>NC_041388.1:290589219-290666710 GCF_002162155.2 Triticum dicoccoides
TCCGCCCCCATGCCCCCCGCCGCATGCGCCATGCCGGCGGCCGCGCGCCCGCCGCTCCCTGTCTCGCGCCGCTGCCCGCCCTAGCCGCGCACGTGCCCGCCCGCCGCCCTGAGCGTGTCATACGACCGCTGGAGGTCTCTTTGCCCTCGATCGTATGTCTTCCTAAGTATGCCCACATGAGGGAGAGAGATGGAGATGGTGCTCCGACCGACGCGATGGAGGTCTCTCCCCCCTACCTTCCCTTCCTGCGTGTGTGTGTGTGTTGGACACGATTTGGCCAGATCCCGGATGTTGTTCGATTCAATTTGAATTGCCATTTTCTGATTCAATTTGGCCGGATTCCTCACGCAACGCAGGTCACAAGAGACCGCCGACACCTCCCTGCTGTGGGCCGACGCCACGCATGGATGTTGGAGCCGGTGAGGTACACGACGGCTCCACCTGTGCCTCCCACAGCAGCAACTCCTAGCCGAGGTATGCCCTCCTCTCCTCTCCTCTCCTTCCTCCCTCTTCATAGATCTCTATCTTGCCCAAGGCAATCGATCAAGTTTATTCATGTTCTGTATGTAGATGCTGCACTATTTAGATCTCTGGTTGGATGGTCACATTGGAGACCAAGACTGGAATGTCACAAGGATTCCACTGAAGAAAACTACTGCACTTTTATGCAGGGATTGACGTCCCAACAGACACTGATTAGGCTAATTGCTACCCGTTTTTGCATATATATATATATATATATATATATATATATATATTAATAAACAACAAGTTCGATCCTTCCTTCCAGCATGTAACCAACCTGACACCACAAAGTGTTCGAAAAGTGACAGAATGGATATCCGGAGACCGGATCATTTTGAATTAACACGCACAATGCTGAAAGTCAACGTCTCAATCTGTTTCTCAAAGAAAATAAAAACATCTTGAAGTCCAACTCAAGATAGAAAATTAGTAAGTCCAAGAAACACCACGTGCACGCTCAGTTTCCTCAATTAAGCGCCAATAATTTCCTCCTAAAATTACTGATACCCCTACCACACTTCTGAATTTTGTTCTTGTCGCAACGAGCCAATGTGCTGCTTATAGGGATCCCATATGAATCAAAAGTTTGATCGGGAAAGAAGAGTGCCGTGCATTGTGCATTATCTGCGGACACTTTGTATTGTGATTTGTATTTGCACTTTTATGCGGTTGAGAGAACCAAGTATTTGTATTTGCACGTAGGCTAAAGACTACTTGTGATTTCTATGTAGTATTATTTTCAGTTGGTTGCTGTAACCTGAAGGCAGAATCTGCAAGCAAAATAGCAGTGAGCAAGTCCTAGACTGGATGATATGTGTTTGGTCATGATTTGTTTGGCTGTAGCATCTCTCTCTAGTGTTAAGCACGTCGTGGATATGTCCTTGTAGTATATGTTTGATGTCGCAAATTTTTTACACTGATAGGAGTTCTTGCAGACCAATTTACAGAAGAAGAGGGATTACAGTGACAGAGCATTGGACCTTGTCAAGTGGTTTTAGAGGAGGATGGAGATGGCTGCCTTACTACAGTGGAGGGCTTAATAGACTCAATTGTATTTGGTATCCCTTTGTGCACTACACGCATGTTCAGTAGCTGCCATTTTCTTGTACTAGCACTACCAAGATGGATGTTCCTAAAGAGTTGTGACTCCCAAGTACGCTCCTCCTTTTGCCCATTTTATTTCCTTAGGCAATGTACTCTGATTCAGCCAGGACATCACATGGCCATGCTCTGTTTCTTCTCAGGTCCAGCCTGATCCGAGCTTCCTGGACATCCACAAGGCATGCCTTGGCCGCCATTGAGCAGAATGCCGCTGGTGGCCACAGCGGCGACAGAGTGCCGTCTCAGCGGATAAGGGAGTATCAAGCGAGACATCATCATCAACCCGAGCGAAGGTCATAGGTGCCGCGCGCTCCTGCACGGCAACTTGTGCCGCTATACTGATTGGGCAAGCAGGTCTGCTCTCTGCATATGCAGCCTCCTCCATTTGATTTAATGAAATAAATATCATATTTGGTACCATGGCAATCCTAATTCCAGTCTTGTTACAACTATTGTTCTTGGCCTGAGAAGCAACTCTGTATTGGCTCAGGATGATTTGGTTGCTCCAGCAGCTACATGTGAGCAAGCTGATGTAAATGTTACTAGCCTACGTCATATAGAAGATGATTTAGTGATCTCAAAAGATCACACTATCAAATGGTGAATGTGCACCGATAAAGCATGGAAGTTTTTCTTGTGTTACTAGTGTCCGGCCAGAATTAGTAAGGTATGATCAACGTGGCCGTATAATTAGATTTGGAAAAATACTAACTTGTTATTTCCTTTGCATTTTTTACTGTAAAAAGTCATGGCTCACCTATTAACCGGCGGCCGTAGAAGGACTAATCACCTAACTGAAACACTAATAATCAGAAGATAGATTGAACTTCGTTTAATGGATATACAACATATTGAATTATTTTCTATTTGGTCTAATTGATATAATCATGTCTAATAGAGTTCACAATCTTTACTTTGAAGATCTGTAGCTAGACGTTAGAACTGTTGACATGCAAATAATTAACTAACTACATGTCGTACTTGAATTACAGGTTTTTTGGTTTGGTCACTCCTTTGTTATATGGAAGAAGACTTCATGGTTAGCATTATTTATTATAACACATTCATATAAGATTTTCTTGCCACTGTAAGTAGGAAGTTAATTTTTTTGGTCTGTTTTGTTCTGCGGGGATTTTGGTCTGTTTTTCTAATAGTATATATGATCATTCAGTCACTGTCTGTTAAAATGCAGAAACGTGTTTTCTTTCATTATGTTTCAGTCACTGTCTTAGAAACACTATAAAATATCTCTTGACAAACTTCTTCATGGAACTAATATTTTTATGCTAATGACAAATTGGATTTATAATCTTTAACCTCGAATCTTTATAGGATTTTGGTTACTACCATATCTGGTCTTGCAGGTCTACTAGAGTATCCACTTCTGAGGTTGATTTTCAAAATGTGTATATCTAATATTTCTTACTGCAGCATTAAGCTTCACTGTCATCTAACTTTTTCTAGTTAATATACTTACTCGGCAACATGGAAAGTTTCCACATTTGTTCTAGCTGTCTCTATGGGTTAGCGAATTAGCATACATGTTGTAATAAGGTTTCACATTTGCTTCTCTGACAAGGTCTGTTTTTATTCATAGGTAGAAGATAGCGACAGAGTGCTGCCGGATAATGAGATGTTGAAGCGGCAGACTGAATCCATGACACCGAAGTGCAATTGCAGCAGATTATCTCTATCTTTTCTTTTCATTTTTCTTATTATTGAGTGAGAACAGAATGAGGAACTGTGTGATAGTACATACAACAACTGTAGTAAAAATAAACTTATGTTTGCAATTGTTAATGACATAGATACTTGCATGTTCTTTGAAGTGGTCATTTGTGAGTTGCAATGCAGAATGAGGTTTTTTGGCTGATTTATTTCCTTCGGTTTCTAGTTAACCATGAAATAGGAGCCTAGCAGTGCTCACTATTGTTGTGTTTACTGGGAACTGTATGCATAAAATGGAATTGGTGGATTTTATGTTTTTTTAATTAAGTTAGTTAGTAGTGGCGTGGGAAAAGACCGCGCGCTACTAGTATTTAGGATACTAGTAGTGTTGGTAGTATGGACACGCTGCTACTATTTTGTTAGTAGTGGCGCGGGTACTAAATAGCAGTAGCGTGGGTGGCACACGCTACTACTAACTTTGTTAGTAGTAGCGCGGGTTCAACCCACGCTATTACTAACTATTAGCTGTAGCGCCTTATTGGTAGCGCGGGTACCCGCACTGCTGATAGGCCTAAAACCCGCACTGCTGCTAAGCTTTTCCCTAGTAGTGAAGCCTTCCGCTGTTATCGTATTAGATGGCCTTAAGCCATATTTATTGCAATAAGTTCTCTTTTGAGACATTCGATGTAATAAGTGTGTGATTGCTACTCTGTTAGAAATCCTTCGAGTACTGTGTGTGTCAGCATTACCAATCCAGGGATGAGACTGAAGCACAGAGACTTGACCATTTGAGGTCGGGTCACTACAAGATGGTATCAGAGCACACGCTGAGTGTAGGACACGACCACTAAGCTAAAACCCTAGATCACTATTCTCTTCTCATTTCTGACTCCTCTCCATTTTCTACTCTTTAGGATGGCGGACGCAAGGAACAAGTTTGCACAACCGGATGAAGAAGCACCTTTTGGACGACACTTAAAGGAAGTCACTAAGTACCTGAACATTGGAATACCAAGCTTCACCGGGACTTAAAGCGCCACTTTACCAGAAGAGGAGCGATGGATGATTCAAGTTCAAGTTCCAGGAAGGACATTCACGCCAGTCACTAAGCCCATAGAGTTTTCCTTTGATGCACCAACCTGGAGTCTAGGAAAGAGTATGCACTACAAAAAAAAGACACATCCGTGACATTTTGGACCGAACGAAAAAAAATTCTGTCATACAGATGACACTTCTATGACGATAATTGTGAAAAACCCGGTATCATCATAGATGTGGTGGGCTCCTACTTCTTTGACAAAAAATCATGACAGAAAATGGGCTTCTTGTCCTGGGCGGGCCGGAGACGCAGCTGCATGACATTCTTTGGGTCGTCCATGATGGAAAAAGCCGTGGTAGAAGCGAGGGGGAGGAAAATTTCGGGGAGTTCCCGGTTATGGCGGGAGGTCGGGGACCGAGCGATGTGCATTTCTCTCGTACACGTACGCGCGTGTGTGCGAGGCGTTGGCTCTAACTGAACCTGAGCGAGGCGTTGGGCTCTAACTGAACCCGAGCGATTGCACTGCAGGCTACGCATTACTGAACCCGAGCGATCGATCGATGGCTGTTAACTGAACCCGATCGAGCGATTCCTTGGCTATTGCTGCTAACTGAAGCCGATCGATGGGATGAACAGTGAGCGTTGCGGGGGGTTTGGATGAACAGTGAGCGGTGGCGTTGCCTCTGGATGAAGAGGACCCCGTGGTGTGGTGGAGGGCTGGATGAATGGTAGACGGTGGAGGGGTGCCCGTGGAGGGGTGGATGAACAGGACCCCATGGTTTGGAGGGCAGGATGAACAGTAGACGGTGGGGGGGTGCCCGTGGAGGGGTGGTTGAACAGGACCCCGTGGTGTGGAGGGCTGGATGAACAGTAGACGATGGATGGGTGGTTGAACAGTGGCCGGTGGAGTAGCGCGCGGTGGAGGCTGGATGAACAGGAGCCCGTGGAGGCTGGAGGAGGTCGACGGTGGATGAATTGTAGCTCGTGGAGGCTGCAGGGGGTCGACGGTGGAGATGAACAGTATCTCGTGGAGTCCCGTTTTGCGGTACGCCACACGCCTCCCGATCAACAGGACCCCCGTTTCGACCATAGGAGGTCCGTTTCCTCCATATTGCGGTACGCCACACCCCTCCGGATCAACAGGACCCCTGTTTCGACCGTAGGAGGTTCGTTTCCTCCGTTTTGTGGTACGCCACAACCCTCCTGATCAACAGGACCCCCGTTTCGACCGTAGGAGGTCTGTTTCCTCCATTGTGTGGTACACCAGGCCTCGTTTCCATCGCCTCTTCCGTCCAAGCCCTCCCGATGAACACGACCACGCATTCTGTTCCGACCTATGAACACGACGACGACGTTGTTTCTCTGTTCCGACCCAGCCATGTACACGAGCCCTCGCCATACGTATGCGCGAGTAGGCGTTCGAGACCCCGCCCGTATGTACACATATGTGGCCGTATTTTCTTTCTTGCACCCTGGCCACCTCTACTACGACATGTGCGTGCCTCTACATCCACCAGTATATATGTACGTACACGTTCGCGACTAGAATGACAATTTGCGTACACTTCGACCAGGTGGGTCCCGACTGTCAGGCACTTCCTTGCGTGCGAAGGTGTAGCTGGTGTGTCCCAGCAGTCAGGGGGGAAACATTTTCTTCGTGAAATACGGTGGCCCGTCCGGTGGGTCCCTGCTGTCAGGTGGAGGAATCATTATTTTCCGTGTAATAAGGAGGCACTTCCTTGCCGCCGTGGACCCAGCTGTCAGCCTCTCCACATACAGTCCATGTCCGATGGAAGTCGTTCCTTGACCACGTTGACCATGCTGCACCGAGAGCACCAGGGCGGTGGACGACAGCGAGGCCTAGGAAGGGGACAACGCGGAGCCGGTGAAGACGCGGCAGTGGATGCCCACGCAGAGATGAGTATGAGGGTTCACTTGTTCGGATGCGGTGTGAGGCTGCCGTCGCCGCAGGGCCTGGCCAATGGTGGGAATAGTAGGGGGCGGTGAGGCCTCCGCGGCAGCACAGCCGGCCACGGGAGGCAGGAGCAGGCGGCACGACCGGCACTGCTTTGGGGCGGCTGGAGCAAGAAGACCAGAGGTTGAAGAAGCACTACGGCCGTTGGATGGACATCGTACGGTCACTGGAGCTAGAATCGTGCATATTGACTAAGTTGACAAAGCCCTCCGTCCCCGTCAACTTAGTAGGCCCACAAGTCAGCCTCCCACCAAGGTGGGTCCCAGCTAGCAGTGGGAGTATTCATTTTTTTCTGCGTAATAAGGAGCCACTTCCTTGCATGCGAAGATATAGCTGGTGGGTCCGAGCTGTCAGCGGCGGTAACGTTTTTTTCACGAAATACAGAGGCTGTTTCGGTGGGTCCCAGATGTCAGGTGGAGGAAATCATTATTTTGCGCGTAATAAGGAGGCATTTCCTTGTGTGCGGCCATGGACCCAGCTGTCAGCCTCTCCATGTACAGTCCACTTCAGATGCATGTCGGTCGTTGACCACGCTGACCATGCCACGCCGAGAGCACCAGGGCGGCGGACGAAGGCGAGGCCTAGGAAGGGAACGACACGGAGGCAGGGAAGACACGGCCATTGTTTTTGTTTCCCACGCGGAGGGGAGTACGACTGTATGAGGGTTTACTGGTTCATCTGCCGTCGCCGGAGAATAACAGCAGGTGTGGGTGAGTAGAGGGATGGCTAGGCCAACGATGGGAGTACGGTGGGGCAGTGAGGCCTGCGCGGCAGCACAGCTGGCCGTGGGGAGGAGGGAGCAGGCAGTCCCGCCGGCGCTTGTTTGAGCGGCTGGAGCAGGAAGAGCAGAGATTGAAGAAGCACGACGGCTGTTGGATGGACATCCAACAGTCACTGCTTGTGCGTCAACCTTTTTTAAGGAAAGCCTCAAATCTGTGGAAAACAGCATACAACCCATCAGCCATTATTTCTAATAATTTTCAGCCCATTTTCTAATTCTTAAGGTTTTTTTTGGAGCCCATATTCTTTTTGTTAGCATTACAGCCCAAATTGTGGCCACGTTAAAAAATTATACGAAATTTTGCATATTTCGGTGCGGTCCGAACTGTTTTTGATCCCGAAATTTTGACTCACATTCAAACTGATTTTAAAAATAAATGTATATCAATGTAAAATCCAACAAATTCTCCATGCATAAAATTAATGTAATTTAAAATCTTGAAATGAAAAAAAGATATTTGAAACTAATTGCCGGTTTGATGTGTTTTAAAAATATACAGCCCATTTCTCATTACTGATGGGCCATTTTCTCGGCCAGCTGAATGAAAGCTCTCCTCGTCTTGAAAGATTTGCAGCCCAATAGGCCTGACAAAGCGACTTGCTTGGCAAATCACAAAAAAACTGGGGTGTGGCCGTGGACCCAGCTGTCAGCCTCTCCACGTACAGTACTCTTCTGATGGAAGTCGTTCCTTGACCATGTTGACCACGCCGCGCGGAGACCACCACGGCGGTGGACGACGGCGAGGCCTAGGAAGGGGATGATGCGGCAGTGGAAGCCCGCGCGGAGAGGAGTACGAGGGTTCACTGGTTCGGCTGCGGTGTGAGGCTGCCGCCGCCGCAGGGCCTGGCCAGCGGTGGGAATAGTAGGGGGCGGTGAGGCCTCCGCGGCAGCATAGCCGACCATGGGAGGCAGGAGCATGCGGCACGACTAGCGCTGCTTTGGACGGCTGGAGCAAGAAGACCAGAGGTTGAAGAAGCACTACTGCCGTTGGATGGACATCGTTATTTTGCGCGTAATAAGGAGGCACTTCCTTGCATGCGAAGATATAGCTGGTGGGTTCGACCTGTCAGCGGGGGGGGGGGGAGACGTTTTTTAGTCCATTTGGTGGGCTGGGTGAAACAATGATGTAGCATCTATGCAGCCCGTTTAAATCCCATTTGCATTTTTCTCGAAATCCACGGACTTGCTAGGCTGGGTGAAAATATCATGTTGGGCTAGACGGAGAAATGTTATAAAACATAAACACATGATTGCATGTCAGTAAAATCTTTGCAAGCTTATGTACGCAATCACTAGGAGTTAACTTGCCAAGTTATATATAAACAATTATTATTATTATTTTGTAAGAACTTTCAACTTACGAAATAAAATATCATTTTAATTTGATGAGTTAATAGTACATGGGGTATTATTACTTTTTAGGCTAGACGTGGGACAGTTAAGTTGGTTCTAGGGGAAAGTACTGGGAGAAAACTCAGTTTACATCGAAAAAGAAAGTGGGAGAAAATTCAGAGATCTGCTGGGTCCACCTGAGGAGGGGAATATGTTGGGAGGAAGGAGATTCAAAGCACGACAGCCGAGTGAACTAGTTTTTTTACGGACAAGTGAACTAGTTTACATACATAAGCAAATAGCCACTAAAAAAGCAATCAGGTTAATGGGTTCTTAAATGAAATATTTTGGACAAAACAGATAATTACGACACATAGGCTAATGCATGAAACACTCAGATGATAAAGGTGCTTATAAACAGATAAAGTACAACATCTAGACCTTCCTGGCATGCTTGATCATTACGCTGCGGCTGTCCGTGTACTCGTCAGTTACGGGAAGCAGACACGCCCTCATGTCCAAGATCTTCCTGTACATGTCGTAGCATGCGTATGCGTCCTTGGCCGCGTAGGTTATGTAGGCTAGATTCAGAGGTACCTCCCACGTGTTCATGTCGTCTTCTTTCATGTTGGCATATCAGGGGTCGATGATGGTCTCAGCGAGGACAACCACGGAGTCCTTCTCCTGCCCGTTGCTGATGATCTTGTATTGCTTCTGGATGTCGACAAGCTTGTTGCAAAGATGGCCGAATCGTCGCGTTCTTCCTTCTCTCCACTGCAGCGAAGGTGCAGTCGGCGTTGCCGATGAAATGGGCGAATGCTCCAGAACCTGGTGCAGCCATAGGACTGAGGCGAGGCAGAGCTTCACCGAGTCCGTATCGTTGGTGTACATCACATTTAACTTTGTGCGACCATAGGACTGAACGGCGAACTCAAAGGGGAACTCCTTGCTGAAGTCCATATCCAGCAGGCTCACCCCTCGGATCGCCATTGGAGTCTCTTCGAGTGAACGAGTGTGTAGGCGGCGGCAGCAGTTTGTTTTTCAGCTCCTGGGGAACTGGATTCAACAGTAAGCTGAGTGTGTATAGGCGACAACAGTTACTACCCCTCCCTCATCCGCTGCACGCCCGGCAGAAGATGCACCCTCGGCCACACGTCGGTTCACGAGCGGGTCTGTATTGGTACTGTAATAACAGGAGTTAGTGGTCACTTTACTTAAATTTAATTAGCTCTAATAGAAATTTATACTTAAAACAAGCAAGGCATTCGCTCGTTCTATCAGTGCCACAGGATCAACATGCACAACAATTAGAATTATTATTCTCAGGACGCACACGATCAGCACATTTGTCGCACTTTCACAAAGATAATACTACCAAGTTTGAACTGTTTGTTATGGTTGTTGTCCTGCATCATCATGCCGTGTTTCCCAGCTTGCAACATTCAGAACCAACAAATAAGATCCAAATAATAAGTACAACAAAGATGCCTAAACATCTCATTGATTCCCAGCTTGCAAGATTCAGAACCAACAAATAAGATCCAAATAATAAGTACAACAAAGATGCCTACACATCTCATTGATTCCCAGCTTGCAAGATTCAGAACCAACAAATAAGATTCAAATAATAAGTACAACAAAGTTGCCTACACGTCTCACTGATTCCCAGCTTGCAAGATTCAGAACCAACCCATTAGAGCCTTCTGATAAAGTGAATATCGGGATTAAATCCATCTTCGCTAGCCATGTCATACAATCGAAGAACTTGGCGAATGCTCTTGACCGTCATAACATCTGTAGTTGAGTATTCCTGTTTGCATAGCACAAACCAGGAGAGCATGATTTCACTTTAATAGTGGCCTCCTGTACTCAACCTGCAGCTCCACTCGGATGAAGCCTTCCTGGACTTCCATGATTCAATTCATTCGCCTTTTTCTGCAGTTCACCCGAAATGAAGCAAAGATTGCATCATTCAGCTAGCAAGAAGTACTTGCACTCGTGAGCTGGCAGGTTCTTCTTTAGTAGTTGCACTAAAATTGAGGAACATTAAGGTTGGTTGTCCGGCTCATGTAAGGTGCAACTATAATTTTGTTATCCTTTTGTGCAGTTCCACTAAAATAAAGTGCCATTGTGGTGACAGTGACGGCTCTTCTTGCAAAGGCTAATAAAATGTTGCATGAGATTACCAGCAGAACTAGATGGAGATTTTGGAAACTCCAATCACCATTTTGTGCAGTTCCACCAAAATTGAGAGATGTTGCCCACGTGACATTTTAGTTGAACTGCACAAGACACTCATTCCAAAAAAAAAGTGTTTTGTGCAGTTCACCAAAAGGTCACAATAGGAAGTAAACAGTTGAAATTAAACAGTTGCTGGTCAATAAGAATATACGAAACATATACAAAATGAAAAGAAGCATCTTAATTATGTTCATGGCAATCACGCAAGGACAGTAGAAATTTTAAAACGTCGGCAATGCTTCATGTTACCAGAAGCATTACGATCAACAATGAGATTCCTCAAATATGGGATTACTTTAATGGTGGCATTGCTTGTTTACCAGACACAGTAAATCAACAGCAGCTAAAGAGTTGGTTTAAGGGCATGGGACCGTGGGGACACCAGGACACTCAGCAGCGTAAAGGAGCAACTTACTTATCATACTGGGGAAAACAGCAGGAGTGCCATTTGTAACATAGTTTAATTGCATCTTATCACTGGAAGCATTAGATTAACAATAACACTGGTTAGACATGTCCCTAAGGTAATAGTGTGATCGCTTCATTTTACATGAAGCCCTTACATTAACAACAGCAAAAGGTTGGTATAAGGACATGCGAAAGTGGACGCATCAGCACAATGTACCTACAAGGAGGCATAAAGTGGTGATGCCGAGTTTGTTCATGCTATGTGAGGGCAGCAAACCTAATCCTAGAGAACTTGTACTATGTGAGGGCATCAAATCTAATCCTGGAGACCTTTTACTATGTGAGGGCAGCAAATCTAATCCTGGAGACCTTTTACTATGTGAGGGCAGCAAATCTAATCCTGAGACCTTTTACTATTTGAGGGCAGCAAATCTAATCCTGGAGAACTTTTACTATGTGATGGCAGCAAATCTAATCCTGGACATACTCTGTTGACTTGTCCACCAGCCGCCACTTCCTATCCTTTTTTCAACCAATAATAGATCTGTTCCTTATCCAGTTTGTACTGCGTTTCCCATTATTTCCCTTTTCAGCCAAGAGACCGGTTGGGTATCCGGTCTCTACTACTTTCACCATATTATTTCCTCTTTGAATCAAGTCCTAGATTCATGCTACAACTTTCCCCCCTTTCTTCGTTGTTTGAACAAAGCCCTAGATTCGAATGCATGAAGTAGCTTTACTTCTAATAATACTAAAAATTTAGGTGGCTTTGGAAGAGCTGATGGGAGTAAAAAAAGATGCACATGCAGACACGTGGGGAGCTGGGGCAGTAGAGCAAGGCCGCTTTCAAAAAACTTATACCTGAGGTCGCCGAGATGTCGGCGGCAGCAGGTCGGATCTGCGGACAATACGGCAGGGAGGAAGAAGGGTCGGAGGACCTCCCGAGCCGGTGCTGTGTCGGAGAGAACGACACGGGCAGAGGATCGGGCCCCTCCGGCAGCTGTGGGTTTCTTCCCTCGGCAGTGATGACCGCGTGAACGATGCACCTTTTAGTCCTCTACACACACCGGCCGAAGGGATCCTGCCGGATCTGTGACCAGCGGTGAGCAGAGAGAAAATGTCGCTACCGCTGTCTTGTTTATATATGGAGAGGATGAGAGAATGAAGAGAGAAACCCTAGTAAAGCAAGCGCTCAGGCCCCTGCGTCCATATATAGTGGAGTTATTATCTTATTTATCTCCACAACAAGCGTTTCAATTTGTGTACGTGGCATTAAAGAAAAGAAACTCTCTATTTAAGGTGACTACTGTACGACTCCTACTTACTACTACTAGTAGTACTACAGTATTGTTCACTTGTGCTCCCCGCCCCTCCATTCATTGAACAACCCCACGGGTGAATAAACATATAGTACTTACTATATTTATATAGAACGAACAAGCTCGAACTATTTTCGCGTAGTTAAAAGTTGAGGGCGGGGCTTTTCCCGGGCAGTACGCGCGGCAGTTTTCGGGTAGGCGGTTTGACAGAGAGGCGAGGAGGTTGAGCGAGTGGGGCTGTGCGATTTGACGGTGCATTACTGCTTGAAAGACTTATGATATGACCACTCACTATAGTCATGAATTACTGGCGCTCCGACCGGGGTGATGCCCCCCTTCCGTTTCGCGCTCTAATCTGGTGCATGACACGTCGACCCGTGTGCTGGCTCTCCCACATGTCGGAGTAGTAAGAAGGAGCAAAGAATGATGCGGTATATACACGAGCGTCCGAGCTGCTCTTGGCTCTTCGCCTCTTCGGGAAGTCGAACAATGATGGAGTACTACTGCACTGGAGGAGTACTACAGTACGCTTCTGGCCATCTAACACCGATTGAACTGCTGCATGCCCACCGCGTGCGGGAGGGAGAGCGTGTAGCGAAAGCTTCTCCTAGTCTTGCCAGCCACCACGCTCATGGGCGAGGGAGGGACGCTCCTGCCTTTGTGTGTATGACAGGTGGGCCCGACAGGTGTGTGGCCAACCTGTCATATAGCCAAAGGCAGGTGCAGTTAAGTCGGGGAGGGAGAGGATAATCAAACTTCTTGTTGATGTACGAGTTGATGCGACACATCAAAGCACTGCACTCGATATATTTCAATAATTTGTGTTTACCGATGCATTAATTACAATGCATGCATGCATGCCATGACTCTCGTTTTGATACTTGCATGTGTTGATTTAATGCACCTTGAAGTAGTATAAAATATGTGATGGTAAAGCTTTGTAATACCCCGGCCCAAGTCGAGAGATGGTTGTGCACGAGGAGGGCGAGATCACCGATACGTCACTTACCACAAGCTCGCCGATCACCAGAGCGTGTGTCCGCTCGCGCCCTGCAAATGCCCCGTGCCCGTCTGCGGCTACGAGGGCCCGCAGCCGGCGCTCTACCACCACATCAGCACCGCGCATCCCATGCCCGTGCACAGGATCCAGTACGGCAAGGTGCTCCAGCTGCAAGTGCCACTGTCAAAGCCACGGCTCTTGCTGTTCGCGGAGGAGGACCGCCGCACGTTTTTCTTGGTCGGCGGCGTGCTCGACATCGGCGCGCCTATCGTCGTGTCGGTCGTCTGCATCAGAGCGGGGGCGTCCCCACTGCCGCACTACGTGGCCAAGCTGTGGGCGAACGGCCCGCCGAGGGAGCCCAAAGGCACGACCAACACCGTCAAGGTGGAAATGGAGGTGACAAGCAGCAAGGATCCCGGTGACGTCGACGTGCAGGAGCTGACCTTCTTGACAGTTCCGCCCAAGCTACTGGCCGGGGCTAAGCTTGTATCCCTCCACATTCACATTGACAAGCTCACGTCCTAAATGTTTCTACAGTGCCTTCTGTTTATCTTAGTAATATGCTAATATAGGGATTACCTTGGTCTACTTTAGCTTAAGAAATGGTGGGTTTTGGTGGCGATAAAAAATTATGTTTATCAATGCATTAATTGCAATGCATGCATGCATAAAGTACATGCATTGGTCAATTTTCTCTTAATACTTGCATGCAATGATTTAATGCACCTTGGAATCTGAACATGTGTTGGGGAACAACCAAATTGAGCCTTATAAAATGGAAAAACTAAAATTTTGATATAAGCCCTATAAAACCGGAAAGGAGAGAGTAGAAAAAGAAGTACTCCATCCGGGAATAGTGCCGCACTTCGAAACTTGAACCGTCAATAAATTTTGAGCTTGTGTCTCGTCACATTCCAAATTACTCCATGCTATATTGAATTGCAAACCTGTTCACGCCGATCACAACCTAAACGGTTTCCCACTTAGGAGCGTATTAGTACTCAGTTATAAATACATAGTATGCCAAGATGACTGCGCATTCCTCCTCAACTCCTCATCCACCAAAACAAACAAGCCATTCAGCATCCTTCCCTTGCGTCTGCCATGGCCAGCGTGAGTTCTGGGTCGAGAGATTGCCACCAGGGAGAGGCGAGCATGGAAGCGGAAGCACGAGAGATGTCCTGCCTCGCTGCGAGAGCAGCCGACATGTCCCGCCGTGCGGAAGTAGCAGCACAGAGGTCCCACCGCGCCGCTGAAGCGGCACGGAGGTCCTGCCGCGCTGTCGATGCAGCAGACTGGTCCGGCCGTGCCGCGGAAGCAGCAGAGATGTCCCGCCGCGCCACGAATGCGGCAGAGATGTCCCGCCGCACCACGGCGGCCTGGGAAAATTTCTCGCGTGCAGGCGACGACTGTTACAGCATGCGATCGTCCATGGCTAGATGGATCAGATCTCCCGTTTTGTGAGGTTGCAGGACGACATGAAAGCCTCGTTTGAACAGGCTACCGGCGCACTAAGGGAGGGAAATGAGAGGCTCCGGGTCGAGCGCGACCTGCTGAGGGAGAAGATCACCCGAAGTGCAGACCAGCAGGAGGAGACCAGTGCCTTGTTGAAGAGGACCGGCGTCATTGTCAAGAAACTTATGGACGAGAATGACATGCTCCGCAACGAGCGCCAAAGGCTGGTGGAGGAATCCGTGGATGTTCTCAAGCAGCGTCTTGAGGACACGAAAGAGCTCATCGCCGCTCACCGCGGAGACTAGTTCCCGCGGCCTGCAGCAACGCATCAAGAAAGTAGAGATCAGTGCCAGATCCTTGTCTTCCTTCTTCTTTTGCCCTTGTGTATTTCGGGCGTAGCCGCATGCGGCTTTTTTAATTATCTTTCTAATTATGTAAGACAATTAATCGTCCTTATCTTTCTGTGGAAGAGCAATGTTGCGAGGCTGGGATGAAGAAAACTCTTGTTGTGGCGACCCCGGCGTTGCTGTTCTTCTAGTTGCTGCTGGGCTTCCTTCAGTTTCCTAGTTTCTTTTAATGTAATAATCGTTTTAGGATGTGGATTGTGTCATCGGTTGTAATGTTGGGTTCTAGCGCGGATGTTTGGCCTTTGTTGGCCTCTTGGGATGTTGCGATTTCAATCTGGTAGCTTTTAGTCCTTCGTGTTAGGCTGGAGTTGTGTTGAACTTCTTGTGAATTGTGGTGGTTTTCGGTAATGAAAATCGGAAGGGACAAGCCCTTCTTTGATAAAAAAAAATTAATCGTCCTTATATATTCATCAGTCTTGCTATAAGTCACAGTAGATGCTATATAGGTTCGTCGGATCTTACATCAAGATCCCTGCTTTCAGATTTTCTTTTTTCTCTCTTAAATCTCAGTCGAGTGAGACATAGCCACGCCATTAAACAAAGGCTCGAGCGCCATTAATGGAGACCTTGGGAGAGAGGTGGATGGCAGATGGATGTCAAAGGGCTCTCCTCCCGATAAGCACGCGCAGGGGTCTGATCACACGCCTCTCGTACTACTCAAATAGCTACCCTGCACGACGCCTCCTAGCTAATAAAAAATGGGGATGCGTGGCGGCACGTAAATGGTACTAGTAAGTAGAACGCCCACGGTTTCAACAATACTTGTGTTTCCGATTGTAACGTGGCAGCACTTGTTCCAAAATGACTTTGTTGATTGTTAATGTGTGCGCCTTCGCAAATCGGACTGCAAATTTACCACAACATGTTGGTGCCATGTCATGGCACCAAGCCAAGTTTCATTATTTTCATGCATGTTTTGGATTTACAGGAATTAAAAAACTAAGTTTCTCAATGTTTCCAACCCAACCACGACGCCCAGAATTTTGAATTTCATTCCCATTTCTTGCATGTAACCTAGAAATTTACCCGAGGACACACATGTGATTTTTCAACCAACTTTGGTGCACTGGAACATGTGCTTGTATTTCAAATTTGAATTATGCACACAAAGGTGACACGTTCCCTCCCAGAACCACAAGCCTTCTTGAGAGAAGCTCTGATTTGCAAGAAGCTTATACCAAAATTTGTTCCTATTCGGCCAATTTTTTTACCACGGCATGGTACTACCATCACATGACACCATGCCAAGTTTCATGATTTTAAAACCAAGTTTCTCAATGTTCTCGACCGAGCCACGATGCCCAGATGTTTGAATTTGATTCTCATTTTTTGCATGGGACCTAGAAATTCACCCGAGGACACAAATGTGATTTTTCAACCAACTTTGGTGCACGGGAGCATGTGCTTGTAGTTCAAATTTGAATTATGCACATTAAATGACCAAAACCTCAATTAATCTGTAAATAAGGCCAAACGAAGCCGGAATAATTCCAAAATTTAACAGGGCACTCATGTAGTTCTATGTTGCCTTTGTAAATAAACTCAAGGGGGACAAGGTATATCGTTTCGCACTCAAAGGTGGCACGTTCCCTCTCAGAACCACGAGCCCTCTTGAGAGAAGCTTGGGTTTGCAAGAAGCTTATACCAAAATCTGTTCCTATTCGGCCAATTTTTTTACCACAACATGGTAGTACCATGACATGACATCCACGCCAAGTTTCATGATTTTCAGACGTGTTTTGGATTTACAAGAATTTTAAAACCAAGTTTCTCAATATTCTCGGCCGAGCCACGATGCCCAGATGTTTGGATTTGATTCTCATTTCTTGCATGGGACCTAGAAATTCACCCGAGGACACAAATGTGATTTTTCAACCAACTTTGGTGCACAAGAGCATGTGCTTGTAGTTCAAATTTTACTTATGCACATTAAATGACCAGAAACTCAATTAATGTATAAAAAACGACAAACGAACCCGGAATAATTCCAAAATTTAACAGGGCACTAATGTAGTTCTATGTTGCCTTTGTTAAACTCAAAGGGGGGCAGCGTATATCGTTTTACACTCAAAGGTGGCACGTTCCCTCTTAGAACCACGAGCTTCCAAATCGGCCCAATTTTTTACCACAACATGTTAGTGCCATGACATGACACCATGCCAAGTTTCATGATTTTCAGGTGAGTTTCGGATTTACATGAATTTAAAATCAAAGTTTCTCGATGTTCTCGGCCGAGTCATGACGCCCAGATGTTTGAATTTCATTCTCATTTCTTCCATGGGACCTAGAAATTCAACCAAGGACACACATGTGATTTTTCAACCCACTTTGGTGCACTGGAGCATGTGCATGCAATTCATATTTATATTATGCACATTAAAAGTCCAGAAACTCAATTAATGTATAAAAAGGCCAAATGAACCCGAAATAATTCCAAAATTTAACAGGGCACTCATATAGTTCTATGTTGCCTCTGTAAATAAAATCGGGGGGAGGAAGCGTATATCGTTTCGCACACAAAGGTGACACATTCCCTCTCGGAACCACGAAGCTTGTTGAGAGAATCTCTGGTTTTCCAAGAGGCTTATACAAAAACTTGTCCCAATTCAGCCAAAAATTATGCGTATGAAAATAGGGTTTAGATTATCCTAAACATCTCGCTACCTAGACCAATAATGTACTATGATTTGAATTCAACATAAAATGGATACAAATATTTGAATTGGAGAGCGTATGGTACATGTAGTTCATAGTGAAATATGATTACTGCTATATGTATGTTTTTTGTTATCAAGATAATATTTAAATTATTGTATAACTTGACAACAATCGTATTCAAATAAGAAAATTGATTCAAATTTAGTCCATATGGTAGACGATAATATATATGTTCACATGGTGGAGCAAAATGTTCATATATGATGGAAGATCAAAATGTACGACTACATCAATTATAAACCGCAAGGTCACCTAACGATATATTCGAATTCAACATAACGTGGATTCAAAAATTGAAATTCGAGATCATGGCATATGTAATCATATAAAAAGGGACATTACTCTTTCTTTCGTGGGAATTGATTTGTTTTTTGTTCTTGTTGAGGGAAGTGCGAATCGATTTGGTACTGTGCAGGGTAATCTTGTTCTCCCGGTTTTTTTACATTTTTCTTGTAGTTTTTTCAATGGCATCTATAGCAATATAGTAAAAGGGGACATGACTCTCTTGTGTCTTGTATGAATTGTTTTTTTTACACGTTAAGTTTGTTCTGCCGAACAAGGAATCCGCACCTTGTTATCCCGAAATTTTCAAGCTCGAGTATCTTTTGTCTCACCTGCTTTGAAACTGCCGCTTCTTCAACCCACGCCGCGCCTTGTTATCCCGAAATTTGGACGCGCGCGATAACTCCCTCCTCATTCGAAATCGCTCCGGCAGCCCATACACGCGAAATCCCCCTTCTACCCCTCAGCCGGAAATGAAGCTCCACGTCGCGGTGTCAAAACCGGTGGGGGTACGCTGGTAACTTACCCTACATTTCGGACAAGCGCGTCCCTAAGCTTGGCTCCCCCCTCCCCCTTCGCCCCCCATTTGTACACCGAGGCCGCCAAAACCCGCGAAACCCCACGCTCCTCCGTCGGCCTCCCGACCGCCGCCCAGCCAGAGACTCTTCCCCGACTATGTCGTCCACCGCAACAGCTCGCCGTCCCTCATCCACCGCACTGGACGAGGATCCGTTGTCGATCTCGTCGTCCCGCCGGATCAGCCGCCCCATCCTCCACTTCCAAGGAGCTGCCCCGACGTTCGCCTCGTCTATCGCGCCACCTCAATCCCCACAGTGCCGTCTTGACCTGCCCCACCGGAACCGCAGCACCCTCACCAATTCCTCCGATGAAGCCGAGGCCAACTCGGTGCAAACAAGGAGGTTCTGCTCTCACCGCTGCATTTTATCTTTTATTCAATCTCACGGGGTTGCCGGTGCTCGATACCGAGCAGACATGGCGTGTCTCCATCGACGGTGCCGTCGCCGGCCACATCATCCACGACGTCTCTCCCCCATGTCGTTGCTTCCTCGGCGGCGACTTCCACAATTGCACTAGTTGCAGCTGCTCCGGCTCTCGCTCGCGCTGCGGCTCTGTTCTTGCTGTCGATCGCGCTGCTGCACTGCTCCTGCTTTCGTTCGTGCCGCTGCTCTACTCTTGCTCTCGCTTGCGCTGCTGCTGCTGCTGCACGACCTCCGGCAGCTACAGGAGTTGCTGCTTTAGCACTCGCTCGCGGTGCTACTACACGACTTGCTCTCTGCTAGTGCGTTGCCTACTCGAGCGTCTGCTAATTTAGATCACTGCTTCTCTGCTACTAGTGCTCGAACGCCCTAAACATCTATTGCAATGCTCTGTTACTAGTTCAATCAGTTTTGACAGTAAAATTCAGTTTCGACTGTGAAGTTCATTTTCTTTAGTTAAGTTCAGTGTGAACAGTACTTACAGCATCTGTCGGAGCGGCCGTGGCGAGGCTGATGCGTTTTACATCTAGCACTTTTTGGTGATGTATTTTACATCATCTATTGCATATGATATTAGGGTCCCACTTTAGATTAACGTTGTCTGTCTTTTCATGCTTCAGCCTCGTTGCCGTACACCTTAGCGAGCGGCTCCAACGATGGAACCGTCCATCACAACGGAGCAGTACCCTCGGCGCCGTTTCCAGAGGCCTCGGATCTTCTTCCCCGCATCCGACAGTCACACCAGCATCATCACCATCCTCCACGTCCAACCCAATGATGCTGAGGTCCACAAGGCTATGCCAAAGAGATTGTACACTCGTCGTATCACTTTGTTTCTCCATTCCTCTGTTCTTCCAATTCATGTGAGCCAAACACATAGGTTGACTGAAATCCTATGTTTCCAAATGCTCTGTTTTGCACGTGCATTCCTATCCTATTCCTGTGTTTTTCCTATCCATGTGTTTATAGAATCCTCCAATTCTAAGGAGCCCTTATAGATTTACTTCATTTTCAGATAGGCGTCAAAGAAAACTCTGTGTGTTATGTCCTGCTCCTGTTGTGTCGTCATCCACCCCACCTGAGGTGCACCATCGACAGAAGTGTTCACTACAGCATAGATCCCCCTGTAGACTTCCTTTTGCCGCCTCAGATCATCTTCCCCATTGCCGGCAGCCACGCCAACCGCATTACCATCACCGACTGAGCAGATGAACCTGAGGACTACACAGTTCCAGAAGAGAGGTCGTAGTCTTTCGTGTTTGCTTACGTTATACATCGGTTATTATTACCAGCTACTTTATTGTTCAATCTTGAGTTTTGAATTGCCCATGGGTCTCATATCGAGCCAGGAATGAATAGTATCTGTCTACTATCTGGTTCATCTGGGGTCTTCTATGTGGTTCATGTTGGGTGGGCAACAAACAATAGATGATCCATTGTCTATCTTTTTAAACTGAAGCTATAATCTACCTGGTATCATTAGTTTTGGATCCATCCACTCGTTTGCTACCATCAGTCTTGATTTTTGCATGCACCCCTTAGGCCTTACAAAATCTAACTTTTTTTTATTATGCATGTCAGATATTGTACACAATCGTACTGAACATGTAGAGAAAAAGAGAAGACCGTTGCATGCGAATATAATGTCCTCCATGGTGGGCGAAGTGCCCCCCTGCATTTCCAGATTGTATTCCAGAGGAAGATAACTGTTCAAATGGAGATTCTGAAGGAGACGACCACGCCTGTTTACCACCTGAGGTGTTTGCTCTAACCTGGCATGGTGATGTTGGTCATATCATGCATATGGCGCCTTGCATTGCTTACATTATACATCTTATATGTCATCATCTTAGTTTAGATTTGCTTTGTGTGAATGCCACCTGTTTGGTTTCTATATCATACTCCCACCATTCCTAAATATTTGTCTTTTTAGAGATTTCAACAAGTGACTACATATGGAACAAAATGAGTGAATCTACACTCTAAAATATGTCTTTATACATCTGTATGTGGTAGTCCATTTGAAATCTCTAAAAAGACAATTATTTAGGAATGGAGGGAGTATATGGGAATTATGCAATGCCATCTTCTTTAGCCAGGCATCATATACGTGAATCATGCAATGTCATCCTGTTTAGCCAATCATCGTATATGTGAATTGTATCGTGCCATATTTTTTTCCATAATGTATTCCATTTGTCAACAATGTTTATACATTCATCTACTCTTCCTATGCATCAACCATTTGAGTCGGTCATTGGAAAATCTGGAGTGAAAACAAGGTCTTCTGAGCAGTCAGTGCTACCTGTCGATGCAGATTTCTTGCTGGTTACAGATAGCTCCTCAGAGGAGGATTCAGAGAGAGATGACCAGTCGTATTTGAAGGAAATATGCCCTAGAGGCAATAATAATGTTATTATTTTATTTCCTTATATCATGATAAATGTTTATTATTCATGCTAGAATTGTATTATCCAGAAACATAATACTTGTGTGAATACATAGACAAACCAAACGTCACTAGTATGCCTCTACTTGACTAGCTTGTTAATCAAAGATGGTTATGTTTCCTAACCATAGACATGTGTTGTCATTTTATTAATGGGATCACATCATTAGGAGAATGATGTGATTGACATGACCCATTCCATTAGCTTAGCACCCGGTCGTTTAGTATGTTGCTATTGCTTTCTTCATGACTTATACATGTTCCTATGACTATGAGATTATGCAACTCCCGTTTACCGGAGGAACACTTTGTGTGCTACCAAATGTCACAACGTAACTGGGTGATTATAAAGGAGCTCTACAGGTGTCTCCAAAGGTACATGTTGGGTTGGCGTATTTCGAGATTAGGATTTGTCACTCCGATTGTCGGAGAGGTATCTCTGGGCCCTCTCGGTAATGCACATCACATAAGCCTTGCAAGCAGTGCAACTAATGAGTTAGTTGCGAGATGATGTATTATGAAACGAGTAAAGAGACTTGCCGGTAACAAGATTGAACTAGGTATTGAGATACCGACGATCGAATCTCGGGCAAGTAACATACCGATGACAAAGGGAACAACGAATGTTGTTATGCGGTCTGACCGATAAAGATCTTCGTAGAATATGTGGGAGCCAATATGAGAATCTAGGTTCCGCTATTGGTTATTGACCGGAGACGTGTCTCGGTCATGTCTACATTGTTCTCGAACCCATAGGGTCCGCACGCTTAAGGTTTCGATGACAGTTATATTATGAGTTTATGCATTTTGATGTACCGAAGATTTGTTTGGAGTCCTGGATGTGGTCACGGACATGACGAGGAGTCTCGAAATGGTCGAGACATAAAGATTGATATATTGGAAGCCTATATTTGGATATTGGAAGTGTTCCGGGTGAAATCGGGATTTTATCGGAGTACCGGGAGGTTACCGGAACCCCCCGGGAGGTATATGGACCCTAGTGGGCTTTAGTGGAAGAGAGGAGAGGTGGCCAGGGCTGGGCCATGCGCCCCTCCCCCCTAGTCCGAATAGGACAAGGAGAGGGGGGCGGCGCCCCCCTTCCTTCTCTCTCTCCTCTTTCCCCCTCCCGAATCCTATTCCAACTAGGAAAGGGGGGGAATCCTACTCCCGGTGGGAGTAGGACCCCTCCTGGAGCGCCCTCCTCCTGGCCGGCCGCACCCCCTTGATCCTTTATATACGGGGGCAGGGGGCACCCCTAGACACACAAGTTGATCCACGTGATCATATTCTTAGCCGTGTGCGGTGCCCCCTTCCACCATAATCCTCGATAATATTGTAGTGGTGCTTAGGCGAAGCCCTGCGATAATAGCACATCAAGATCGTCACCACGCTGTCATGCTGACGAAACTCTTCCCCGACACTTTGCTGGATCGGAGTCCGGGGATCGTCATCGAGCTGAACGTGTGCTAGAATTCGGAGGTGTCGTAGTTTCGGTGCTTGATCGGTCGGGCCATGAAGACATACGACTACATCAACCGCATTGTACTAACGCTTCCGTTGTCGATCTACAAGGGTACGTTGATCACACTCTCCCCTCCCATTGCTATGCATCACCATGATCTTGTGTGTGCGTTGGAAAATTTTGAAATTACTACGTTCCCCACAGTGGCATCCGAGCCTAGGTTTTATGTGTTGATGTTATATGCACGAGTAGAACACAAGTGAGTTGTGGGCGATATAAGTCATACTGCTTACCAGCTTGTCATACTTTGGTTCGGCGGTATTGTTGGACGAAGCGGCCCGGACCGACATTACGCGTCCGCTTACGCGAGACCGGTTCTCCTGACGTGCTTAGCACAAAGGTGGCTAGCGGGTGACAGTTTCTCCAACTTTAGTTGAACCGAGTGTGGCTACGCCCGGTCCTTGCGAAGGTTAAAACAGCACCAACTTGACAAACTATCATTGTGGTTTTGATGCGTAGGTAAGATTGGTTCTTGCTTAAGCCCGTAGCAGCCACGTAAAACTTGCAACAACAAAGTAGAGGACGTCTAACTTATTTTTGCAGGGCATGTTGTGATGTGATATGGTCAAGACATGATGCTAAATTTTATTGTATGAGATGATCATGTTTTGTAACCGAGTTATCGGCAACTGGCAGGAGCCATATGGTTGTCGCTTTATTGTATGCAATGCAATCGCGCTGTAATGCTTTACTTTATCACTAAGCGGTAGCGATAGTCGTGGAAGCATAAGATTGGCGAGACGACAACGATGCTACGATGGAGATCAAGGTGTCGGGCCGGTGACGATGGTGATCACGACGGTGCTTCGAAGATGGAGATCACAAGCACAAGATGATGATGGCCATATCATATCACTTATATTGATTGCATGTGATGTTTATCTTTTATGCATCTTATCTTGCTTTGATTGACGGTAGCATTATAAGATGATCTCTCACTAATTATCAAGAAGTGTTCTCCCTGAGTATGCACCGTTGCGAAAGTTCTTCGTGCTGAGACACCACGTGATGATCGGGTGTGATAGGCTCTACGTTCAAATACAACGGGTGCAAAATAGTTGCACATGCGGAATACTCAGGTTATACTTGACGAGCCAAGCATATACAGATATGGCCTCGGAACACGGAGACCGAAAGGTCGAGCGTGAATCATATGGTAGATATGATCAATATAGTGATGTTCACCAATGAAACTACTCCATCTCACATGATGATCGGACATGGTTTAGTTGATTTGGATCATGTAATCACTTAGAGGATTAGCGGGATGTCTATCTAAGTGGGAGTTCTTTAAGTAATATGATTAATTGAACCTAAATTTATCATGAAACTTAGTACCTGATAGTATCTTGCTTGTTTATGTTTGATTGTAGATAGATGGCCCATGCTGTTGTTCCGTTGAATTTTAATGCGTTCCTTGAGAAAGCAAAGTTGAAAGATGATGGTAGCAATTACATGGACTGGGTCCGTAACTTGGGGATTATCCTCATTGCTGCACAGAAGAATTACGTCTTGGAAGCACCGCTAGGTGCCAGGCCTGTTGCTGGAGCAACACCAGATGTTATGAACGTCTGGCAGAGCAAAGCTGATGACTACTCGATAGTTCAGTGTGCCATGCTTTACGGCTTAGAATCGGGACTTCAACAACGTTTTGAACATCATGGAGCATATGAGATGTTCCAGGAGTTGAAGTTAATATTTCAAGCAAATGCCCGGATTGAGAGATATGAAGTCTCCAATAAGTTCTATAGCTGCAAGATGGAGGAGAACAGTTCTGTCAGTGAGCATATACTCAAAATGTCTGGGTATAATAATCACTTGATTCGATTGGGAGTTAATCTTCCAGATGATTGCGTCATTGACAGAATTCTCGAATCACTGCCACCAAGCTACAAGAGCTTCGTGATGAACTATAATATGCAAGGGATGAATAAGACTATTCTCGAGCTCTTCGCAATGCTGAAAGTTGCGGAGGTAGAAATCAAGAAGGAGCATCAAGTGTTGATGGTCAACAAGACCACTAGTTTCAAGAAAAAGGGCAAAGGGAAGAAGAAGGGGAACTTCAAAAAGAACAGCAAGCAAGTTGCTACTCAAGAGAAGAAACCCAAACCTGGACCTAAGCCTGAAACTGAGTGCTTCTACTGCAAGCAGACTGGTCACTGGAAGCGGAACTGCCCCAAGTATTTGGCGGATAAGAAGGATGGCAAGGCGAACAAAGGTATATGTGATATACATGTTATTGATGTGTACCTTACTAATGCTCGCAGTAGCACCTGGGTATTTGATACTAGTTCTGTTGCTAATATTTGCAACTCGAAATAGGGACTACGGATTAAGCAAAGATTGGCTAAGGACGAGGTGACGATGCGCGTGGGAAATGGTTCCAAAGTCGATGTGATCGCAGTCGGCACGCTACCTCTACATCTACCTTCGGGATTAGTATTAGACCTAAATAATTGTTATTTGGTGCCAGCGTTAAGCATGAACATTATATCTGGATCTTGTTTGATGCGAGACGGTTATTCATTTAAATCAGAGAATAATGGTTGTTCTATTTACATGAGTAATATCTTTTATGGTCATGCACCCTTAAAGAGTGGTCTATTTTTATTAAATCTCGATAGTAGTGACACACATATTCATAGTGTTGAAACCAAAAGATGCAGAGTTGATAATGATAGTGCAACTTATTTGTGGCACTGCCGTTTGGGTCATATCGGTATAAAGCGCATGAAGAAACTCCAAACTGATGGGCTTTTGGAACCACTTGATTATGAATCACTTGGTACTTGCGAACCGTGCCTTATGGGTAAGATGACAAAAACACCATTCTCCGCTACTATGGAGAGAGCAACAGATTTATTGGAAATCATACATACAGATGTATGTGGTCCGATGAATGTTGAGGCTCGTGGCAGATATAGTTATTTTCTCACCTTCACAGATGACTTAAGCAGATATGGGTATATCTACTTAATGAAACATAAATCTGAAACATTTGAAAAGTTCAAAGAATTTCAGAGTGAAGTTGAAAATCATCATAACAAGAAAATAAAATTCCTACGATCTGATCGTGGAGGAGAATATTTGAGTTACGAGTTTGGTGTACATTTAAAACAATGTGGAATAGTTTCGCAACTCACGCCACCCGGAACACCACAGCGTAATGGTGTGTCCGAACGTCGTAATCGTACTTTACTAGATATGGTGCGATCTATGATGTCTCTTACTGATTTACCGCTATCGTTTTGGGGATATGCTCTAGATACGGCCGCATTCACGTTAAATAGGGCACCATCAAAATCCATTGAGACGACGCCATATGAACTATGGTTTGGCAAGAAACCAAAGTTGTTGTTTCTGAAATTTTGGGGCTGCGATGCTTATGTGAAAAAACTTCAACCTGATAAGCTCGAACCCAAATCGGAGAAATGTGTCTTCATAGGATATCCAAAGGAAACTATTGGATACACCTTCTATCACAGATCCGAAGGCAAGACTTTTGTTGCTAAATTCGGAAACTTTCTAGAGAAGGAGTTTCTCTCGAAAGAAGTGAGTGGGAGGAAAGTAGAACTTGACGAGGTAACTGTACCTGCTCCCTTATTGGAAAGTAGTACATCACAGAAATCTGTTTCTGTGACACCTACACCAATTAGTGAGGAAGCTAATGATAATGATCATGAAACTTCAGAACAAGATACTACTGAACCTCGTAGATCAACCAGAGTAAATCCGCGCCAGAGTGGTACGGTAATCTTGTTCTGGAAGTCATGCTACTAGATCATGATGAACCTACGAACTATGAAGAAGCGATGGTGAGCCCAGATTCCGCAAAATGGCTTGAAGCCATGAAATCTGAGATGGGATCCATGTATGAGAACAAAGTATGGACTTTGGTTGACTTGCCCAATGATCGGCAAGCAATTGAGAATAAATGGATCTTCAAGAAGAAGACTGACGCTGACGGTAATGTTACTATCTACAAAGCTCGACTTGTCGCAAAAGGTTTTCGGCAAGTTCAAGGGATTGACTACGATGAGACCTTCTCACCCGTAGCGATGCTTAAATCTATCCGAATCATGTTAGCAATTGCCGCATTTTATGATTATGAAATTTGGCAAATGGATGTCAAAACTGCATTCCTGAATGGATTTCTGCAAGAAGAGTTGTATATGATGCAGCCGGAAGGTTTTGTCGATCCAAAGGGAGCTAACAAAGTGTGCAAGCTCCAGCGATCCATTTATGGACTGGTGCAAGCCTCTCGGAGTTGGAATAAACGCTTTGATAGTGTGATCAAAGCATTTGGTTTTGTACAGGCTTTTGGAGAAGCATGTATTTACAAGAAAGTGAGTGGGAGCTCTGTAGCATTTCTGATATTATATGTAGATGACATATTGCTAATCAGAAATGATATAGAATTTCTGGATAGCATAAAAGGATACTTGAATAAGAGTTTTTCAATGAAAGATCTCGGTGAAGCTGCTTACATATTGGGCATTAAGATCTATAGAGATAGATCAAGACGCTTAATTGGACTTTCACAAAGCACATACCTTGACAAAATTTTGAAGAAGTTCAAAATGGATCAAGCAAAGAAAGGATTCTTGCCTGTGTTACAAGGTGTGAAATTGAGTAAGACTCAATCCCCGACCAATGCGGAAGATAGAGAGAAAATGAAAGATGTTCCCTATGCTTCAGCCATAGGCTCTATCATGTATGCAATGCTGTGTACCAGACCTGATGTGTGTCTTGCTATAAGTCTAGCAGGGAGCTACCAAAGTAATCCAGGAGTGGATCACTGGACAGCGGTCAAGAACATCCTGAAATACCTGAAAAGGACTAAGGATATGTTTCTCATATATGGAGGTGACAAAGAGCTCATCGTAAATGGTTACGTTGATGCAAGCTTTGACACTGATCCGGACGATTCTAAATCGCAAACCGGATACGTGTTTACATTAAATGGTGGAGCTGTCAGTTGGTGCAGTTCTAAACAAAGCATTGTGGCGGGATCTACATGTGAAGCGGAGTACATAGCTGCTTCGGAAGCAGCAAACGAAGGAGTCTGGATGAAGGAGTTCATATCCGATCTAGGTGTCATACCTAGTGCATCGGGTCCAATGAAAATCTTTTGTGACAATACTGGTGCAATTGCCTTGGCAAAGGAATCCAGATTTCACAACAGAACCAAGCACATCAAGAGACGCTTCAATTCCATCCGGGATCTAGTCCAGGTGGGAGACATAGAGATTTGCAAGATACATACGGATCTAAACATAGCAGACCCGTTGACTAAGCCTCTTCCACGAGCAAAACATGATCAACACCAAAGCTCCATGGGTGTTAGAATCATTACTGTGTAATCTAGATTATTAACTCTAGTGCAAGTGGGAGACTAAAGGAAATATGCCCTAGAGGCAATAATAATGTTATTATTTTATTTCCTTATATCATGATAAATGTTTATTATTCATGCTAGAATTGTATTATCCGGAAACATAATACTTGTGTGAATACATAGACAAACCAAATGTCACTAGTATGCCTCTACTTGACTAGCTCGTTAATCAAAGATGGTTATGTTTCCTAACCATAGACATGTGTTGTCATTTGATTAATGGGATCACATCATTAGGAGAATGATGTGATTGACATGACCCATTCCATTAGCTTACCACCCGATCGTTTAGTATGTTGCTATTGCTTTCTTCATGACTTATACATGTTCCTATGACTATGAGATTATGCAACTCCCGTTTACCGGAGGAACACTTTGTGTGCTACCAAACGTCACAATGTAACTGGGTGGTTATAAAGGAGCTCTACAGGTGTCTCCAAAGGTACATGTTGGGTTGGCGTATTTCGAGATTAGGATTTGTCACTCTGATTGTCGGAGAGGTATCTCTGGGCCCTCTCGGTAATGCACATCACATAAGCCTTGCAAGCAGTGCAACTAATGAGTTAATTGCGAGATGATGTATTACGAAACGAGTAAAGAGACTTGCCGGTAACGAGATTGAACTAGGTATTGAGATACCGACGATCGAATCTCGGGCAAGTAACATACCGATGACAAAGGGAACAACATATGTTGTTATGCGGTCTGACCGATAAAGATCTTCATAGAATATGTGGGATCCAATATGAGCATCCAGGTTCCGCTATTGGTTATTGACCGGAGACGTGTCTCAGTCATGTCTACATTGTTCTCGAACCCGTAGGGTCCGCACGCTTAAGGTTTCGATGACAGTTATATTATGAGTTTATGCATTTTGATGTACCGAAGATTTGTTCGGAGTCCCGGATGTGATCACGGACATAACGAGGAGTCTCGAAATGGTCGAGACATAAAGATTTATATATTGGAAGCCTATATTTGGATATCGGAAGTGTTCCGGGTGAAATCGGGATTTTACCGGAGTACCGGGAGGTTACCGGAACCCCCCGGGAGGTGTATGGGCCTTAGTGGGCTTTAGTGGAAGAGAGGAGAGGTGGCCAGGGCTGGGCCGCACGCCCCTCCCCCCTAGTACGAATAGGACAAGGAGAGGGGGGTGGCGCCCCCCTTCCTTCTCTCTCTCCTCTTTCCCCCTCCTGAATCCTATTCCAACTAGGAAAGGGGGGAATCCTACTCCCGGTGGGAGTAGGACTCCTCCTGGCGCACCCTCCTCCTGGCCGGCCGCACACCCCCCTTGATCCTTTATATACGGGGGCAGGGGGCACCCCTAGACACACAAGTTGATCCACGTGATCATATTCTTGGTCGTGTGCGGTGCCCCCTTCCACCATAATCCTCGATAATATTGTAGTGGTGCTTAGGCGAAGCCCTGCGATGATAGTACATCAAGATCATCACCATGCCGTCGTGCTGACAGAACTCTTCCCCGACACTTTGCTGGATCGGAGTCCGGGGATCGTCGTCGAGCTGAACGTGTGCTAAAACTCGGAGGTGTCGTAGTTTCGGTGCTTGATCGGTCGGGCCGTGAAGACGTACGACTACATCAACCGCGTTGTACTAACGCTTCCGCTGTCGATCTACAAGGGTACGTAGATCACACTCTCCCCTCCCGTTGCTATGCATCACCATGATCTTGCGTGTGAGTAGGAAAATTTTGAAATTACTACGTTCCCCACAGTATTCCCCTCCCCCCCGATGTGCATGCTCTAACTTGGCTGGGTTATATTTCTCATATCTTGCATTGCCATGCCATCTGCTTAGATTAGACATGCTTTGTGTATATGCCTCCTATTTGCTTTCTATATCAGATATGTGAATTATGCAATGCCATGTTTTCAGTCAGTTATCATATATGTGAATTATGCACCGCCATGGAGCCAGGCATCATATATGTGAATTATCTCATGCCATCTTTTTTTTCATTACGTATTCCATTTGTCAACAATCTGTGTATATTGAACTACTCTTCATGTGTATCAGCCATTTGAGCCGGTTATGGAAAAATCTGGAGTGAAAACAAGGTCTTCAGAGCAGGCAATGGTACCTGTTGAAGTATATATCTCGATGGTTACAGGGAGCTCCTCAGAGGAGGATTCAGAGACAGATGACCAGTCCTATATCCCACCTGAGGTGTATGCTCTAAGTTGCAATATTTATATTTCTCATATGATGCATATGGTGTCTTGCATTGCTTAGTTTAGACATCATATGCACACTATTGAATTCTATCTGCTTAGTTTAGAGATCATACATGCAAGTGCCAGTTGCTTAGTATATTAATCAATTATGTCAATTATATCATGCCATCCTGTATACTTAGACAACATGTATGTGAATTATTTCATCCCAACCTATTTTAGAAAGACATCATATAGTTTTGTCATGTCATCCTGTTTAGGTACTCATCATATGTTGAATTATGCCATTATATCATGTTAAGTTATCCATCATATATCTAAAACTGTGTCATGCTATCCGGTTTAGTTAGGCATCATATATGTGAAATTGTGTCATGTTGTCCTGTTTGGTTAGACAACATACATGTGAATTACCACATCTGTCTATCATACAATGTCTGTACGTTCAATTTATTTTCTTGTTTATCAGCCATTTGAATTGGAAGGGGTGATGGCAGTATCTAAGGGAGCAAAAACCCGTTCTTCACAAAAGACAATGCTACCCGTTGATGCAGATAGAACCATGGTTGTACTGGCCCACAAACTAGCCCCACCACACATAATCGAGACTCTTCCAGATTGCACACTTACACCGTTGGGTAGAGAACCAGCTACAACCCATCTAACCGCAACCCCAGCGGATAGTAACCCACTTATAGTTGACAAAGCACCATGTCCACCACAGAGTACCCCCACATGAGCAGTTTGTAAAGCTACTGCAGTGCCCAAAGCACGAAGACCACCACAGCTAACCCAAACTCCACGTTTAAAGCAGAAGAGCAATTGTTCTCAGGTCAGATTCTGTAGCTATGGTCCATACTCCTTTGTTGTTGCATCACTGTATTTACTCATACCAACTACTTTCGAATTTGAAGGATCCAATTGAAACTCCAATGGCGCAACAGGTATGTTTTAAACCTATTTCTTTAACTGGATTGCTGTTCTAACTTCTTGCTCTATGTTGATTTCAGTTTAAGTTGGATAAACAGTTATGTTCTCATGTGATGCACATTACAAGTGCTGCCAATGCTGTGTAGTTTCTCACACTTATATTCTGTCTATGCTGTTGTGTCTTAAAAATATATGAGTTGAACTGTGTCTCTATCTTGATTAGGGAACATAAACTAGAATGATATGGACAATACAGTGACCATAGTACATAGATATATGTTTGTTTCATGCTGTTATCCTGTCCACCTTACTACTGAACCGGTTTACCAAAAAGAGTTTCGTATACTAGAAGCTAAACTTGTGATGTGTCTTCTTGTTTCTCTTGTATGCAAACAGAATATTGGAGAAGAGCACCCCACTATGCAATGGTAGAGAAAGTAATGCAGATAAGGTTCAAGATAGTGAGACAACCCTGTTAGTCTCCAAGCAAGGTGATAAAAACGATCTTGTAGACAGTGAGAAAACCCCATAGTCCTGCGTTGATGTAGTGTTCGAGTTACTAGCCAGTACCGCTGGCACAAGCTCTTCCAACTCGCTGCCTGAATCACTTCGGCTTCTTCAGTCTCAGCTACAAGCTGAAAGGCATGAGTCAGCTGTGCTGCGGCTAGAAACTGAAGGACTGAGGAAGTTCCTGCAGAATTTAGATGCATACTTTCTTGTGCAACAGCAAGCGCTGGAGGATTTAAGTGCCAAACAAGAGAAAGTTAATAAGCTTGCTAAGCATCTTGCCAGCATTATGGGTACCCAGGATATTGTTTCTTGAGCTCTTCTGAAGTGGTTTCAGTTCTGGACTTGTTTTGTTGCGGCATTTATATGCTGGTGTGTTCCCTATATTTGCACTGGTGGCGAACTTTGATGCCCAGTGGATGTAATATGTGTAATAGCCGTGATACCCTAGCATAAGTTGCTCGCTTATTCATTTCCTTGTTTTGTTTATTTGTTTGCTTGTAGTCAGTGCAGTTCTTTTTCCGCGGTTTGCTAGTGGCTGCAATAACCGATTTTTAAAACTAGGCCACAATAACCATGGGCTAATATTTACTGTAGTGACACTGGGCCTCCTACGGGTCGTAGAAACAGTGGGCCTTTTACGGGCCGTAGAAACAGTGGGCCTTCTATAGGCCATAGAAACAATGGGCCTTCTATGGGTCGTATCATCAATGGGCCTTATACGGGCCGTATGATCGACTGGCCAAACATGGGCCAATAACATGCCTCATTATGGCCGTAAACGGGCTAGAGTTAGAATCGTCCGTTCATGGGCCGACCATAACGGGCCATCGTTAATAGGCCGTATTTGATGACGCTATGAAAACGCCCCAACGAATTAACGGACCACAAACGGGCTGACTGTAACCACGAGCTGAATTTGGCCCACAAGCAGAAAATGACAGTAACGGGCCATAAGTAAACGAATGCTCAAAATGAACCCAAGAATAAATGGGCTCTGAGAGGGCCGAAAGATAACATGGGCTGGAAACGGCCCAATGGAATAGCGGGCCGTTAATGGGTATAAAGTGATACACTGTTCATTACGGGCCAGTTTCACCACGGGCCGTTAATGGGTGTAAAGTGATACACTATTCATTATGGGCCAGTTTCACCACGGGCTATTAGTAGGCCAAGAGTTACATATGGCCTCATATGGGCTGAAAGACGTCATGGGCCATACATGGGTCAGAAGCGAAAACGGGCTGGAATCATATTGGATGGCCCAGATGACGCTACTGGGCCTAATTCGGATAGGGCGTAACGGGCCTTGGGTTAGCGGGCTGTAAATGGGCTATATTCGAACAGGCCATTAACAGGCTTTCCATGGGCCGACCTGCCAGCTTTTGACCAAGTCAAATGGGCCGGCCTTTTCACAGGAATGGGCCTCTGTTGGGCCGTGCCACGTGTCGATGTATCATAGGCGCCTTCCGTCCAATGAGTGGTTGACATCTGTCCCAACGATGAGCCGACACGTGTTTCCTCCAGCCAATGATGATTTTACATGTGGAAAATCCCCATTGGTCGGGGATGTTAACGCGTTATCGGATCCAAAACCCGACCCGATAGCTTAACGGCGTTCCGTTACGGTGGATGCCACGTGTCGGTCACCCTTGACGAAAGCACTTCTGTGATGCGCGATTTATCGTCATGGAAGTGGACACTTCCGTGATGATAATTTTGGTAATGTCATGGAACACTTCTACAACAGCACAGGTATGACTATCTTGATTCTGTCATAAATTTGTCATGGATGTACATGCATGACAAAAAAAGCGACCTACTGTGACAAACACGTATCATCAAGGAAGTGTATTTTTTGTAGTGATGGCGGCTCACATCACCATGGGACGCATTGGAGAAGTTTACCATAAGGAGCTTAAGGATACTATCTACCAGATTTATGGGTGTCGAGATGAGAAATGGGAGATGATCAGCACCAGGAAGGATAGATCAATCGCAGCTTTCATCCAGGAGTTAAACCAGCACATTCGTCGCCAGGAGAACTAGATATGTGCAAGCATGATAGATCTGAAGAAGGCGATGACAAGGATCATGGAACTGGAGGAAGAACTCAAGGCTACTCGTGAAGATTATGAGGAGGAAATCGTCATACTAGTGGAGAAGAATGACGATCTGGAAAGGAAGCTAGGAGTCTTCATGGGAGACCCCGCGCCAGGAGGAGAAGACGATGAACCCAAGGAGATTCGTTCTGAGGACTACATCATCATCGACGACACCGACTCGGACCCCGACGATAGCGATGATGACTATGAAGACAAAGTTGGAGCAGACATCATGGAGTCTTCGACCGATCAATATTTCTAGTAGACTACCACATCAGTAGTAGTATTCCACCATGTATATAGTATAGTCTGAGCACTATTGTAACGATAGTTAGATCGATTGTATGCCCTTGCTTGATTGATTGAGTGGTATGATTGTGTTTGTCTCATGTGCATATGGGTAGTATTTCTCTCACTAGGCCTCATTCTATTCTATTCTATTCTATTCTATTCTATTCTATTCTATTCCCTCTAAAGCCTCAGATGCCTCCGAGACGTGACCCCGGATTTACCTTCTCACCGGAGCTCACTCAGTTGATCCAGAAGCAGAATACACTGATGCAGTTGTTAGTTCAGAACCAAGGCAACAACAACAACAACCCACCACCACCACCACCAGTTGACAACTTAGCCCGCTTTCTGAGGTTGCAGCTACCGGTGTTTTCCAGTAGCACCGAGCCAATAGTGGAAGATGATTGGCTCCGCAGGATTGGAAGGGAGTTAACCACTGCAGGTTGTACAGATGCTGAGAAGGTGCATTTTGCCACACATCAGTTGGATGGACCAGCATCCTCATGGTGGGAGAATTACACAGTCACCTATCCTTTAGCCACTGTTACAGGGGATCAGTTTCAGCAAGCATTCCGCACCGCGCATGTCTCAACGCGAGCTATGAGCATGAAGAAGCGTGAGTTTCGCAACATGCGCCAAGGGAACCGTACTGTGGGGCAGTACGTGGATGAATCTAGTAAGCTGTCTCGTTATGCCCCTGACGATCTGGCCACAGATGCCGAGAAGCAGGAGAAGTTTATGGAAGGGCTGAACGATGAGATGATCATGCAATTGATTGTGGCAACATTTAACAACTACCAGGAGTTGATAGACAAGGCTCTTATGATTGAAGGGAAACAGCAGTAAATTGAGAGCCGCAAAAGGAAGTATGGACAAGGAAGGTACAACTCAGGAGCTCAGCAGAAGCCTCATCTAACCCCGAACTCGGGAGGACTTGTTCATAACCATGGAGGTCATAACAGAGGAAGTTCGCATAACCACAATGGTTCCAAGAATGGGACTGGGAACGGAACAAGCAACAATCAGACCCGCTCCAATCCAGCCACACCCGCCAAGAGAGACCTAAGTCACATTACTTGCTTCAAGTGCGGGAAGACTGGACACCATGCCACGGAGTGCCCTGAAGTAAAGAATGGAAACGGTAATGGGAGTGCTGGGAAGAATCCCAATCCATTCAACAAAGGACAAGTGAACCACGTTAACATGGAGGAGGTTGAAGTGCAGCCAGACGCAGTTATCAGTAAGTTTTTGATTAAGTCTTTTACTGCCCTTGTTCTTTTTGATACTGGTGCATCACATTCATACATATCAAGGGGATTCGTTGATAAGTTTAAACTACCAACCCTAGCCCTTAGGACCCCTCTGTTAGTAAGTTCACCTGGAGCAAAGTATATGGCTAGCCGATGGTGCGACCGGATACCCTTAACCATTGGTAGCCATGTTTTCCCGCCAGACCTAATAATTTTGGAGTCACAAGGATTGGATGTGATATTAGGCATGGACTAGATGTCAAAGTATGGAGGAAGCATTGACTGTGCTAGTAAGTTGATCTATCTTACCACCCAGAGGGAAAAAGGATCAAGTATGTATCTAGGCATGCGCCTGGGAGGAGCCAAGTAAATACCCTCACGGGAGTTGTTCAGGAGGAAGTGCCTGTAGTGAAGGATTACCCAGATGTTTTTCTAGAGGAGTTACCAGGCATACCACTGGATCGAGACATCGACTTTTTGATAGAGCTATTGCCAGGTACCGGGCCGATATCAAAGAGACCCTACCAGATGCCCGCAAATGATCTGGAGGAGATTAAGAAGTAGATCAAGGAGTTATTGGAGAAAGGTTACATCCGACGGAGCTCATAACCATGGGGAGCCCCAGTGCTTTTGGTTGAGAAGAAGGATAAGTCTCTAAGGATGGTTGTTGATTATCGTGAGTTGAATGAGGTGACGATCAAGAACAAATACCCACTGCCGATGATCAATGATTTGTTTGACCAGTTGCAAGGAGCTGAGGTGTTTTCAAAGATCGATCTGTGATCAGGATATCACCAGCTGAAGATCCCGGAGACGGATATACCTAAAACCGCATTTACCACAAGGTACGGGTTACATGAGTATACGGTCATGTCATTTGGACTGACTAACGCCCCTGCCTATTTCATGAGCATGATGAACAAGGTGTTCATGGAATATTTGGATAAGTTTGTTGTGGTTTCATTGATGATATAATGGTATACTCGAAGAATGAAGAGGAGCACCAGGAGCATTTGCGTTTAGTTCTCGTGAAACTCAGGGAACATCAGTTGTATGCCAAGTTCAGCAAATGTGAGTTTTGGTTGAAGGAAGTTAGATTCCTTGGACATGTTATATCAGGAGAAGGTATAGCAGTAGACCCCACCAAGGTTCAGTTAGTCACTAAAATGGTTGGCACCTACTTCAGTTAGCGAGATCCGCAGTTTTCTTGGACTCGTAGGATACTATCGGAGATTCATTGAGAATTTTTCCAAGATTGCGAAACCAATGACAGAGTTATTGAAGAAGGATACCATATTTAGATGGACAGAATAGTGTGAGGCGAGTTTTCAGGAGTTAAAGAAACGTCTGACTACAGCCCCAGTGCTGATTCTGCCGGATATATGCAAGGATTTCCAAGTGTATTGCGATGCGTCTCTCTTAGGACTTGGAGGAGTACTGATGCAGGACGGAAGAGTTGTTTCGTATGCCTCGCGACAACTGAAACCGCATGAGTTAAATTATGCCATGCGTGATTTGGAGTTGGCTGCTGTAGTGCATGCGTTGAAGACTTGGAGACATTACCTTATTGGAAATCGTTGTGATGTGTACACGGATCATAAGAGTTTGAAGTACATTTTCACGCAGAAGGAGTTGAACCTTAGGCAAAGGAGATGGTTGGAGCTTATAAAGGATTATGACATGAAGCTTCACTATCATCTAGGCAAAGCCAATGTCGTAGCAGATGCTTTGAGCCGGAAGAGTTATGCTAACACCCTCGTAAGCACAGGATTGCCAAAGGAGTTAGCAGAGGATCTCAGGGAACTTCGATTGGAGATTGTCCCTAGAGGTTTCGTTGCAACAATGGAAGTTCAGTCTACATTATTAGGAAAGATTCGAGAAGCTCAGAAGGATGACAAGGAGATCGCCGAGATAAAAGAGAGAATAAGCAAAGGAAAGGCCAAAGGTTTTCGTGAGGATGAACACGACACCTTGTGGTTTGAGGACCGTGTTTATGTGCCCAATAACACAGAGATTAGGAAGTTAATACTTCAGGAGGCTCATGACTCACCATACTCGATACACCCGGGAAACACCAAGATGTATTTGGATTTAAAGGATCATTTCTAGTGGACTGGTATGAAGAAGGATATTGCCGAGTATGTAGCCGTATGTGATGTATGTCAGAGAGTGAAGGCAGAACATCTAAAGTCAGCAAGATTGTTACAGCCTATGCCGATACCCGAATGGAAGTGGGATAAGCTTGGCATGGATTTCATCACCGGATTTCCTAGGACCAAATTAGGATATGATTCTATATGGTTAGTAGTTGATCGCTTGACCAAAGTGGCTCACTTTATCCCAGTGAAAACCACCTATATATACAAGTGCGAAGTTGGCCAAGATATACATGACCAGGATCGTATGTTTGCATGGAGTTCCGAGGACCATTGTATCAGATAGGGGAATCCAGTTTACCTCAAAGTTTTGGAATCAGTTGCATGAAACTTTGGGAACCAGACTGGAGTTCAGTACCACTTTTCACCCGCAAACAGATGGACAGACCGAGAGATTCAACCAGATTCTAGACATGTTGAGAGCTTGTGCACTAGATTATGGATCTTGTTGGGATGACAACCTACCCTACGCGGAGTTCTCATACAACAACAGTTACCAGACCAGTTTGAAGATGGCACCGTTCGAAGCCCTGTATGGAAGAAGGCGGTGTCCTGCACCTCCTTCCGTACAAGGCTTCGAAAGGTTCCATCTTGAAACTGGCCTGGTAACTGTTGTTGTATGAGAACTCTGCGTAGGGCAAGTTGTCATCCCAACTAGATCCATAATCTAGTGCACAAGCTCTCAACATATCTTCCAGAATCTGGTTGACTCTCTCGGTCTATCCATCTATTTGCGGGTGAAAAGTTGTACTGAACTCTAGTCTGGTTCCCAAAGTTTCATGCAATTGATTCCAAAACTTTGAGGTAAATTGGGTTCCTCTATCTGATACAATTGTTCCCGGAACTCCATGCAAACATACGATCCTGGTCATGTATATCTTTGCCAACTTGGCACTTGTATAGGTGGTTTTCACTGGGATAAAGTGAGCTACATTGGTCAAGCGATCAACTACTACCCATATAGAATCATATCCTGATTTGGTCCTGGGCAATCGGATGATGAAATCCATGCCAAGCTTATCCCACTTCCATTCGGGTATCGGCATAGGTTGTAACAATCTGGCCGGCTTTTGATGTTCTGCCTTCACTCTCTGACATACATCACATACGGCTACATACTCGGCAATATCGCTCTTCATACCAGTCCACCAGCAATGCTCCTTTAAATCCACATACATTTTGGTGTTTCCGAGGTGAATTGAGTATGGTGAGTCATGAGCCTCCTGAAGTATTAACTTCCTGATCTCCGTGTTATTGGGCACATAAACACGGTCTCAAACCACAAGGTGTCGTGTTCATCCTCACCAAAACCTTTGGACTTTCCTTTTATAATTCTCTCTTTTATCTCGGCGATCTCTTTGTCATCCTTCTGAGCTTCTCGAATCTTTCCTAACAATGTAGACTGAACTTCCATTATTGCAACAAAACCTCTAGGGACAATCTCCAATCGAAGTTCCCTGAGATCCTCTGCCAACTCCTTTGGCAATCCTGCGCTTATGAGTGTGTTGGCATAACTCTTCCGGCTCAAAGCGTCTGCTACGACGTTGGCCTTGCCTGGATGATAGTGAAGCTTCATGTCATAATCCTTTATAAGCTCCAACCATCTCCTCTGCCTAAGGTTCAGCTCCTTCTGTGTGAAAATGTACTTCAAACTCTTATGGTCAGCGTATACATCGCAATGGTTTCCAATAAGATAATGTCTCCAAGTCTTCAATGCATGCACTATGGCAGCCAACTCCAAGTCATGCGTGGCATAATTTAACTCATGCGGTTTCAGTTGTCGTGAGGCATACGAAACAACCTTTCCGTCCTGCATCAGTACTCCTCCAAGTCCTAAGTGAAAGGCGTCGCAATACACTTGGAAATCCTTGCATATATCCGGTAGAATCAGTATTGGGGCTGTAGTCAGACATTTCTTTAACTCCTGAGAACTCGCTTCACATTCTTTCGTCCATTTAAATTTGATATCCTTCTTCAATAGCTCTGTCATTGGCTTCGCAATCTTGGAAATATTCTCAATGAATCTCTGGTAGTATCCTGCGAGTCCAAGAAAACTGCGGATCTCACTAACTGAAGTGGATGCCAACCATTCAGTGACTGACTGAACCTTGGTGGGGTCTACTGCTATACCTTCTCCTGATATAACATGTCCAAGGAATCCAACTTCTTTCAACCAAAACTCACATTTGCTGAACTTGGCATACAGCTGATGTTCCCTGAGTTTCTCGAGAACTAAACGCAAATGCTCTTTGTGCTCCTCTTCATTCTTCGAGTATACCATTATATCATCAATTAACACCACAACAAACTTATCCAAATATTCCATGAACACCTTGTTCATCATTCTCATGAAAATAGGCGAGGGCGTTAGTCAGTACAAATGACATGACCGTATACTCATATAACCCGTACCTTGTGGTAAATGCGGTTTTAGGTATATCTTTTTCCCGGATCTTCAGCTGGTGATATCCTGATCGCAGATTGATCTTCGAAAACACCTTAGCTCCATGCAACTGGTCAAACAAATCATTGATGATCGGCAGTGGTTATTTGTTCTTGATCGTCACCTCATTCAATGCACGATAATCAACAACCATCCTTAGAGGCTTATCCTTCTTCTCAACCAAAAGCACTGGGGCTCCCCATGGTGATGAAATCCGTCGAATGTAACCTTTCTCTAGTAACTCCTTGATCCGCTTCTTAATCTCCTCCAGATCATTTGCGGGCATCCGGTAGGGTATCTTTGATATTGGCCTGGTACCTGGCAATAGCTCTATCAAAAAACTCGATGTCTCGATCCGGTGGCATGCCTAGTAACTCCTCTAGAAAAACATCTGGGTAATCCTTCACTACAGGCACTTCCTCCTGAACAACTCCCATGAGGGTATTTACTTGGCTCCTCCTAGGCGCATGTCTAGATATATACTTGATCCTTTTTCCCTCCGGGGTGGTGAGACAAATTGATTTACTAGCACAGTTAATGCTTCCTCCATACTTTGACATCCAGTCCATGGCTAATATCACATCCAATCCTTGTGACTCCAAAATTATTAGGTCTGACGGAAAAACATGGCTACCAATGGTTAGGGGTATCTGGTCACACCATCGGTCGGCCATATACTCTGCTCTAGGTGAACTTACTAATAGAGGGGTCCTAAGGGTTTGGGTTGGTAGTTTAAACTTATCCACGAATACCCTTGATATGTATGAACGTGTTGCACTAGTATCAAAAAGAACAAGGGCGGTAAAAGACTTAACAAAAAACTTACCGATAACTGCATCTGGCTGCCCTTCAACCTCCTCCATGTTAACATGGTTCACTTGTCCTTTGTTGAACGGATTAGGCTTCTTCCCAGTGCTCCCATTAACGTTTCCATTCTTTGCTTCAGGGCACTCCACGGCATAGTGTCCAGTCTTCGCGCACTTGAAGCAAGTAATGTGACTTAAGTCTCTCTTGGCGGGTGTGGCTGGATTGGAGCGGGTCTGATTGTTGCTTGTTCCGTTCCCAGTCCCATTCTTGGAACCATTGTGGTTATGCGAACTTCCTCTGTTATGGTTATGACCTCCACGGTTATGAACAAGTCCTCCCGAGTTCGGGGTTAGACGAGGCTTCTGCTGAGCTCCTGAGTTGTACCTTCCTTGTCCATACTTCTTTTTGCGGCTCTCAATTTGCTGCTGCTTCCCTTCAATCGTAAGAGCCTTGCCTACCAACTCCTGGTAGTTGTTAAATGTTGCCACCATCAACTGCATGCTCATCTCATCGTTCAGTCCTTCCATAAACTTCTCCTGCTTCTCGGCATCTGTGGCTAGATCGTTAGGGGCATAACGAGACAGCTTACTAGATTCATCCACGTACTGCCCCACAGTACGGTTCCCATGCCGCATGTTGCAAAACTCATGCTTCTTCATGCTCATAGCTCCCATTGAGACATGGGCGGTGGGGAATGCTTGCTGAAACTGATCCCATGTAACAGTGGCTAAAGAATAGGTGACTGTGTAATTCTCCCACCATGAGGATGCTGGTCCATCCAATTGATGTGTGAAAAAATGCACCTTCTCAGCATCTGTACAACCTGCAGTGGTTAACTCCCTTCCAATCCTGCGGAGCCAATCATCTGCCACTATCGGCTCGGTGCTGCTGGAAAACACCGGTGGCTGCAACCTCAGAAAGTAGGCTAAGTTGTCAACTGGTGGTGGTGGTGGTGGGTTGTTGTTCTTGTTGTTGTTGTTGCCTTGATTCTGAACTAACAACTGCATCAGTGTATTCTGCTGTTGGATCAACTGAGTGAGCTCCGGTGGGAAAGTAAATCCGGGGTCACATCTCGGAGGCATCTGAGGGTTTAGAGGGAAGAGAATAGAATAGAATGATGTTTAGTGAGAAAAACACTACCCATATGCAAATGAGAGAAACATAATCATATCACTCAATCAATCAAGCAAGGGCATACAATCGATCTAACTATCGTTACAAAAGTGCTCGGACTATACTATATACATGGTGGAATACTACTACTGATGTGGTGGTCTACTAGAAATATTGATCGGTCGAAGACTCCATGATGTCTGCTCCAGCTTCGTCTTCGTAGTCATCATCGCTATCGTCGGGGTCCGAGTCGGTGTCGTCGATGATGATGTAGTCCTTAGAACGAATGTCCTTGGGTTCATCGTCTTCTCCTCCTAGCGCGGGGTCTCCCATGAATACTCCCAGCTTCCTTTCCAGATCATCATTCTTCTCCACTAGTACGATGATTTCCTCCTCATAATCTTCGCAAGTAGCCTTGAGTTCTTCCTCAAGTTCTGTGATCCTTGTCATCGCCTTCTTCGGATCTATCATGCCTGCGCACATCTGGTTCTCCTGGCGATGAATGTGCTGGTTTAACTCCTAGATGAAAGCTGCGATTGATCTATCCTTCCTAGTGCTGATCATCTCCCATTGCTCATCTTGGCACCCACAAATCTGGTAGATAGTATCCTTAAGCTCCTTATGGTACACTTCTCCAATGCGTCCGATGGTGATGTGAGCTGCCATACTCTTTCCTAGACTCCAGGTTGGTGCATCAAAGGAAAACTCTATGGGTTTGGTGACTGGCGCGAATGTCCTTCCTGGAACTTGAACTTGAATCATCCATCGCTCCTCTTTTGGTAAAGTAGCATTGTAAGTCCCGGTGAAGCTTGGTATTCCAATGTTCAGGTACTTAGTGACTTCCTTCAAGTGTCGTCCAAAAGGTGCTTCTTCATCCGGTTGTGCAAACTTGGTCCTTGCGTCCGCCATCCTAAAGAGTAGAAAATGGAGAGGAGTCAGAAATGAGAAGAGAGTGGTGATCTAGGGCTTTAGCTTAGTGGTCATGTCCTACACTCAGCGTGTGTTCTGATACCATCTTGTAGCGACCCGACCTCAAACAGTCATGTTTCTGTGCTTCAGTGCCATCCCTGGATCGGTAATGCTGACACACACAGTACTCAAAGGATTTATAACAGAGTAGCAATCACACACTTATTACATCGAATGTCTCAAAAGAGAACTTATTACAATAAATATGGCTTAAGGCCATCTAATACTATAACAGCGGAAGGCTTGGAAGATAAAGTGAGTCCATCAACTCCAACGGCATAGCTGAGCTGCATGGCAACGACCTAACGAATCTTACTCCTCGTCTGAAAAGTCTGCAACATAATATGTTGCAGCCCGAAAATGGGTCAGCACATGGAATATGTTCGCAATATAACACAGTAGAGCAAGAACAGAATAATGCTATCACTATATGCATATTTGGCTCGTGGAAAGCTCTACAGTTAAAGTTTTGCGAAAAGCCATTTTTTCCCTAAAACAAAGGAATAGATTTTATTTAACTATCATGGTAGTGAAACATCATTGAGAAAGTTCCTCCAACTCAATCCCAATCAAAAGTAATTATCAACCCAACAATATTAATTTAGAGTGATGAGATACATATGATAATCCAAGTACTAGATACTCAAGATGTCCATAACCGGGGACACGGCTAACCATGATTAGTTTGTACACTCTGCAGAGGTTTGCGCACTTTTCCTCACAAGACTCGATGTAACTTACTCAACTATGCTCCGGATAGACTATACCACCTACAACCCACTACATCTGCTAGTCTACCTCTTCAAGAGCTTCACGGAACTTACTCAACTATGCTAGAGCCCATAATAGCTTGTGGCTGCACACGGAAGTTTCTAGCATGAAATATCTCAGTTCCCTTTGAGCCTGGGTGGTGGACCTTAGGATTATCACACGGGTACTCCGGGATATCCTAGGACAACACTGGATTCTCCAGGTGCCCGACAAGCAATCCACCCAGATGGGTATTAAAGTTGCCACCTTGATTTGAACCATTAATTAACAATCTCACATCTGTCATGGATTCACTCAAACCCAATCCACGTCTACGAGCATAGCATAGCAATATAGGCAACGTAGAAGTAACTCCCAAGGGTTTGATAATAAAAGGTGAATAGGTACTACCTCATCTACTTCCCAATCCCACATGTTATCAAGTCCTAACCATGCAATGCTTGAGGGTTGAAACTAATGCATAAAAACTGGGTGATAAAGGGATATGATCAAAGTGTTACTTGCCTTGCTGATGATCCGTGAAACCTAGAGACTCGATGTAGCATGCTTCGCACTCCGGGTAGTCTATCACAATCAAACAAGCATACAATAAGCAATCAATAGCGGCGGTGCGGCTCCGGCGATAGCGCGTGGCGGCGCGTGTCGGCGGCGGCGGTGCGACGGCTAGGGTTAGGGCATGAGGCGCGGGTGGGCTTCGGTGGGTGGCTGTGGGGGGCTGTGGGCTTCGGCAGCTTATAAAGGCCCCCCAGGCGGAGTCCCGCTCGGGTACAGCCGGGAGTCGGTTGACTTTTTTTAAAATAATTTCGACATGCAGAAAAAGAAAAATAGAAATACTAAATGGACTCCAAAAATCCTGAAATAAATTTTCCCCGTCCTCTAAAAATAAGCTGGACAGGTGAACATTTATTTGGGCCTAAAATGCAATTTTGAAAAATGCATATTTTTCCTAATTCAAATAAAATAACGATAAAACTCCGAATAAAAATATTATTTGATTTAATTATTAAATCTTCGATATTTATCTATTTTGAGGGAGTCATTTTATCCTCTCTCTTTTATTATTATAAAAGAAATATTCGAAGAGAAAATAATTAAAATCAAACGATCCTCTTTCCAAAATTCAAGAAAACTCGAATATGAAAATAATGAAATCCCCAACTCTCTCCGTAGGTCCTTGAGTTGCATATAATTTCTAGGATCAAGCCAAAAATGCAATAAAATATGATATGCAATGATGATCTGATGTATAACATTCCAAATTGAAAATTTGGGATGTTACATGATATAACATGTGGGTTTGGGAAGTAATTGATGAGGTAGAACCTATTGCCATGTTATTATCAAACCCTTGGGAGTTACTTCTACGTATTACTTATATTGCTATGCTATGCTCGTAGATGTGGTTTGGGTGAGTGAATCCATGACAGACGTGAGATTGTTAATTAACGGTTCAACTTAAGGTGGCAACTTTAATACACATCTGGGTGGATTGCTTGTCGGGCACCTGGAGAATCCAGTGTTGTCCTAGGATATCCCGGAGGACCCATGTGATAATCCTAAGGTCCGCCACCCAGGCTCAAAGGGAACTGAGATATTTCATGCTAGAAACTTCCGTGTGCGGCCACAAGCTATTATGGGATCTAGCATAGTTGAGTAAGTTGCATGACCTCTTCTAGTGGTAGGCTAGAAGATGTAGGGGATGTAGGTTGGTACTGTCTACCCGGGGTTAGAGTTAATGCTTATGAAAGACAGTGTCTCGGTCATCCGTTTCTCAAACACCAAGTAGTGCGAGAAATCCAACGGAGGAGATCGAGTCTTATGGGTAAAAGTGCGCAAACCTCTATAGAGTGTATAAACTAATCATGGTTAGCCGTGTCCATGGTTATGGACATCTTGAGTATCTAGTACTTGGATTATCATTTGTATCTCATCACTCAAATTTAATATTGTTGGGTTGATAATTACTTTTAATTGGGATTGAGTTGGAGGAACCTTCTCAATGATGTTTCAACTACCATGATAGTTAAATAAAATCTATTCCTTTATTGTAGGGAAAAATTGGCTTTTCGCAAAACTATAACCATAGAGCCTTTCCACCAGCCAAATATGCATGTAGTGATAGCATTATTTTGTTCTTGCTCTATTGTGTTATATTGCCAGCATATTCCATGTGCTGACCCATTTTCGGGCTGGAACGTATTATGTTGCAGACTTTTCAGACGAGGAGTAAGGTTCGTCAGGTCGTTGCCGTGCAACTCAGCTATGCCGTTGGAGTTGATGGACTCACTTTATCTTCCAAGACTTCCGTTGTTATCGTATTAGATGGCCTTAAGCCATATTTATTGCAATAAGTTCTCTTTTGAGACATTCGATGTAATAAGTGTGTGATTGCTACTCTGTTATAAATCCCTCGAGTATTGTGTGTGTCAGCATTACCGATCCAGGGATGACACTGAAGCATAGAGACTTGACCGTTTGAGGTCGGGTCGCTACATGTTCTTATGAACTTAATACTCTAGATGCATGTTGGATAGTGGTCGATGTATGGAGTAATAGTAGTAGATGCAGATTCGTTTCGGTCTACTTGTCACGGACGTGATGCCTATATTCATGATCATTGCCTTAGATATCATCATAACTATGCGCTTTTCTATCAATTACTCGGCATTAATTTCTTCACCCATCATAATACATGCTATCTTGAGAGAAGCCACTAGTAAAACCTATGGCCCCCGGGTCTACTTTACATCATATAAGTTTCCAATCTACAATTCTAGTTTACTATTTATTTTGCAATCTTTATTTTCCAATTTATACCAAAAAAATACCAAAAATATTTATCTTATTATCTCTATCAGATCTCACTTTCGTAACTGACCGTGAAGGGATTGACAACCCCTTTACCACGTTGGTTGCGAGGTTCTTGTTTGTTTGTGTAGGTACTAGGCGACTTGCGTGTAGTCTCCTACTGGATTGATACCTTGGTTCTCAAAAACTGAGGGAAATACTTACGCTACTTTGCTGCATCACCCTTTCCTCTTCAAGGGAAAACCAACGCATGCTCAAGAGGTAGCAAGAAGGATTTCTGGCACCGTTGCCGGGGAGATCTACGCACAAGTCAAGCGATACCAAGTACCCATCACAAACTCTTATCCCTCGCATTACATTATTTGCAATTTGCCTCTCGTTTTCCTCTCCCCACTTTACCTTTGCCATTTTATTCGCCCTTTTTCATTCTTCTCCTCTCGCTTGCCCTTTGTGTGTTCATTCTAGTTCTCCTAGTTGCCATCATGTCTGAAACTAGGGAGGTTGCCATTGGAAAGGATATTAGTAACGAAGGGGGAAACGTTGATGCTTTTGATTATCCACATGAAGAACCTACTATTTTACACACTAAAAAAATTCAGATTGGTAGTGGTAATATTATTGGAAAAGCAGTTATTCAAGATTTCTTTACTTGTGCCGGTGCTTTGCCCACCATGAGTGGGTCTATTCTTCATAAAACTAGTAGTCTTGCGGATGCTATATCTTTGCTCGTGGTTGAACTTGAAAGACAATTTATCCATATGCATCCTTGCATACAGAGGATTTTTCTAGAATTTTCTAATATTGAGCATTCTTCTGTTAAGCGAGCAGCTACCATCTTTTTAGCTCATGAGTTTAGATTTATAAGAAAAGAGGCCAATGAAATTTTTGCACATTATAGGGTGGATGCCGGCTGTCCTCCCATAGAAGCTATCCTTTTTTATCAAGATGACATAATGCGGTTACGATCTTTAGATCATGTTTCTTTTAATGAAAACCTTAGAAAAAAGGTTCCTACCGATGTTCTTGTTGATAGGATTTCTGAACTTAATGATAATTTTGCTATCCAGAACAATGGGTTAGGTTTTTCCCTTGAACAAAGGCTCATGACCTTTTGTCAAAAGAATGCTTATAATGATGAATTGGTTGTGCAATATGAGGGGCCAAAGGAGGAACCAATCCCTCCTGAGCTTGATCTTGGGGACTTTTGTCCCATTAAATTTAGCCTTTTGATTACTTTTGCTTGCCACAAAGAAAGCTTGCTGTTGAACGTAGGTAATATGAGATGAGGTTTCGTGACTTACCCTATCATTATCATGGCAATACCTAGATCTATTCTTGCTTTTATGCCTAGCTAGGGGTGTTAAACGATAGCGCTTGTTGGGAGGCAACCCAATTTTATTTCTGTTCCTTGCTTTTTGTTCATTTTTAGTAATAAATAAATTATATATCCTCTTTTATGATTGAGTTTTTTATGTTTTAGTTAGTGTTTGTGCCAAGTAAAGACTTTAGAATCTTCTTGGATGTTTGTTGTTTGATCTTGCTGAAAAAAAATAGAAAGTATGCGCTCACGAGCATAATTTTCATTTTTTTACCATAGAGCGATAAAATATCAATTCCAACTGCGGTAGATCAATACACAAATTATTTATGTCATCCTAGTTTGGTAGAGTTTTTGGAGTTACAAAAGTATTCGAAACCTACACATTACTACAGATCGTTCTGTTTTTGACAGATTCTGTTTTTGTGTGTTGTTTACTTATTTTGATGAATCTATGGCTAGTATCGGGGGGTGTGAACCATAGAGAAGTTGGAATAAAGTAGGTTTAACACCAATATAAATAAAGAATGAGTTCATTACAGTACCTTAAGTGGTGATTTGTTTTCTTATACTAACGGATCTCATGAGATTTTCTGTTGAGTTTTGTGTTGTGAAGTTCTCAAGTTTTTGGGTAAAGATCTGATGGAGTATAGAATAAGGAGTGGCAAAAGCCTAAGATTGGGGATGTCCAAGGCACCCCAAGGTAAAATTCAAGTACAACCAAAAGCCTAAGCTTGGGGATGCCCCGGAAGGCATCCCCTCTTTCATCTTCGTCTGTCGGTAACTTTACTTGAGGCTATATTTTTATTCACCACATGATATGAGTTTTGCTTGGAGCGTCTTGTATGATTTGAGTATTTGCTTTTAGTTTACCACAATCATACTTGCTGTACACACCTTTTGGGAGAGACACACATGAATCGGAATTTATTAGAATACTCTATGTGCTTCACTTCTATCGTTTGAGCTAGATAATTTTGCTCTAGTGCTTAACTTATATTTTTTAGAGCACGGTGCTGGTTTTATTTTGTATAAATTATTGATCTCTCATGATTCACTTATATTATTTTGAGAGTCTTTTAGAACAGCATGGTAATTTTCTTTGGCTATAAAATTAGTCCTATTATGATAGGCATTCAAGATGGGTATGATAAAAACTTTCATATAGAATACATTAAATACTATGATACTTGATAGATGTTTTGAGACATAAAGGTGGTAATGTTAGAGTCATGCTAGTTGGGTAATTGTGAAATTGGGAAATACTTGTGTTAAAGTTGGCAAGTCCCATAGCATGCACGTATGGTAAATGTTGTGTGACAAATTTGAAGCACGGGGTGTTCTTTGAGTGCTTTCCTTATGAGCGGCGGTCGGGGACGAGTGATGGTCTTTTCCTACCAATCTATCCCTCTAGGGGCATGCGTAGTAGTACTTTGCTTTGAGGGCTAATAAACTTTTGCAATAAGTATATGAGTTCTTTATGACTAATGTGAGTCCATGGATAATACGCACTCTTACCTTTCCGCAATTTGCTAGCCTCTTCGGTACTATGCATTGCCCTTTCTCACCTCGAGAGTTGGTGCAAACTTCGCCGGTGCATCCAAACCCCGTGATACGATACGCTCTATCACACATAAGCCTCCTTATATCTTCCTCAAAACAGCCACCACACCTACCTATTATGGCATTTCCATAGCCATTCCGAGATATATTGCCATGCAACTTTCCACTGTTCCGTTTATTATGACACGCTCCATTATTGTCATATTGTTTTGCATGATCATGTAGTTGACATCGTATTTGTGGCAAAGCCACTTTCATAATTCTTTCATACATGTCGCTGTTGATTCATCGCATATCCCGGTACACCGCCGGAGGCATTCACATAGAGTCATATTTTTGTTCTAGTATCAAGTTGTAACATTGAGTTATGAGTAAATAAAAGTGTGATGATCATCATTATTAGAGCATTGTCCCATGTGAGGTGAAATAAAAAAATAAAAAAGAGGCCAAAGAAGCCCAAATAAAAAAAGAGGCCTAAGAAGCCCAAATAAAAAAAATAAAAAAATGAGAGAAAAAGAGAGAAGGGACAATGTTACTATCCTTTTTCTACATTTGTGCTTCAAAATAGCACCATGGTCTTCATGATAGAGAGTTTCTTATTTTGTCACTTTCATATACTAGTAGGAATTTTTCATTATAGAACTTGGCTTGTATATTCCAATGATGGGCTTCCTCAAAATTCCCTAGGTCTTCGTGAGCAAGCAAGTTGGATGCACACCCACTTAGTTTCTTTAGATGAGCCTTCATTCACTTATAGCTCTAGTGCATCCATTGCAAGGCAATCCCTACTCCTCGCATTAACATCAATTGATGGGCATCTCCATAGCCCATTGATTGGCCTCGTCAATGTGAGACTTTCTCCTTTTTTGTCTTCTCACATAACCCCCATCATCATATGCTATTCCACCTACAGTGCTATATCAATGGCTTGCGCTCATGTATTGCATAAGGGTTGAAAAGGCTGAAGCGCGTTAAAATGTATGGACCAATTGCTCGGCTTGTCATCGGGGTTATGCATGAGGGGAGCATTTTGTGTGACGAAAATGAAGCATGGCCAAACTATATGATTTTGTAGGGATGAGCTTTCTTTGGCTATGTTATTTTGATAAGACATAATTGCTTGGTTAGCATGCTTGAAGTATTACTATTTTTATGTCAATATTAAAATTTTATCTTGAGTCTTTTGGATCTGAACATTCATGCCACAATAAAGAGAATTACATTGAAAAATATGTTAGGGAGCATTCCACATCAAAAATTCTGTTTTTATCATTTACCTACTCCAGGACGAGCAGGAATTAAGCTTGGGGATGCTTGATACATCTCCAACGTATCTATAATTTTGATTGTTTCATGCTATTATATTATCTGTTTTGGATGTTTAATGGGCTTTAATATACCTTTTTATATTTTTTTTGGGACTAACCTATTAATCGAAAGCCCAGTGCAAATTGTTGTTTTTTTGCCTATTTCAGTGTTTTGCAGAAAAGGAATATCAAACGGAATCCAAACGGAATGAAACCTTCGCGAGGATCTTTTTTGGAACAAATGTGATCCAGGAGACTTGGAGCTGATGTCAAGAAAGAAGCATGGAGGCCACGAGGCAGGAGGGCGCGCCCTAGGGGGGTGGGCGCCCCCCCCACCCTCGTGGGCCCCTCGCAGCTCCACCGACCTACTTCTTCCTCCTATATATACTCTTATACCCTGAAACCTTCTGAGAGAGAAAAGAAACACCTTTTCCACTACCGCAACCTTCTATACCCATGAGATCCCATCTTGGGGCCTTTTCCGGTGATCTGCCGGAGGGGGATTCGATCACGGAGGGCTTCCACATCAAAAACTTGGCCTCTCCGATGATGTGTGAGTAGTTTACTACAGACCTTCGGGTCCATAGTTATTAGCTAGATGGCTTCTTCTCTCTCTTTGGATCTCAATACAAAGTTCTCCTCGATCTTCTTGGAGATCTATTCGATGTAACTCTTTTTGCGGTGTGTTTGCCGAGATCTGATGAATTGTGGGTTTATGAACTTGATTATCTATGAATATTATTTAATTCTTCTCTGAATTCTTATATGCATGATTTGATATCTTTGCAAGTCTCTTCGAATTATCAGTTTGGTTTGGCCTACTAGATTGATCTTTCTTGCAATGAGAGAAGTGCTTAGCTTTGGGTTCAATCTTGCGGTGTCCATTCCCAGTGACAGCAGGGGCAGCAAGGCACGTATTGTATTGTTGCCATCGAGGATAAAAATATGGGTTTTATATCATATTGCTTGAGTTTATCCCTCTACATCATGTCATCTTGCCTAATGCGTTACTCCGTTCTTATGAACTTAATACTCTAGATGCATGATGGATAGTGGTTGATGTGTGGAGTAATAGTAGTAGATGCAGAATCGTTTTGGTCTACTTGTCACGGACGTGAATGCACTTTTCTATCAATTGCTCGGCAGTAATTTGATCACCCACCGTAACACATGCTATCTTGAGAGAAGCCACTAGTGAAACCTATGGCCCCCGTGTCTACTTTACATCATATAAGTTTCCAATCTACAATTCTAGTTTACTATTTATTTGGCAATCTTTATTTTCCAATCTATACCACAAAAATACCAAAAATATTTATCTTATTATCTCTATCAGATCTCACTTTCATAAGTGACCGTGAAGGGATTGACAACCCCTTTATCGCGTTGGTTGCGAGGTTCTTGTTTGTTTGTGCAAGTACTAGGCGACTTGCGTGTAGTCTCCTACTGGATTGATACCTTGGTTCTCAAAAACTGAGGGAAATACTTATGCTACTTTGCTGCATCTCCCTTTCCTCTTCAAGGGAAAACCAACGCATTCTCAAGAGGTGGCACAATTCTTTGTGGGATCAATTCATCTTTATCATTAGGAACAACAGTAATACCTCCCTTCTTAGGGACACAATGGACAGGACTTACCCACCGACTATCAGCAACAAGATAAGTTATACCTGCCTCCAGAAGCTTTAGTATTTCTTTTCTTACCACTTCTTTCATCTTAGGATTTAACCGTCGTTGGTGATCAACAACCGGTTTAGCGTCTTTCTCCAAATTTTTTTTGTGCTGGCATAAAGTGAGACTAATGCCCTTAAGATCTCAAGACTATATCCAATAGCAGCACGGTGCTTCTTCAGAGTTTTCAATAACAAGATATATCTTCTTTTCATCAAGATAAGCATATTTAAGAGTATCAGGCAATGGTTTAAGCTCAAACACGGGATCACCCTTGGGTGGAGGAGGATCCCCTAGAATTTCAATAGGCAAGTTGTGTTTCAAAATAGGTCCCTATTTAAAGAACACTTCATCTATTTCTCTTCTTTCATTCATAAACATATCATTTTCATGGTCTAGCAAATATTGTTCTAAAGGATCACTAGCAGGCACGGCAATAGAAGAAAGGCCAATAATTTCATCTTTACTAGGCAATTCTTTATCATGGGGTTGTCTATGAAATTTAGCAAAATTAAAATCATGAGACATATCCCCTAAACCAACAGAAACAATATCCTTTTGGAGTCTATCTTAGCATTAACAGTATTCAAGAAGGGGCTACCAAATATAATGGGACACAAGTCATATTGTGGGGAACCAAGAACAAGAAAATTAGCAGGATATTTAACTTTCCCACACAAGACTTCAACATCTGTAACAATCCAACCAGTGAAATAGTATCTCTATTGGCAAGCTTAATTGTAACATCAATACCTTCTAACTCAGCAGGTGCAATATCATACATAATTTCTTCATATAAAGAATGAGGTATTGCACTCGCACTAGCACCCATATCACATAAGCCATGATAGCAATGATCTCATATTTTACCAGAAATAATAGGCATGCCTACAACAGGTCCATGTTTAGTTTTAGTATCGGGTCTAGCAATTCAAGCAACTTCATCACAAAAGTAAATAACATGCCCATCAATATTATCAACCAAGAGATATTTAACCATAGCAATACTTTCAACTTTAATTTGCTTGGAGGGTGTAGGTGTTCTAGTATTACTCTTACGAACCATAGTTGAAACTTTAGCATGATCCTTTATTCTAGTAGGGAAAGGTGGTTTCTCAATAAAAGCGGTAGGAACAATAGGATCAACATTATAAGTGATAGTCTTTTCTTCAACTTTAATAGATTCAGCTACTTTTACTTCAATGGGAGGATGATATTTAAGCCACTTCCCCTTCAGGAGATCAACATGAGTAGCAAATGATTCACAGAAAGAGGCTACTATTTCAGAGTCAAGTCGATATTTAGTGCTAAATTCACGAAAAGCATCGGTATCCATAAAATATTTAACACAGTCAAACTTAGGTGTTATACCTGACTCCTTAACTTTGTCGAGTTCCCAATCTTCAGAGTTGCATTTAATTATTTCCAATAAATCCCATTTGAATTCAATAGTCTTCATCATAAAAGATCCAGTACAAGAAGTATCAAGCATGGAGCGATTATGGAGAGAAAGCCGAGCATAAAATTTTGGATAATAATTTCTCTTGAGAGCTCATGATTGGGGCATGAATATAACATTGACTTAAGCCTCCACCAAGCTTGAGCGATGCTTTCTCCTTCGTGAGGCCAAAAATTATATATATAATTATGACCACGATGAACCAGAGGCATAGGATAAAACTTTTGATGAAATTCCAATTTCAATCGGTTGTAGTTCCATGATCCAATATCATCACATAGCCTAAACCATGTCAATGCCTTTCCCTTCAAAGATAAAGGGAAGACCTTCTTCTTGATAACATCCTCGGGCATACCTGCAAGCTTAAATAATCCACAAACTTCATCCACATAGATTAGGTGCAAATCAGGATGCAATGTTCCATCTCCTATAAAAGGATTAGCTGGCAGTTTCTCTATCATACCCGAAGGAATTTCAAAGTAAACATTTTCAGTAGGTTCAGTAGGTTGAGGAGCAAATCTTTGCTCTACTGGTTGGGGTGAAGATACCCCAAACAATCCCCTCAAAGGATTACTTTCCATAGTAACAAGTGACATTAAATTTCAGCACACTATATAAAATTTTCCTTACCAAATTACACCTACCAAAGGCGCTTCACTCCCTGGCAACAGTGCCAGAAAAGAGTCTTGATGACCCACAAGTATAGGGGATCTATCGTAGTCCTTCTGATAAGTAAGATTGTCGAACCCAACAAGGAGTAGAAGGAAATGATAAGCAGTTTTCAGTAAGGTATTCTCTGCAAGCACTAAAATTATCGGTAACAGACAATTTTGTGATAAGGTAATTTGTAATGGGTAACAAGTAATAAAATTAAACAATGTGCAGCAACGTGGCCCAATCCTTTTTGTAGCAGAGGACAAGCCTGGGCAAACTCTTATATAAAGGAAAGCGCTCCCGAGGACACATGGGAATTATCGTCAAGCTAGTTTTCATCATGCTCATATGATTCGCGTTCGTTACTTTGATAATTTGATATGTGGGTGGATCAGTGCTTGGGTATTGCCCTTACTTGGACAAGCATCACACTTATGATTAATCCCTCTTGCAAGCATCCACAACTACAAAAGAAGTATTAAGGTAAACCTAACCATAGCATGAAACATATGGATCCAAATCAGCCCCTTACGAAGCAACACATACACTAGGGTTTAAGCTTCTGTCACTCTAGCAACCTATCATCTACTTATTACTTCCCAATGCCTTCCTCTAGGCCCAAACAATGGTGACGTGTCATGTAGTCGACGTTCACATGACACCATTAGAGGAAAGACAACATACATCTCATCAAAATATCGAACCAATACCAAATTCACATGACTACTTATAGCAAGACTTCTCCCATGCCCTCAGGAACAAACGTAACTACTCACAAAGCATATTCATGTTCATAATCAGAGGGGTATTAATATGCATAAAGGATCTAAACATATGATCTTCCACCAACTAAACCAACTAGCATCAACTACAAGGAGTAATCAACACTACTAGCAACCCATAGGTACCAATCTGAGGTTTTGAGACAAAGATTGGATACAAGGGATGAACTAGGGTTTGAGATGAGATGGTGCTGGTAAAGATGTTGATGGAGATTTACCCCCTACCGATGAGAGGATCGATGGTGATGATTTCCCCCTCCCGGAGGGATGTTTCCCTGGCAGAACAGCTTCGCTGGAGCCCTAGATTGGTTCCGCCTCATGGCAGTGGAGTTTTGTCCCGAGAGCTTGCTTCTGATTTTTCTAGGGCAAAAGACTTCATATAGCCAAAGATGGGCACCGGAGGCCTGCCAGGGGGGCCACGAGACAGGGGGCGCGCCTAGGGTGGTAGGGCGCAACCCCCACCCTCGTGGATGGTGGGTGCCCCCCTTTGGTGCTTCCTTCGCCCAATATTTTTTATATAGTCTAAAAATGACTCCCATGGAGTTTCAGGACTTTTGGAGTTGTGCAGAATAGGTCTCTAATATTTGCTCCTTTTCTAGCCCAGAATTCCAGCTGCCGGCATTCTCCCTCTTCGTGTAAACCTTGTAAAATAAGAGAGAATAGGCATAAGTATTGTGACATAATGTGTAATAACAACCCATAATGCAATAAATATCGATATAAAAGCATGATGCAAAATGGACGTATCACTCCCCTAGCACGAGGTCCATCCCCTGCGTGGCGTCCTGGCATGCCTCGTCAAATGCCAAGACCTGCTTGGAGTGATGCTTGACCTCGTGTGGAAGAACCGCTTCTACTCCATAGATGAGGAACAATGGAGGCTCTCCCGTCGGCTTGGTGGCGGTGGTGCGGATGTACCACAACACGGACTGGAGCTCGTCGAGCCAGCCCCTGCCGTAGGCCTCGAGCTTCTTCTTGAAGGTTCTTGTATTGAGGCCTCTCATGACCTCCACGTTGGCGCGCTCAGCTTGGCCGTTGCTCCTAGGGTGTGCCACTGAGGCGTAGAATATCTGTGTTCCAAGGTTAGCACAATACGTTTTGAAGAGGTTAGTAGTGAACTGCGAGCCGTTGTTAGTGATGATACCATTAGGGACCCCAAAGCAGCTCACGAGGCCCTTGATGAACTAGACTGCCGAGCCGGCCGGGATGGTGCGGACGGCTTCCACCTTCGCCCACTTGGTGAACTTGTCGATGGCGATGTAGAGGTAGCGATAGCCCCGGGGCGGTCATGGGAACGGACCCAAGATGTCCAGCACCCAGACCGCAAACGGCCATGAGAGCGGAATGGTTTGGAGGCCTTGAGCAGGCTAGCGTATTTTCTTGGCGTGGAACTGGCGTGCTTCGCAGGATTTCACCAGCTCGATCGCGTTGTTGAGCGCTGTGGGCCAGTAGAATCCGCTGTGGAACGCCTTGCCCACGAGGGTGCATGATGACGAGTGATGCCCGCAGTCCCTGCCGTGTATGTCGGCTAATAGCTCGCACCCCTGTTCCCTAGAGATACATCGCAAGGAAACATCGTTTGGTCATTTTCGGTAGAGCTCACCATCCTGAATGCAGTAGGCCATGGCCTGCCGAGCCACGCACTCCGCGTCTTCCTCCTTCTCTGGCAGGGTTCCCTGAAGTAGGTACGCCTTGAATTCTTTGGTCTAGCACCCCTTGAGGGTGTCCTGGATTAGGGGGTATCCGGATGGCCGGACTATACCTTCAGTCGGACTCCTGGACTATGAAGATACAAGATTGAAGACTCCGTCCCGTGTCTGGAAGGGACTTTCCTTGGCGTGGCAGGCAAGCTTGGCGATACGGATATGTAGATCTCCTACCATTGTAACCGACTTTGTGTAACCCTAACCATCTCCGGTGTCTATATAAACCGGAGGGTTTTAGTCCGTAGGACAACATACAGAACAACAATCATACCATAGGCTAGCTTCTAGAGTTTAGCCTCTTCGATCTCGTGGTAGATCTACTCTTGTACTAACCATATCATCAATATTAATCAAGCAGGACGTAGGGTTTTACCTCCATTGAGAGGGCCCGAACCTTGGTAAAACTTCGTGTCCCTTGCCTCCTGTTACCATCCGGACTAGACGCACAGTTCGGGACCCCCTACCCGAGATCCGCCGGTTTCGACACCGACATTGGTGTTTTCATTGAGAGTTCCTCTGTGTCGTCGCCATCAGGAAGGATGCCTCGCCCCGTCTTTAAAGATGGCACCGTTGCTAAGGGAGCTTTGGCTGTTGGCCAAACCCTCCGGCTAGGTGGTTTTCTTATGACCGCCTGTTCGGCTTCTACGCCGATGATGACCTCTCGAGCCATCAAAAACAATCTTCATGTCAGCTCGGAACTCGCCGAGCAGTTAGATCCAATGGAGCTCTCCTCCATAAACGAGCTCTTGGATCGCTTCGCCGCCCTGGGAGTCGCTACGGATTACGACCAGATTGGGCCTAAATCCGATCTGAGAGAGATTAACTCTCCCCAAGTCACCCATCATGTTGCCGTGGTAGAGGGACAGTGCGGCGACCCTTCATCTATCTTATGGACTCGCTACGTCCGAATTCCCGATCCCTCCAAGCCGGATACCTGCGGAGGGGAGGATATCACTCAAGACCTGAACTTGGAGTCAGGCGACGGGCTGGATTCATTGGACAACATCTAGGAATCCAAATTTTCGAGTTCAGAAATTCCTCGGCCTCTGAGCCTCAGATGGGGTGAGGCTTCGGATTTAATTCCACCCACCCACCCTAACATAAGCGATCTATCCAAAATCAGGCAAGAGCCCGATGAAACAGTACATCATTACTGGGCCAGATTCCTCCTGGTTAAGAACAGGCTAAGGGACTGCCGCGAGGAAGACGCAATCTCAATCTTCTACAATAATTACACGGATAAGGGAATACTCAACGCCATAAGTCGCCGTGATATTACACACTTCGTTGACTTGGCGTCCATTGTACGGAAGTACTATGCGATGGAAAGCGCCTGGAAAACCGAAATCAAATTTTGGGACAATCCGGTCCTGAATACAAACCCAGTCCGAAATAAAAGGGTGCATCATCACCAGACACCCGGGTCAAGCACTAAAAAGCAAAAACCCTCTACATGGCATGGAACCGTACTGGAAGGATGGCTCAATGGACCCTGTAAAATTCACAGTACAGAGGACGCCACAGCAACTCATAGCCTCAGAGCATGTTGGATACTCCGGCAGGTGGCCAAAATTGGCGAAAATCTCCTAATTCCAGAGGCCACAGAAAGCCACCCCAGAGACACCAACACGGTATTAACAGTCTTCGAGACTTTTGCATCAAATAATATGCGAAAAGGACACTCCGCAGCCTTGCCGAAGTCTACCAAGTAGCAACAATAAACCCGTGGAGTGACATGGCTATTACCTTTAACGCCAGTGATGAACCTAAATTCCGAACAGCTCGAGCACCAGCCACATTGGTCCTCAGTCCAATAGTGGACGGCTTTCGTCTTACCAAGGTACTCATGGACGGCGGTAGCGGATCGAACCTCACTTATGAGGAAACCCTTCAAAAATGGAAATAGTCTGGAACCACATTGAGCGAAGCAGCACAACCTTTAGAGGAATATTCCCCAGTCGGGAAGCGCGCTGTACATGAAAAATCACACTAGATGTGGTGTTCGGCACGCGGATAATTACAGGTCCGAAGAGGTCACGTTCCACGTGGCTCCGTTCAGCAGCGGTTATCACGCTCTACTAGGGCGGGAAGCATTTACAATCTTCCAAGCAATACCCCATTACGGGTACATGAAGCTCAAGATGCTCGGGCCTAACGGGATCATCACTCTCGCTAGTGGTCCGGACATAGCACTCCGCGTGAAAACAAGACAGCCGCACTGGCCCTCGAGGCACTATCCGAAGCCCTAGCGGCTGAGGAACTGACTGCGCTGCGCTCTACGGTGAGTAGGGACGATGTGGTACTCGACAAATGATCCAAGTCCACCTCCTTTAAACCGGCGGACGAAATAGTCAAATTCCAAGTCCATTCAACGGACCCCAATAAAACAACTTCCATCGGGGCACAGTTAAACCCTGATGTAGACGCTGCACTGCGAGAGTTCCTACGAGAGAACTGGGACATTTTCGCCTAGCACCCTTCAGACATGCCAGGAATCCCACGCAGGCTGGCCGAGCACAGCTTAAATATCCAAAGAGGATTCAAACCTGTCAAACAGGCTCTTCGGTGTTTTTCCGAACCTAGGAGACAAGCCATGGGAGAGGAGCTAGCAAAGCTATTGGAGGCCAGATTCATCAGAGATATAAAACATCCGAACTGGCTAGCAAACCTGGTGATGGTACCAAAGAAGGACAAATCCTGGCGCCTGTGTGTTGATTTTAAAGACCTTAACAAGGCTTGCCCAAAGGATCCCTTCCCCCTCCCCCGCATCGATCAAATTATCGACGCTACCGCAGGACACGATTCGTTGTGTTTCCTCGACGCATATTCCGACTACCATCAAATCAAGATGGCAGAACCAGACCAAGCTGCAACGACATTTATCACACCATACGGCCCATTCTGCTTCAACACGATGCCCTTCGGGCTCAAAAACGCCAACGCAACATATCAGCGCATGATTCAGACATGTCTAGCAAGCCGGATCGGCAAAACAGTGGAGGCATATGTAGATGATGTGGTCGTCAAAACAAGACATGTTGAATCTCTAGTAGACGACATCAAGCTCAACCCGGAAAAATGCATTTTCGGCGTTCCAGCCGGAAAGCTCTTGGGCTTCATTGTATCCGGTAGAGGAATTGAAGCAAATCCAGCCAAGATCCGAGCTCTGTCGCAACTGGATATCCCAAAGGACCTCAAACAAATACAAAAGTTAACCGGATGTGTGGCGGCTCTAAGCCGCTTTATCTCCCGCTTGGGAGAAAAGGCCCTACCCCTTTACCGCCTCCTTCGGCGCACCGAACACTTCAAATGGACAGATGCAGCCACTGCCGGACTCGACGAAATAAAAGCCATACTGGCAACAAACCCAGTCCTGGCCGCGCCAAACATCGGCGAATCAATGCTATTATACATTGCAGCAACACATCAGGTTGTAAGCGCAGTGCTCGTTATCGAACGAGAAGCGGACGGACACAAATTCCCCCTTCAAAAGCCAGTCTATTATGTGTCCACTGTCCTCACTCCCTACAAATCACGGTACCCAGATTATCAAAAGATTATGTACGTGGTATTCATGGCATCCCGGAAGCTATGACACTACTTTCAAGAGTGTTCAAAAACAGTAGCCTCGGAAGTACCACTTAACGATATTATAAACAACCATGACGCAACGGGCCGGATTGCAAAATGGGCCATTGAGCTCCTCCCGTTCGACATAACTTATAAGCCACGGCGAGCCATCAAGTCACAAGTCTTGGCTGACTTCGTCGCAGAATGGACGGAGGCCGAACTCCCTAAAGAGTACGACACATATTCAAATTGGATCATGCATTTCAACGGCTCCATGATGTTGGCCGGACATGGGGCCGGTGTCGTTTTGATGTCCCCCACAGGATACATAGTTCAATATGTACTCCAGATTATGTACACGGACTCCAACAATGCAGCCGAATATGAGGCCCGTTTACATGGTCTCCGAATGGCAGTATCCATGGGCATTCAATGCCTAGAGGTGCGCGGGGACTCGAACCTCGCAATATCCCAAATAAATGGAGACTTTGATGCCAAGGATCCAAAAATGGCAGCTTACCGCAACGCCGTCTTAAAAATGTCAGCTCAGTTCGAGGGGCTTGAATTTCACCATATAGCCCGGGAAAATAATCAGGCGGCAGATGTCCTGGCACGCATCGGCGCAAAATGCGATGTCGTCCCCCCCCAACATCTTCTTGGAAAGGCTGTTCAAGCCATCCCTAGTATGGGAAGGGGAGCCGAACAATAACAGCCCGGACCCAACCGCACTGCCCGACACCGAACATACTGACACAATCGGAGGCTCTGCCAATGAAATAACACCTTCAGTCCACGTAATAATGGCCGTCATCGCCCCGTGGACAGAAGCATTCCTCACCTACCTTACTAGGCAGGAACTCCCCGAGGAGCAAAATGAAGCACGCTGCATAGTGCGGCGATCCAAAGCCTACAGAGTCCACGAGGGAGAGCTTTATAAGAAAAGCACTACCGGAGTCCTTCAAAGGTGCATCTTCGAAGAGGAGGGGCGGAACCTCCTGGCTGAAATTCATGCCGGACTCGGCGGTCATCACGCTGCAGCTCGGTCCCTTGTAAGCAAGGCCTTCCGTACGGGCTTTTATTGGCCGACGACCCGAGCAGACGCTCAGGACTTAGTCCAATGATGCACCGGTTACCAGCTCTTTGCAAACCAAAGCCATATGCCACCCACCGCCCTCCAAGCTATCCCCATTACTTGGCCCTTCGTGGGCTGGGGGCTTGACATGGTTGGACCCCTTAAAGGCGGAACCCACATGCAAAAATACTTACTGGTCATGGTGGATAAGTTCACCAAATGGATAGAAGCCAAGCCTGTTAAGACGACCGAATCCGGACCGGTGATAGACTTTATATCCGGGGTTGTACACCGTTACGGCATCCCCCACAGCATCATCACTGATAACGTCACGAACTTCACGGCCGACGAGGTAAAACTCTGGTGCAAAAACATGGGCATCAAGCTCGATTATGCTTCCATCTATCACCCACAAACTAACGGCCAGGTCGAACGTGCAAATGGTCTTATCATAAGCGGCAACAAACCCAGATTAGTGCGGTCCCTCAAGGAATCTAACACGCACTGGGTAGAGGAGCTCGACTCTGTACTCTGGGGGCTGCGGACCACGCCGAATCGCACCACCGGATACACACCATTCTTTATGGTGTATGGCGCAGAGGCAGTTTTGCCTTGCGACATAATTCATGACTCACCTCGAGTGTGCATGTACGAAGAAAGAGAAGCCGAGCTCGATCGGCAGGACAGCTTGGACGCATTGGAGGAGGAGCGTGACGTGGCAAAAGCCCGTTCCGCATTCTATCAACAGCAGGCTCGATGATACCAAAGCAGAGAAGTACGGGCCAAAAATTACAACGTTGGCGAATTAGTTCTATGACTACCGGACAAGAAAAAGGACAAACTCAAGCCCAAGTGGGAAGGTCCCTTCATAATTGACCAAGTCCTGACTGGTCGAGCGTACCGCCTGCGGGATGCATCGGATAACTGACTCGAGCCAAACCCATGGAACGCAGCCCGTCTCCGAAGATTTTATGCCTAGCGCCGGACTCTGTGTTCGTCTCCTTCCTCTGTCCATTTTTTATATATTTTCTGTCTCACATTTCTCTTCCTCTCTCTCTCTCTCTCTCTCTCTCTCTCGTATAGCCGTTAAAGGCTCATAAAGTGACGCGCTATCCGTGCTCATTAAACCTAGGGGCTTCTTTAAATAGAAGCTTATTCATACGGGCTTCATGCCCAACACATGTGTCACACTTCCGCATGTATCTTTTATTCACCATTAGATGCATCGATATGACTTAAGTTTTGGCCAAGCTGGGTTGCCTGGCTCCTGTGCTTACCCCTACGTTTCCGATTGTTCGGATAGGTGGTAAAGGGAGCACCTCTGCGATTTTTACTGCCGGGTCAGCCGGACGTGTACCTCAGACTGGGTGAAGCCGAAAGCTAGCGTTCTTAAGGGAATATTCGGTCGGTGAACTAAAGATGATCTTTTTTATTTTTGTCTATACGCCCCCAGATGTTTTTCCTGCGTTTCTTTTCGCAGCATGGACATGCACCTTAGGGCATGCCTCCCAGGGAAAGGAACCCCTAACGGAACTATTCTCCCTGGAAGATGTTTCTTACTAACCATGTAATATAACATAACTAGTCGGGTACTTGTCTATTCAAGCACTAATGACCCCTACGCCTGGTCTCCATGCATTCCCCGGTTCCTATATAACCGCATGGGAATTCGGACACACTCCGGACCGTCAGGTCCCGAGGCTGAAGCGAAAAGGTCGGCCATGACAAATGATCTACAATCCGGCTAGAAGGCATTATAAATGTCAATTAAATTACATAGTCATTTTGACTGATTGTATTCCTCTTCAATACCATCTAACAGGTTGTCTAATTTACAGTCCTGTTGGGAATACTTTGCGGCCAACTCTACTTGGCCGTATACTAAGCTTACAGGGATCTCCTTCCCATCGGGCCCTACAGGACCAACCTCGGCCATGTGGTTGGGGTCAGCCTTTGCGTACCGCGTCTTTACCATGGCCCAGGCCTCCCTAGCGCCTTGACGGCAGGCCGATATCTTCCACAATCGGAAGCGCCGCCGTGCTCCCTTTAGCTTCTCCGCAAGCTCTCCAAGACCTTCGGGCATGGAGATGGATGGCCACAGGGCCTGGGCCACGCCTTGCATCGCCTGCCGAACTCGATCGAGCAGTTGCGCGAGCTCGAGAAGAAGGTCACCCGTAGAACCGGGCATCTCCTCTGCAGGACAACCTGTTAGCACACCTACAGACATTGCTCTGTTAGTCGACTTCCCCGCCGAACTTTCTTTCAAAGGTTCGTTCAAGCACTTACTAAATATGCCGCGCCGAAGCCGCTGATTCTCCTTCACGGAGTCTGACAGCTGGGCACGAACATCTTTCAGCTCGACGCCCAGCTTGGTGTTGGCATCTTGGAAATCGTTCTTCTCCCGCCTCACCTTTGTCAGCACCTTCTCACCAGCCTTTAGCTGGCGTAGGAGGTGTTGCCTTTCCGGATTCAATCCGGCGCCATCTACAAATTCATTTGTCAGATTCGCACCCATGCCGTGCTTCGCAAAATACTTATCTTTTGAAGTGTATATTACCAGAGGGGGTCTCCTTGGGCTCCCCTGCCGCGGCTAGTGCAGCCTCAAGTTGGGCTTTGCACTCTTCCAGCTCCATGGACAGTAGGGAATTCTTTTCTGTAAGAACCTGCATATCAAATGATCCTTAAATCAGTTACTCTAACTATTTCAAATCTCGGGGGCTACTGGTATATATATATATATATAATTACCAAAATTTTCTTACCCGTATGTCTTTTACATATTGTTCCGTGGCTCTAGCTAGACCATTTCGAGCGGCACGGAGGTACGCATCTCCTGGGTTGAAGGCATCTAACGCCCCTTGGGAGAAACAAGCATCGCAAAGAATTGTCCGGCGACGCCTGTGGTTCATGGCACTCTCCACCTCAGAGTTGGTGGCAGACAACCCGTCCACATCCTCCGTCGGAGGAGCATCTGGCGCGCGCCTTGCGTTCGCCTCCGCCTCCTTTCCAGGCTTTGGAGCCTGGCTGGTGGAGGCGCGATTGGCAGCCTCTCCAAATATAGTCCGGCGAGGTCTCTTTGTCCTGAAGAGAGCACGAGTGTCAATGTGCCTCGAAGGTATAACACCTGGGATAAGGGGGCGCGCCATACCTTTGCACTGACGCCTCAGTCTGGACTGCACTTCTTTTCTGCCCACGGGGCCCTACGGCCCCTCGTTGGCTTTCGCCGCAGGTTCAGCCTTCCGCCTTAAAAATCTCCCCTGCAAAGTTCGGTTGTAATCAGGAAACTGAAAACACGAGAGGTACTGCGACTTCGATCTCAGTTACCTGGGGGTCCGGGATTAGCCCTGGGTAATCGGCCGTAATGGCCACCAAGGCGTTGTCCTTGCTCAATTGATGGAACACTCCATCAATCAGCTCCACAGATATGTCCAGATCCTCTTGAGAGGCCGGGTCGAGGGACCGTCCTGGGTCCTTGGGTTGTGGAGGAGGGCTGCTTATTTCCTTAACAGCCCGACACAGTTCCTGCGTTGAAGTCGTCAGACTGTATATTTAACAATGGGAATACAAAACGGATGGGCAAGTAAATAAGACCGCTTACCAAGCTTGGGGGATTGTGCATAGAAAATCCACCCTATGGGTTGACGCGGAGAAATTCCTCCTCTTCTCCCTTGTACAAAGTGGACAAGATCTTTAGTAGAGCGGCAGCTGAATCCGGCCCCTTACGGCCGTAGCGGGTGGCGGCGTCCTCCCCGTTGAAATCTCACATGGGATGGCTTCTATACTGAAGCGGCTGCACCCCCCGCATAATGCATTCGGCCATAACCCCGATCATGGTTAGTCCAGAATGGGCTAACAATCTTATTTGGCCCATCAGGTAAATGATGTCCCTGTCACTTTCGCTCTGAGGGCTCCGTGGGCGCCATCTTAGGCGCTTATTTAAGGGAGCACTGTCGAATTCAGGGAGGCCGATCTGGACAGGATCCGGCAGCGGGACGTCTTCTATATAAAACCATTCCGAGGGCCAGTCTTCGGACGCCTTCTTTGGGGTTCCGGACAGATATCCGGTCCCGGCGATGCACCACACTTCGGCTCCGCCCACTTGATACATTGACCCCTCCTTAGAGCGGGGCATAAGGCAGAATAACCTTTTCCATAGCCCGAAATGAGCCTCGATACCCAAAAACAGCTCACAGAGGGCTACGAAGCCCGCGATATGCAATACGGAGGCAGGCGTGAGATTGTGTAGCTGGAGGCCATAGAACTCCAGGAGCCCCCAGAGAAATGGATGGATTGGAAATCCGAGCCCCCTTATTAAATAAGAGACGAGGCACACCCGCTCTCCTTCGGAGGGATTAGGGGCACTCTCCGCTTGCTCTCTGCCATTATAGATGGCAAGGCCGGCTCGAACCGGGACCATATATGCCGGGGGGAGAAATCCATTGGTCTGGAGCGTCACTAGCTTGCTATGCGGATGGAACATCTCTCCCAATATCCAGGCTGAGGGCTGGAAGGGTGAGAGGAGGAGTCGCGATGGCTGGCCATGGTGGAATGGACCTTTGTCGGATGCGCTCTGATGAACACTCGTGAAGGGGGGGAAGATGTGGTTTGGATCTAAATCCTCGTCCCCTTAAATAGGTCAGCTCATTTACGCGGCTAGGGGTGTGAATGTAAAAACACTCAGACTTTTCATATTCGTTTGACATGTGGGAAGCGGCCATTATTGGGTGTAGAAGCCGAGGAGCGCAACATCTACAAGAAACCAAACTTTATTCAATAGGTACATGGAATTTGGAGGACAACCCGCCTTGCAATGCTGAAGACAATCTGCGTGACGGACTCATCGTTATTGAAGCCTGGTTCGGGGGCTACTGAGGGAGTCCTAGTTTAGGGGGTATCCGGATGGCCGGACTATACCTTCAGCCGGACTCCTGGACTATGAAGATACAAGATTGAAGACTCCGTCCCGTGTCCGGAAGGGACTTTCCTTGGCGTGGAAGGCAAGCTTGGCGATACAGATATGTAGATCTCCTACCATTGTAACCGACTTTGTGTAACCCTAACCCTCTCCGGTGTCTATATAAACCGGAGGGTTTTAGTCCGTAGGCGAACTTCATCATACAACAATCATACCATAGGCTAGCTTCTAGGGTTTAGCCTCCTTGATCTCGTGGTAGATCTACTCTTGTACTACCCATATCATCAATATTAATCAAGCAGGACGTAGGGTTTTACCTCCATCAAGAGGGCCCGAACCTGGGTAAAACATTGTGTCCCTTGTCTCCTGTTACCATCTGCCTAGACGCACAGTTCGGGACCCCCTACCCGAGATCCGCCGGTTTCGACACCGACACCCCTCCTGAGCCTCGAGTGCGAGGAGCAGGCATGCTCCTGAGGTTGGGCCGCAGGCGGGGGCTCCCGAGGTTGGTGCTGGGGGAAGCTCCTCCCGAGGTAATGTTGGCTCCACAGCCGAAGGGGCTGCCGAAGGCTTGAAGAGCCGCTCCTCGAAGAGTCGGGTTCCTGAGGCTGGCACTTGGATGCTCTCTTGGCGATATGTTCGGCCTCCTCATTCATGCCACGAGGCACGTGTTGTAGCTCCAGGCCCAAGAATTGTTTCTCAATTTTGCGTGCCTCCGCCAGGTATGCCTCCATGTGTTCATCCTTCGGCTCGTACACTTTGTTGCGGAAGTTGACGAGGAGCTGGGATTCGCCCTTGATGGTGAGGCGCCTCACGCCCAAAGTGGCCACGGGCTTTAGGCCAGCAATCAAGCCTTTGTACTCCGCGATGTTGTTGGAGACCTTTTCACCGTGTTGGAAACAGAGCTGCACAACATAGTAGAGCTTGTCTTGAGTGGGCGAGATGAGCACGGCTCCAGCCCCCGCGCCGTGACATGCGAATGCGCCATCAAAGTACATGACCCAGCCATCTGGTGCTTCGCTCCCTGGCAAGAGTGATCGGTCCTCGCCTGCTTTTGGCCCTGGAGCGTCAGTCCATTCCGCCACGAAGTCGACGAGTAAAACACCCTTGATGACCCTGGTGGTGCTGAACTCTAGCTGAAATGCGTGCAATTTGATGTTCCACTCGGCAACCCTACCTGCAGCACTGGGGCTCCGGAGCACCCTCTCTAGTGGGTAAGCTGAGATGACCATGATGGGGTGGCCTTGGAAGTAGTGGCGCAGCTTGCACAAGGCGGCGAGGAGCGCGAGCAAAAGCTTCTGCAGAATGGGGTAGTGTGCTCGCCTGTCCCGCAGTACCATGCTGACGAAGTACACTGGGTGCTCGACGAGGGCGAAAGTGTTGGTGGAGTCCAAAACCTCCTGAGGCTGGGGGACCTCAGGAGCTTGGCCGCCTATTGGGGCAACTGTGGCATCGTGAGCACCGTCTTGTGGAACCTGGTCATCTGTTGGCACCGCCGAGACTTCAGGGGCGACGTCTTGGGGCTGCACCATCTCGACCGAGCACATGGCATCGTGTGGCAAGCCCTTGGCCTGGCGCTCCTCCCGGATGGCCACCAGTACTACGCTGGCCGAGTGAGGCACGGCGGCTTGGTAAAGCACCAGGGGCTCGAGAGGATGATACGTCTCCGACATATCTATAATTTTTGATTGTTCCATGCTATTATATTATCTGTTTTGGATGTTTAATGGGCTTTAATATGCACTTCTATATTATTTTTGGGACTAACCTATTAACCGAAGGCACAGTGCAAATTGTTGTTTTTTGCCTATTTTGGTGTTCCGTAGAAAAGGAATATCAAACGGAATCCAAACGGAATGAAACCTTCGTGAGGATCTTTTTTGGAACAAACGCAATCCAGGAGACTTGGAGTGGAGGTCAAGGAAGCAACGAGGCGGCCACGAGGTAGGGCGGCGCGCCCCCACCCTCGTGGGCCCCTCGTGGTTCCACCGACCTACTTCTTTCGCCTATATATAATCTTATACCCTGAAAACATCCAGGGGAGCCACGAAACCACTTTTCCACCGCCGCAACCTTCTGTACCTGTGAGATCCCATCTGGGGACCTTTTCCAGCGATCTGCTGGAGGGGGATTCGATCATGGAGGACTTCTACATCAACACCATAGCCTGTCCGATGATGTGTGAGTAGTTTACCACAAACCTTCGGGTCCATAGTTATAAGCTAGATGGCTTCTTCTCTCTCTTTGGTTCTCAATACAAAGTTCTCCTCGATGTTCTTGGAGATGTATTCAATGTAATACTTTTTGTGGTGTGTTTGCCGAGATCTGATGAATTGTGGGTTTATGATCAAGTTTATCTATGAACCATATTTGATTCTTCTCTGAATTCTTATATGCATGATTTGATATCTTTGCAAGTCTCTTCGAATTATCAGTTTGGTTTGGCCTACTAGATTGATCTTTCTTACAATGGGTGAAGTGCTTAGCTTTGGGTTCAATCTTGCGGTGCTCGATCCCAGTGATAGAAAGGGAAACGACATGTATTGTATTATTGCCATCGAGGATAAAATGATGGGGTTTATATCATATTGCTTGAGTTTATCCCTCTACATCATGTCATCTTGCCTAATGCGTTACTCTGTTCTTATGAACTTCATATTGTAGATGCATGCGGGATAGCGGTCGATGTGTGGAGTAATAGTAGTAGATGCAGAATCATTTCGGTCTACTTGACACAGACGTGATGCCTATGTTCATGATCATGCCTAGATATTCTCATAACTATGCGCTTTTCTATCAATTGCTCGGTGGTAATTTGTTCACCCACTGTAATATATGTTATCTTGAGAGAAGCCACTAGTGAAACCTATGGCCCCCGGGTCTACTTTACATCGTAAAAGTTTCCAATCTACAATTTTAGTTTACTATTTTGCAATCTTTACTTTTCAATCTATACAGCAGAAATACCAAAAATAATTATCTTATTATCTCTATCAGATCTCACTTTTGCAAGTGGCCGTGAAGGGATTGACAACCCCTTTATTGCGTTGGTTGCAAGGTTCTTATTTGTTTGTGCAGGTACTAGGCGACTTGTGTGTAGTCTCCTACTGGATTGATACCTTGGTTCTCAAAAACTAAGGGAAATACTTACGCTACTTTACTGCATCACCCTTTCCTCTTCAAGGGAAAACCAACACACGCTCAAGAGGTAGTAGAGGACGCGGCGCCACCATCACCGGTGGGCTGGTGAGTTATCTCTTGAGGTCTTGAAACGCTGCATCAGCCTCCGGAGTACACTCGAACGACCCCTTCTTCTTCATCATCTTGAAGAATGGGAGAGCATGCTCCCCCAGCTTGGAGATGAAGCGCCCTAGCGAGGTGGACTCATCCTTTCTATTGCCTTGACTTTCTGGGGGTTTGCCTTGATTCCCATGTGTGACACCAGGAAGCCCAACAGCTTGCCAGAGGGGACGCCGAACACACATTTCTGCGGGTTGAGCCGCAGGTCTACCTTGCGCAGGCTGGCGAACGTCTCTTCCAGGTCCTCGATGAGGGTCCTTGCATCCCGAGACTTACCACTATATCGTTGACGTAGGCCTCAGGTTCCTCCCGAGCTGTTGGCCCAGAGCGATGTGCATCAACCGCTGGAAGGTTGCTCCGGTGTTACGCAGCCCAAAGGGCATGCAGGTGTAGCAGTACACCCCGTATGGGGTCAGGAAGGCCGTCTTCTCGCCATCCTGTACCGCCATCTTAATTTGGTGATACCCTGAAAATGTGTCCAGGAATCGCAGCAAGTCGCACTCAGCGGTGAAGTCAACAATCTGGTCGATGCGCGATGGCGGAAAGGGGTCTTGAGGGCATGCCTTGTTGAGGTTGGTGAAATCGACGCACATGCGCTCCTTCCCGCCTTTCTTGGGGATGATGACAGGGTTCTCCAACCATTCTGGGTACCGCACCTCCCGAATGACACCAGCATCTTGCAGCTTGCAGGTTTCTTGGACGATGAACCACTACTTCTCTAAGGACTACCGCCGTGCCCTCTGCTTCACTGGGTGCACATTGGGGCACACCCTCAGGTGATGCTCGATCACCCCCTTGGGACTCCAACCAGGTCCTTGGGCTCCCACGCGAACACCTCCTTGTTCGCGCGCAAGAAATCGACCAATGCCTTTTCTTGGTCTAGGGCAAGGTTGGCACCTATGGTGAAAGTGGCTCCTGATGCCCCATTCTCGTCAACCGACACCTGCTCCTTCTCTGCCCGATCTTGAGAGAACAACTGCTTCTTTTTTGCCGGCGCAGCCCCCAGGACCTCAGGGGGCCCTCCTGCTTCTGGCTGCGTGGCAGCCACGGCCCTGAAGGCGAGTTTGAGAGCTGCCAGCGCCCCCTTGGTGTCTCCGGCCATGGTGAGGACGCCGCTCCTTCCTGGCATCTTCATGAGGTTGTAGGCAGGGTGAGTTGCCGCCATGAAATTGCCCAAGGCGGGGTACCCAAGGATGGCGTTGTATGGGAGACCGATGCGGGCGATGTCAAAGTCAATGAGCTCGGTGCGGTAGTTGTCGCGGGTGCCGAAAGTGAACGGGGGCGGATCTGCCCCAGGGTGCTGGTGGAGCCGTCGACAACCCTGGAGAACGTCTGGGTAGGGCGGAGCCGGCTGTGTGACACGGAAGCAAGCCGAAAGCTTCCACAGAGAGCATGTTGAGGCCGGCCCCATCGTCGATGAGGGTCTTGGTCACTGCTATGTTGCAGATGGTGGGGGTGCAGAGCATCAGGAGTGCGCCTACGCCCGCGGTGGTCGCAGGATGGTCCCTTGAGTCGAAGGTGAGGTCGGCCTCGGGTGCCGCCCATCCCGGAGGAGCTCCCTGCTGCATGCATGCGGCACCCACTTGGTGAAAGAACCGCTTGACATGGTGGTCCGAGGGTGGCGCCTATGAACCACCGAGGAGTGCTGCGACGACGTGAGGCACTGGTGCCGCAAAGCGCGCGATGAGGAGGCCGTGCTACTCTTCTCAGGAGGCCATCGAAGATCCTAGCAGGTTGAGAGGCCAGGCGCGTGGCGCGCCCACGAGGGCCATGGGAAGCCAGTTTTCCATGACCTTGTCATCACCGCCTGCTGCTCAGATAGTCTCCTCGTACGCCTGGAGGAAGCCTGCCGGGTCCGTCGCACCGTCGTATCGGGGTGGCAGGTCCGGCCTGAACTTGGGTGGACACTGCACTCGTCGTAAGGCAAGGGTGAAGGCCCGGAGGCCCTCGGCGCCTCCGTGCGCGCCCGTCGATCACTACAAAAAAGACATATCCGTGACATTTTGGGCTGAATGAAATTTTTTCCTGACACTTCTATGACGATAATTGTGACAAAACCCGGTATCATTATAGATTTGGTGGGCTCCTACTTCTATGACAAGAAATCATGACAGAAAATGGACTTTTCATCCTGGGCGGGCCGGAGACGCAGCTGCATAACATTCTTTGGCCCGTCCATGACGGAAAAAACCATGGTAGAAGCGAGGGTGAGGAAATATTGGGGTGTTCCCGGTTACGGTGGGTGGTCGGGGCCGAGCGATGCACGGAGGTTTGTGCGTTTCTCTCATACACGTGTGCACGTGTGTGCGAGGTGTTGCGCTCTAACTGAACCCGAGCGGACGTTGGTCTCTAACTGAACCCGAGCGATTGCACTAGCTACGTTACTGAACCCGAGCGATCGATCCCTTATTGTTAACTAAACCGGAGTGATTCCTTCGCTACTGCTACTAACTAAAGCCGATCAAACCCTACTGCCTCCTTCCCTTTATGAACAGTGAGCGTTGTTGGGGGTTTGGATGAATAGGACCTAGGGGTAGTAGAGGCCGTTGCCGTAGGATGAATAGGACCCTGATCGATCGAGCCGGCTGGGGGTGGATGAACATGACCCCGTGGAGGGCTGGTTGAACAGTAGCCGGTGGAGGGCTAGATGAACAGTAGCCCGTGGAGGGGTGGTTGAACAGGACCCCGTGGTGAGGGCTGGTTGAACAGTTGCCGGTGGAGGAGTGGTGGAGGCTGGATGAACAGGAGCCTGTGGATGAACACTCGCGGGTGGAGGCTGGAGGAGGTCGACGGTGGATGAACAGTAGCCCGTGGAGGCAGTCGACGGTGGACATGAACAGTATCACGTGGAGTCCTGTTTTGCGGTACGCCACACCCCTCCTGATGAACAGGACCCCCGTTTCGACCGTAGCGCTCCAACACAATTACGTTTTCTCCATTTTGCGGTACGCCACACCCCTCCCGATCAACAGGACCCCGTTTTAACCATAGGAGGTCCAAGAGAAGTCTGTTTCCTCCGTTTTGCGGTACGCCAGACCCCTCCCGGTGAACAGGATCTCGTTTTGACCGTGGCCGGTCGAACACAATGCCGTTTCCTCCGTTCTTTGGTACGCCAGGCCTCATTTCGATCGGTTGTTCCATCCAAGCCAGTTGGCTCCCGATGAACACGACGTATTCTGACCCAGTCGTTTGCCTCCCGATGAACAGGATGTTGTTTCTCCGTTCCGACCCAGCCGGTTCGCTACCCGATGAACAGGACACCGTTGATGCCGTCCGTTGCCTCTCCATGTACATAAGCCCTGGCCGTCCATATATATATGTGCGAGTACTCGCTCGAGACCCCGCCCATATGTACGTATGTGGCCATATTTTTTGCCCTGTGGTTGTACATACGTGTACAGGACTTAGATGGGACTGCGTGAACTGCTATGTCAGGTGCTCTACAACGACACGTGCCGCTACTTACTCGGACATGGTTCATACTTGCAGAGAGACCAATTGACCAGTATGTACATACACGTTCGCAACCAGAATGACAACGCTACGTACGCTTCGACCAGGTGGGTCCCGACTGTGAGGCACTTCCTTGCGTGCGAAGATATAGCTGGTGGGTCCCAACAGTCAGGGGAAAAACATTTTTTTCACGAAATACGGTGGCCCGTCCGGTGGGTCCCTGCTGTCAGGTGGAGGAATCATTATTTTTCGTGTAATAAGGAGGCACTTGCTGCGGCTGTGGACCCAGCTGTAAGCCTCTCCATGTACAGTACTCTTCCGATGGAAGTCATTGATTGACCACATTGACCACGCTGCACCGAGAGCACCAAGGCGGTGGACGACGGTGAGGCCTAGGAAGGGGACGACATGGAGTCGGGGAAGACGGGGCAGTCGATGCCCACACGGAGAGGAGTACGATGGTTCACTGGTTCGGCTGTGGTGTAAGGCTGCCGTCGCTGTAGGGCCTGGCCAGCAGTGGGAGCAATAGGGGCGGTGAGGCCTCCACGGTAGCATAGCCGACCACGGGAGGCAAGAGCACGCGGTGGTTTGGACGGCTGGAGCAAGAAAATCAGAGGTTGAAGAAGCAGGACGACCGTTGGATGCTAACAATCCAACGGTCACTCGTGATAGAATCGTTTGTTGACTAAGTTGATAAAGCCCTCCATCTGCATCAACTTAGTAGGCCCACAAGTCAGCCTCCCACTATGGTGGGTCCTAGCTAGCAGGGGGAGTATTCATTTTTTGTGCGTAATAAGGAGGCACTTCCTTGCGTGCGAAGATATAGCTGGTGGGTCTGAGCTGTTAGCGGGAGTATTCCTTCTTTTTGGCGTAATAAGGAGGTACTTGCTTGCGTGCGGCCATGGACCATGTGGGTCCCAACTGTCAGCCTCTCCATGTACATCCCTCTTCTGATGTTGCCATTTGTTGACAATGCTGACCACGCCGTGCCAAGAACACCAGCGCGATGGACGATGGCGAGACCCAGGAAGGGAATGACCCTGAGGCGGCGAAGCCACAACAGTGGAGGGATGTGGGTGAGTAGAGGGATGGCCTGGACAGCGGTGGGAGTAGTAGGGGCGGTGAGGCATGCGTGGCAGCACAGCCGACCACGGGAGGCGGGAGCTGGCGGTCCCGCCGACGCTGGATTTGGTGGCTGGAGCAAGAAGATCAAAGATTGAAGAAACACGACGGCCATTGGATTGACATCCAACGATCCAACGGTTGCGTCTTCTAGAATCATTGTTGACGTATATAATAAGTAAAAAAATCTTGCATACACGCCAACTTAATAGTCCCACAAGTCAGACCATTTCCTATTTTTTTTAATAATTTATATATAGCTCATTGCAACTTCTTATGCAATTTATTGCAGTCCGTTTTTTTGTTGGCCATGGCCAGGGTTAAAATTTTAAATGGCATTTTGCATATTTCTTTTGGTTCCAAACTATTTTTAATACCCAAATGTCGAGCCAGATTTGAAGTACTTTGAGGATATATTTAAATTAGGTTAAAGCCTAGTGAAATAGGAATATGAAAATGTGAAAAAATTCAGAAATTCTACAGTAATTGCCAATTTGTCATCTGTTTTTATATTTAAAAATTTATATTACTTTCAAGATTTGCAGGCATCTTGAAAGAGTTGCAGCCCATCAGCGTGTAGAAAAATAAGTAGGCCTGGATTGGGTATTCTTTAGAAAAAATAAAGTGGGCTCATTTTCACAAAGAAAAAATAGCTGGTCCGGTCATATGGTGAACATAAAATATAAGCCTGGGCTAGACAGGCCACAGCCCAGTTGAAACCCTGCTCCGTCTCAACAATAACAAAAAAAATACTACTCGAGCAGCTACGTCCCAGGTGTCAGCCGATCTTGTGTTGTTCTCTTGTCTATTGACTATATACGCTGACAATGTCGTGGGTCCCAGATGTCAGGAAACCACTAGGAGGAAGCATTTTCTTTTTCCGTACGCTAACATGGTGGGCCCCTACTATCATCCTCTCGACGTACTTCTGCCGATTCTTGTTGTTTGTTGACCATGTTGACAACGCGAGAGGGCAGTGCCGGGGCGAGCGCACCAAAGCGCGTGGAGGACGACGACAAGGCCTCGGACATCGGCGTTAATGATTTAGGAGACGATGGGGCGGTGATGCATGCGCTGAGGTGCAACTAGCCGAGGGAGGCGGAAGCAGGTGGCCCCGCTGACGCTGGTTTGGTTTTGGCGGCTGGAGGAAGACAGGACTGAAGAAACATGACAGACTGTAAAAGCAGCAGAATGATGGCAGCTGGAACTACATCGGTATTTCCCCGGAGAGGGAGGGATGACGTAGCATATCGACGGTATAGTATTTCCCTTAGTCATGAAACCAAGGTATCGAACCAGTAGGAGAACCAAGCAACACAATGTAAGCAGCACCTGCACACAAATAACAACACCTCGCAAACCGACGTGTTAAAGGGGTTGTCAATCCCTTTCGGGTAACAGCGCCAGAAATTGGTGCGTGACAGTAAAAAGGTTGTAATAGATTGGATAAATAGATCGCTAATAAAATAAAGTGCAGCAAAATACTTTTGTATTTTTGGTTTAGTAGATCTAAGAATAAAAGCAAGGAAAAAGTAGATCGCAAAGGCAAATATATGAGAAATAAGACCCGGGGGCCATAGGTTTCACTAGTGGCTTCTCTCAAGAAAATAGCAAACGGTGGGTAAACAAATTACTGTTGGGAAATTGATAGAACTTCAAATAATTATGACGATATCCAGGAAATGATCATTACATAGGCATCATGTCCAAGATTAGTAAACCGACTCCTACCTGCATCTACTACTATTACTCCACACATCGACCGCTATCCAGCATGCATCTAGTGTATTAAGTTCATGGGAAAACAGAGTAATGCAATTAGAACGATGGCATGATGTAGACAAGATCCGTTTATCTATATGGTGGTAGATATAGATCTCATCTTTTTATCCTTAGTAGCAACTGAAGGAAATATGCCCTAGAGGCAATAATAAAGTTATTATTTATTTCCTTATAATCATGATAAATGTTTATTATTCATGCTAGAATTGTATTTTCCGGAAACATAATACATGTGTGAATACATAGACAAACAGAGAGTCACTAGTATGCCTCTACTTGACTAGCTCGTTAATCAAAGATGGTTATGTTTCCTAACCATGAACAATAAGTTGTTATTTGATTAACGAGGTCACATCATTAGTAGAATGATCTGATTGACATGACCCATTCCATTAGCTTAGCACCTGATCGTTCAGTATGTTGCTATTGCTTTCTTCATGACTTATACATGTTCCTACGACTATGAGATTATGTAACTCCCGTTTACCGGAGGAACACTTTGGGTACTACCAAACGTCACAACGTAAATGGGTGATTATAAAGGAGTACTACAGGTGTCTCCAATGGTCGATGTTGGGTTGGCGTATTTCGAGATTAGGATTTGTCACTCCGATTGTCGGAGAGGTATCTCTGGGCCCTCTCGGTAATACACATCACATAAGCCTTGCAAGCATTACAACTAATATGTTAGTTGTGAGATGATGTATTACGGAACGAGTAAAGAGACTTGCCGGTAACGAGATTGAACTAGGTATTGGATACCGACGATCGAATCTCGGGCAAGTAACATACCGATGACAAAGGGAACAACGTATGTTGTTATGCGGTCTGACCGATAAAGATCTTCATAGAAT
>NC_041388.1:290668005-290755217 GCF_002162155.2 Triticum dicoccoides
TTTTTGAAATTACTACGAAACCCAACAGTGGCATCCGAGCCTAGGTTAATGATGTTGATGTTATATGCACGAGTAGAACACAAGTGAGTTGTGGACGATACAAGTCATACTGCCTACCAGCATGTCAAATTTTGGTTCAGCGGTATTGTTGGACGAGACGACCCGGACCAACCTTACGCGTACGCTTACACGAGACCGGTTCCCTCGACGTGCTTTGCACAGAGATGGCTTGCGGGCGACTGCCTCTCCAACTTTAGTTGAACCAAGTATGGCTACGCCCGGTCCTTGCGAAGGTTAAAACGGAGTCTATTTGACAAACTATCGTTGTGGTTTTGATGCGTAGGTGAGATTGGTTCTTACTTAAGCCCGTAGCAGCCACGTAAAACATGCAACAACAAAGTAGAGGACGTCTAACTTGTTTTTGCAGGGCATGTTGTGATGTGATATGGTCAAGGCATGATGCTGAATTTTATTGTATGAGATGATCATGTTTTGTAACCAAGTTATCGGCAACTGGCAGGAGCCATATGGTTGTCGCTTTATTGTATGCAATGCAATCGCGATGTAATGCTTTACTTTATTACTAAACGGTAGTGATAGTCGTGGAAGCATAAGATTGCCGAGACGACAACGATGCTACGATGGAGATCAAGGTGTCGCGCCGGTGACGATGGTGATCATGACGGTGCTTCGGAGATGGAGATCACAAGCACAAGATAATGATGGCCATATCATATCACTTATATTGATTGCATGTGATGTTTATCTTTTTATGCATCTTATCTTGCTTTGATTGACGGTAGCATTATAAGATGATCTCTCACTAAATTATCAAGAAGTGTTCTCCCTGAGTATGCACCGTTGCAAAAGTTCTTCGTGCTGAGACACCACGTGATGATCGGGTGTGATAGGCTCTACGTTCAAATACAACGGGTGCAAAACAGTTGCGCACGCAGAATACTCAGGTTAAACTTGACGAGCCTAGCATATGCAGATATGGCCTCGGAACACGGAGACCGAAAGGTCGAGCGTGAATCATATAGTAGATATGATCAACATAATGATATTCACCGATGAAACTACTCCATCTCACGTGATGATCGGACATGGTTTAGTTGATTTGGATCACGTGATCACTTAGAGGATTAGAGGGATGTCTATCTAAGTGGGAGTTCTTTAATAATATGATTAATTGAACTTAAAATTTATCATGAACTTAGTCCCTGATAGTATCTTGCTTGTTTATGTTGATTGTAGATAGATGGCTCGTGCTGTTGTTCCGTTAAATTTTAATGCGTTCCTTGAGAAAGCAAAGTTGAAAGATGATGGTAGCAATTACACGGACTGGGTCCGTAACTTGAGGATTATCCTCATTGCTGCACAGAAGAATTACGTCCTGGAAGCACCGCTGGGTGCCAGGCCTGCTGCTGGAGCAACGCCAGATGTTATGAACGTCTGGCAGAGCAAAGCTGATGACTACTCGATAGTTCAGTGTGCCATGCTTTACAGCTTAGAATCGGGACTTCAACGACGTTTTGAACGTCATGGAGCATATGAGATGTTCCAGGAGTTGAAGTTAATATTTCAAGCAAATGCCCGGATTGAGAGATATGAAGTCTCCAATAAGTTCTATAGCTGCAAGATGGAAGAGAACAGTTCTGTCAGTGAGCATATACTCAAAATGTCTGGGTATAATAATCACTTGATTCAATTGGGAGTTAATCTTCCGGATGATTGCGTCATTGACAGAATTCTCCAATCACTACCACCAAGCTACAAGAGCTTCGTAATGAACTATAATATGCAAGGGATGAACAAGACTATTCCCGAGCTCTTCGCAATGCTAAAAGCTGCGGAGGTAGAAATCAAGAAGGAGCATCTAGTGTTGATGGTTAACAAGACCACTAGTTTCAAGAAAAAGGGCAAAGGGAAGAAAAAGGGGAACTTCAAAAAGAACGGCAAGCAAGTTGCTGCTCAAGAGAAGAAACCCAAGTCTAGACCTAAGCCTGAAACTGAGTGCTTCTACTGCAAGCAGACTGGTCACTGGAAGCGGAACTGCCCCAAGTATTTGGCGGATAAGAAGGATGGCAAGGTGAACAAAGGTATATGTGATATACATGTTATTGATGTGTACCTTACCAATGCTCGCAGTAGCACCTGGGTATTTGATACTGGTTCTGTTGCTAATATTTGCAACTCGAAACTGGGACTACAGAATAAGCGGGCACTGGCAAAGGACGAGGTGACGATGCGCGTGGGAAACGGTTCCAAAGTCGATGTGATCGCGGTCGGCACGCTACCTCTACATCTACCTTCGGGATTAATATTAGACCTAAATAATTGTTATTTGGTGCCAGCGTTGAGCATGAACATTATATCTGGATCTTGTTTAATGCGAGACGGTTATTCATTTAAATCAGAGAATAATGGTTGTTCTATTTATATGAGTAATATCTTTTATGGTCATGCACCCTTGAAGAGTGGTCTATTCTTACTAAATCTCGATAGTAGTAATACACATATTCATAATGTTGAAACCAAAAGATACAGAGTTGATAATGAAAGTGCAACTTATTTGTGGCACTGTCGTTTAGGTCATATCGGTGTAAAACGCATGAAGAAACTCCATACTAATGGACTTTTGGAACCACTTGATTATGATTCACTTGGTACTTGCGAACCGTGCCTCATGGGCAAGATGACTAAAACACCGTTCTCCGGTACTATGGAGAGAGCAACAGATTTGTTGGAAATCATACATACCGATGTATGTGGTCCGATGAATATTGAGGCTCGTGGCGGATATCGTTATTTTCTCACCTTCACAGATGATTTGAGCAGATATGGATATATCTACTTAATGAAGCATAAGTCTGAAACATTTGAAAAGTTCAAAGAATTTCAGAGTGAAGTTGAAAATCATCGTAACAAGAAAATAAAGTTTCTACGATCTGATCGTGGAGGAGAATATTTGAGTTACGAGTTTGGTGTACATTTGAAAAACTGTGGAATAGTTTCGCAACTCACGCCCCCCGGAACACCACAGCGTAATGGTATGTCCGAACGTCGTAATCGTACTTTACTAGATATGGTGCGATCTATGATGTCTCTTACAGATTTACCGCTATCATTTTGGGGATATGCTTTAGAGACGGCCGCATTCACGTTAAATAGGGCACCATCAAAATCCGTTGAGACGACGCCTTATGAACTATGGTTTGGCAAGAAACCAAAGTTGTCGTTTCTTAAAGTTTGGGGCTGCGATGCTTATGTGAAAAAGCTTCAACCTGATAAACTCGAACCCAAATCGGAGAAATGTGTATTCATAGGATACCCAAAGGAAACTGTTGGGTACACCTTCTATCACAGATCCGAAGGCAAAACATTTGTTGCTAAGAATGGATCATTTCTAGAGAAGGAGTTTCTCTCGAAAGAAGTGAGTGGGAGGAAAGTAGAACTTGACGAGGTAACTGTACGTGCTCTCTTACTGGAAAGTAGTTCATCACAGAAAACTGTTTCAGTGACACCTACACCAGTTAGTGAGGAAGCCAATGATAATGATCATGAAACTTCAGATCAAGATACTACTGAACTTCGTAGATCAACCAGAGTAAGATCCGCACCAGAGTGGTACGGTAATCCTGTTCTGGAGGTCATGCTACTAGATCATGATGAACCTACGAACTATGAAGAAGCGATGGTGAGCCCAGATTCCGCAAAGTGGCCAGAAGCCATGAAATCTGAGATGGGATCCATGTATGAGAACAAAGTATGGACTTTGGTTGACATGCCCGATGATCGGCAATCAATTGAGAATAAATGGATTTTTAAGAAGAAGACTGACGCTGATGGTAATGTTACTGTCTACAAAGCTCGACTTGTCGCAAAAGGTTTTTGGCAAGTTCAAGGAATTGACTACGATGAGACCTTCTCACCCGTAGCGATGCTTAAGTCCGTCCGAATCATGTTAGCAATTGCCGCATTTTATGATTATGAAATTTGGCAAATGGATGTCAAAACTGCATTCCTGAATGGATTTCTGGAAGAAGAGTTGTATATGATGCAACCAGAAGGTTTTGTCGATCCAAAGGGAGCTAACAAAGTGTGCAAGCTCCAGCGTTCCATTTATGGACTGGTGCAAGCCTCTCGGAGTTGGAATAAACGTTTTGATAGTGTGATCAAAGCATTTGGTTTTATACAGACTTTCGGAGAAGCCTGTATTTACAAGAAAGTGAGTGGGAGCTCTGTAGCATTTCTGATATTATATGTGGATGACATATTACTGATTGGAAATGATATAGAATTTCTGGATAGCATAAAGGGATACTTGAATAAAAGTTTTTCAATGAAAGACCTCGGTGAAGCTGCTTACATATTAGGCATTAAGATCTATAGAGATAGATCAAGACGCTTAATTGGACTTTCACAAAGCACATACCTTGACAAAATTTTGAAGAAGTTCAAAATGGATCAAGCGAAGAAAGGGTTCTTGCCTGTGTTACAAGGTGTGAAATTGAGTAAGACTCAATACCCGACCACTGCAGAAGATAGAGAGAATATGAAAGATGTTCCCTATGCATCAGCCATAGGCTCTATCATGTATGCAATGCTGTGTACCAGACCTGATGTGTGCCTTGTTATAAGTTTAGCAGGGAGGTACCAAAGTAATCCAGGAATGGATCACTGGACAGCGGTCAAGAACATCCTGAAATACCTGAAAAGGACTAAGGATATGTTTCTCGTATATGGAAGTGACAAAGAGCTCATCGTAAAAGGTTACGTTGATGCAAGCTTTGACACTGATCCGGACGATTCTAAATCGCAAACCGGATACGTGTTTACATTAAACGGTGGAGCTGTCAGTTGGTGCAGTTCTAAACAAAGCGTCGTAGCGGGATCTACATGTGAAGCGGAATACATAGCTGCTTCGGAAGCAGCAAATGAAGGAGTCTGGATGAAGGAGTTCATATCCGATCTAGGTGTCATACCTAGTGCATCGGGTCCAATGAAAATCTTTTGTGACAATACTGGTGCAATTGCCTTCGCAAAGGAATCCAGATTTCACAAAAGGACCAAACACATCAAGAGACGCTTCAACTCCATCCGGGATCTAGTCCAGGTGGGAGACATAGAGATTTGCAAGATACATACGGATCTGAATATTGCAGACCCGTTGACTAAGCCTCTTCCACGAGCAAAACATGATCAGCACCAAAGCTCCATGGGTGTTAGATTCATTACAGTGTAATCTAGATTATTGACTCTAGTGCAAGTGGGAGACTGAAGGAAATATGCCCTAGAGGCAATAATAAAGTTATTATTTATTTCCTTATAATCATGATAAATGTTTATTATTCATGCTAGAATTGTATTTTCCGGAAACATAATACATGTGTGAATACATAGACAAACAGAGTGTCACTAGTATGCCTCTACTTGACTAGCTCGTTAATCAAAGATGGTTATGTTTCCTAACCATGAACAATGAGTTGTTATTTGTTTAACGAGGTCACATCATTAGTAGAATGATCTGATTGACATGACCCATTCCATTAGCTTAGCACCTGATCGTTTAGTATGTTGCTATTGCTTTCTTCATGACTTATACATGTTCCTACGACTATGAGATTATGCAACTCCCGTTTACCGGAGGAACACTTTGGGTACTACCAAACGTCACAACGTAAATGGGTGATTATAAAGGAGTACTACAGGTGTCTCCAATGGTCGATGTTGGGTTGGCGTATTTCGAGATTAGGATTTGTCACTCCGATTGTCGGAGAGGTATCTCTGGGCCCTCTCGGTAATACACATCACATAAGCCTTGCAAGCATTACAACTAATATGTTAGTTGTGAGATGATGTATTACGGAACGAGTAAAGAGACTTGCCGTTAAACGAGATTGAACTAGGTATTGGATACCGACGATCGAATCTCGGGCAAGTAACATACCGATGACAAAGGGAACAACGTATGTTGTTATGCGGTCTGACCGATAAAGATCTTCGTAGAATATGTAGGAGCCAATATGGGCATCCAGGTCCCGCTATTGGTTATTGACCAGAGACATGTCTCGGTCATGTCTACATTGTTCTCGAACCCGTAGGGTCCGCACGCTTAAGGTTACGATGACAGTTATATTATGAGTTTATGCATTTTGATGTACCGAAGGTTGTTCGGAGTCCCGGATGTGATCACGGACATGACGAGGAGTCTCGAAATGGTCGAGACATAAAGATTGATATATTGGAAGCCTATGTTTGGACATCGGAAGTGTTCCGGGTGAAATCGGGATTTTACCGGGTTACCGGGAGGTTACCGGAACCCCCCGGGATCCATATGGGCCTTCATGGGCCTTAGTGGAAAGGAGAAAGGGGCAGCCCAAGGTGGCTGCGCCTCTTCCCCCTCCCCTAGTCCTATTAGGACTAGGAGAAGGTGGCCGGCCCCCCTCTCTCCCTTCCCCTCCGAGGAATCCTAGTTGGACTAGGATTGGGGGGAGGAATCCTACTCCCAGAGGGAGTAGGACTCTCCTGCGCCTCCCTCTATGGCCGGCCAGCCTCCCCCTCTCTACTCCTTTATATACGGAGGCAGGGGCACCTCTAAACACACAAGTTGACACAAGTTGATCCACGTGATCGATTCCTTAGCCGTGTGCGGTGCCCCCTGCCACCATATTCCTCGATAATATTGTAGCGGAGTTTAGGTGAAGCTCTGCTGCTGTAGTTCATCAAGATCGTCACCATGCCGTCGTGCTGACGAAACTCTTCCCCGACACTTTGCTGGATCGGAGTCCGGGGATCGTCATCGAGCTGAACGTGTGCTCGAACTCGGAGGTGCCGTAGTTTCGGTGCTTGATCGGTTGGATCGTGAAGACGTACGACTACTTCCTCTACGTCGTGTCATTGCTTCCGCAGTCGGTCTGCGTTGGGTACGTAGACAACACTCTCCTCTCGTTGCTATGCATCACATGATCCTGTGTGCGCGTAGGAAATTTTTTGAAATTACTACGAAACCCAACAGCAACGATACATACGTGTTGGTTCCTTTTCTGTCACTGGGATCAAGCACCGTAAGATCGAACCCACTACCGGGTACCTCTTCCCGTTGCAAGATAAATAGATCGAGTTGGCCAGACAAAACCCAAATATCATAGAAGAAATATGATGCTATAAGAGATCACGCATAAAAGAGATCAAAGAAACTCAAATACTTTCATGGATATAAAAATATAGATCTAATCATAAACTCAAAGTTCATCGATCCCAACAAACACACCGCAAAAGAGTTACATCATATGGATCTCCAAGAGAGCATTGTATTGAGGATCAAGAGAGAGATGAAGCCATCTAGCTACTAACTACGGACCCGAAGGTCTACAAAGAACTACTCACGCATCATCGGAGAGGCACCAATGGAAGTCGTGAACCCCTCTGTGATGGTGTCTAGATTGGATCTGGTGTTTCTAGACTCTGCGGTGGCTAGATGAATATTTCGTTGACTCCCCTAGGGTTTTGGGATTATTTGGGTATTTATAGAGAAAAGAGGCGGTTCGGGGGGCACCTGAGGTGGGCACAACCCACCGGGGTGTGCGAGGGCCTCCTGGCGCGCCCTAGTGGGTTGTGCCCCCTTGGGGCACCCCCCCAGGTGCAACCAGGGCCCATCTGCATTCTTTTGTCCCATAAAAATCATAGTAAAGTTTCGTGCCATTTGGACTCCGTTTGATATTGATTTCCTGCAATGTAAAAAACGTGGGAAAACAGGAACTAGCACTCGGCACTATGTCAAAAGGTTAGTACCAAGAAATGATATAAAATTACTATAAAAATGATTATAAAACATCCAGGATTGATAATAAAAAGGCATGGAACAATCAAAATTTATAGATACGTTGGAGACGTATCATAGGAGTACGTAACAACCTTAACTGAAACCAACAAGGGCACTTAACAACCATAGCTGAATGAAGTATGAGTACTTATACAGGTTCAACTGTACAAAGCATGCCTCAAAAAGTGCTACTTTGTGTACAGTTAACCAAGGGTGAGGCCGCCAAGCAACAGGAGTTGGCCCAGGCGCCACCCCGCGCATCCACAACCTTTTAAAAGCGGCTTCATCTCGCAATGTGGTCAATAAATAGGATATTCACTTTAGAGCCATGGAAAAGCAGGAACATAATCTTCTGTCCTATTCTCCAAGATGGACGAGCCTTCATTATTTGAGAGCACCCATGAATAAGTATCTTTTCACCTCCAAGGGGATTGGAGTAGGTCGACATAAACATCATGTTGTGACCAAGCGCAAGTCTGACCCGACCATGGTCAGGCATCTGTATAGGATCAATGGAACTGTGCAGTTTCTGTTTCAAGAAGATCACAACTGTAAAACTATGTATAAGCAATAGTTTATGAACAACATATATAACAGAAAACAACTCGTACCATAAGTTTCTCGACACAGTTGGACCTGTTCAACGAGTGCAGTAGTGGCATACATATCCCACGTGGCCTTCCACCATTGAAACGCCCCACAAGGACCTCAAGATGATCAATAAAGTGTAGGAACTTGTGGACGTCGTCCTAGTCAACTTCAGTGCCATCAGTAACATTCGAGTTCTTACAGAATAACAAATGAGTAGCCTGCTTAACTCTGAAAAACCTACACGTGCCACCAATTATAAGAAAATATTAGTTAGAAGTAGCATCTTCGTGAGAGATTCGTTGCTACTTCTAAAGTTAAATTGTGATTAGTTAGACAAAATAGGAGTATTAAGAAGTAATCGAGGCAACTAGCAAGAACCAGATACAAAACTAACATGGATGAACAATTGGAACGGCGTCGGGGTGGAAGATCGCAGTGAATATGGGACCATGTTTTGCTATTTCCATCAACATTCGTGCGCCAAGTTTCAGTCTGTAACACTTGAGAAAGTTTATCCAAGTTCGGCCATAAAAAAAGTAATGATCTTCTTGGTTCATGAGCCCAACTCGAAACTTATATCCATGGCTTGTCTTCACTGTGACCATTAAACTAGTGTATTCAGTTATGGCAAGGCCGAGCATCTTGAGTACATGTGTTCTGGCAGAGCAAGTAATGCACTGCGGGAAAAATAATATGAGAACACAATGTATTCCCTATCCAAATCTAGAAATAATTTCCTCCTTCACGTTAGTGTTAACCATGGTACTAGTACCTTTTATCCAAATATAGCAATCCAAATTTCCCAATTAGTCGACAGCATGTTCAAAAAACCCCACCCTCCTGGATAGAAAAGAGGATTCTAGGAACATACTATGCGCGTTTTAAAATCCTGTGTTAGGATGAGAAGGAACAAGTGTGGCATCTCGCCGAGGGCGCAGAAACCTGTAGGGTCCTCGCACTTTGGGCACTACAAATGAAACACACTAGATTCAGTAGGAAGAAAAATGCATCAACGGCGGCGGCTGCCATTCTAGGATTACCCGCGACCAAGGGACTTCGATTTATCGAGGATGGATGAAGAATTTGTACTTAGTTCTCAATGAGAAAACCCTATGCAATCGTCAAGAGGGTGTTTTCTTTGAACAAGCAGACGAGGGAGAAGGGGATTCAGGCCTGGTGAAATATTGCCACTTCGTCCGTCCAGCTTACTGCTAAAGTTGGAAAGGTGGGGTTTTTTGTGATTTGATGGCTCATTGGGCATTACTGTGGTGCTACGACCGAGGTGTGTCTACCGTGCAGTTGTGCACTCTAATGTGGTGCATATGGCACATAGAGCCCATTACCGGATGCCCCACATATCAGCGAAAGGAAGTAGAAAGACATGAGTAACTAGTTACACATAAATATATTTTTGATAGAGAGATACTCCCTCTATAAAGAAATATAAAAATATTTTATATCACAACCTTATACATAAGAAAAATCAAGGGGAATATATATAACATATATAATTATAAAAAACAGAGTTTTTTAACATAGTATAGACGAGTTAGTGATGATGGTGTGCTTGCCATCCTGCAATATAGGCCGTCCAATTTATATCTGGCGGATAGGAAGGAAACTATGACAATTTTGCAAAAAGGTACCCACACACCTCTCCACATTTGCAAATAAGGCCTTCCCTCGTTCATCCTTTTCCTCACGAGATAAAATACTCATACAAATGCATCTTGATGTTACGTGCAACGCACGGGAATTATGGGGGTTCAGCTGAGAATATAATACTCAGACAGGCTCACAGGTCTGGACTTTGGGCCACAGTCTAGTGGGCCTGCATGTTTGGGGGCCCATGTGTTCTACCTCAGCACTTTTCATATTGCAAGCGATCGGTACGGCGCTGGTTTTAGATGCTGTCGCAAGGCGAATACACAAAATTGAATAAAGCACGACAGCTGTTGGAATGAAATCCAATGACAGTTACTAACTAGCAACCAGAGTTGCAATTCTATCAACGATATACCATGTGATAAATAATACAGTCATACTACTTATACACATAGGACACTTGTTTCACCATGCCAGATTATTACATCAAAATCTATCAGAGGATAGATCGGTTCGGTAGTTGCGTGCTACTACTGAAGAATTTCAAAGTTGATTTGGACCAGCTCTCCTTGCCGAGAAAGTTCGATTTTGACATCATCCCCTACCGCAAGATATGATTTAGATTTGAACCTTGACCATCCTTTAGCATCAATCATCATGCGACCATCCTTTGTACTTACGGTATATTGAGCAGGTTCATTCACACGAAGGCCGCGCATGGTAAGAGAAACTTGGCCACGGTCGCCCGGATTGTTGAATGACTCCCTCGTTGCTCTAGGAATTCTCTATTTGTAAACAAGAAGACATACACAAACAGTTAGATCAACACAGTGAATCATGTGAAACAACATGGAAAGAAAACAAAACAAAGCACCTGGGCGGCCAATGCTTACCAAGAAGGTGGACATGCCGATTTTTGTAAGGACTTTGGTATATGAAGTGCGAACTGCAGCCCATTCTATTGCCGGTGCAACTACTGGTTCCATTGCCACTGCATGGGCCAGAACAGATGCAAGTTCAAGTGTTGTGCAGGTGTCGAACTTGTTGCTGGTGCCCATGCCGGTGCAACTGGTAGTGCCGCTACTACTGGCCGGGATGGTGCTCCTTGTAGAGCTGGTGCCGGTGTCGGATCAGGTGTCGGTGTCGATGCCTGATCCTCTGGTAGATCAGCCTGATCCGTTGATGCGGTCGGTGCCCAATCCTCACCTAGATCAGACTGAGCTGTTGCCGCTATCAGTGCTAGAGCAATTGTCGATGCTCGATCCATTGCTGAAGGTGGTATTGATGTGCGAGACAGCGGCAATTGTGTCTGGTCTGCTATGATCAGCTTTCTAACTTGACTAGGATTCGTGACCGTGATCCAGTCTTTTTCTTCATTTCTTTTAAACACGAGAAGGAGTAGTTGTGGCATGTTTGTGCAGTTCATCATAGGGATTCAGCTTGTACTCAGACAACAGACTAATCCAATTTTTTCCAGTAATATAAGTGATGGACAGTGCCTTCATTACTGACATGCCATAAGAAGTGAAACCTGCAAAAATGACCATCGTGGAGCAAACCAAATGGTTTATTCTGTGATGAAAGTCACATGGCAAAAACTGCATCATAAAATTGCAGCAAAAGAAAGAAAACATGACATTAAATCAATAAGATTTAGACAGTAAATCAATAAGATTTACTTGGTGTGACACGAGTGAGTCCTTACCAGGAAATCACTATGTTGAAGTACTAAACAGAAGATTGATCGTCCAACTATGCGTGGCATGCAGGGCCCCACCTACTCCCACAAGAAGGACAGTCCAAAGGTCATGAAAAATCGTATGGACCGAACATCCATGGGACTGGAAATCCTGGTGGGTGCGATAAGCCATACAATGCATATAGATATTAGAGTGTAACCATAATTGATAAACCGTCCTCACAAAAAATATGATCTGGATACTTCAAAATATACAGACTGAATTGAGTAGAAGACATTAACATAGAGTGTTCTCGGGACTCACCACACACCAAAAGCGACAGTACTAAACAATACAGGGTTCACAAACACAAATCAACTACTGAACAATAGTACTTACTACACACAAGCAAAGTTGCACTAATTAAACTCTGCAGACTATTTCTTGCCACCGACCTACGGGATGAACCCCGCATAACTGACTAGGCCATGGACTTCATGAGAGATGTCTACCTGCATCATCACCATCTTCTTAACCTTGGAGAACCTAACATAGTGGTCTTTCCACTCATAAACATGACGATGAAGACATGCCACATTAGATTTGTCGAGAAGCTTTACAAGAACCACACCCTTCATAATCGAAGGCATAGCCAGGAAATTGTTGTGGTCAAGTACAGCCTCGAGAACACGCATGACAACAATGCTATAGGAAAACACTAGTTCAGGACACATGGCGGCAAGGACACAGCAGCTGGATAGTTTAGTAGTAGAACTCATCCTCAGGTCTTCCAGTTCACACGACATGACTTTGAGAACTTCATCTCCACCGCGGACCTGGTTATAATTCAAACATAAACCAAATATTTTATTACTACCTCCGTTCAGAAATATAAGATGATTTTTGATATGTTACTCCATATATGACTACATATACGCACATAAATGAGTGAACGAAGACACTAGAACATACCTTCAAAGGCATGAGAGCAGAGGGATTACTTGCAATATCCATAACACAAGTTACTGAGGCAAATATACCATCTTCAAAGGTAGCATTGATGTTCATAAAGTAGTTGAAAGTAATCTATAAGAAATCTATGTCAACCTCTTGCATGTTTTGGTCAAAAGAGGAATTTAGAACCGTCATTTGGCACACAAAAATCACATGAAAGATCACCCAGAAAGTTGTACTACAAGTACTAGTACTGCGTGTTAGATGAAAAAACATGATCAAGATTGAGAAAAAGATCGTCGAGAAGAGATATTGCCAGGACTTGCTTAATGAGGGATCCCGGAGAGGGGGGGGGGGCTTGGACATGGCGATGGCTTTGAGCTTGTCTGCGGTAGTCTCAGTGGGGTGCTTGCGCTTCTTCGTACGATGAGCCCCGACGGTTTTGGCCAGAGCCATAGACATCACTTCGGCCGGTGCTCCAGCGTCCATCAAGAAACTGTCAAATAGAAATAAAAGAAAAGAAACCATAATCACAAACCCAAAAGAAGAACAGAGATGGAGTTATAGGATCAGTCTCGGGATTGCAAGACCGGGCCTTGGTCAGAATCAACACCATTGATGCACTCACCTTTCCTTCTTTGAGGGAGAAGAACAATGGCAGAAGCAGGTCAGAGTTTTCTTGAAGAAACGAGGAACAAGATGAGGGAGAAGCGAGTGGGGGTTTTCTTAAAGAGAGGAAGCTGAGAGAGAAGAGTGAAATGATGGTTGCTCGTTCGTCCAACTTACTACTGGAAAGGAGGGGGTTTTGTGATTTGACGGCTCATTGGGCATTATTGCGGCGCTTCGATCGGAGTAGTCTACCGTATCGTTGGGCACTCTACTATGGAGTAATTTAATGCATGGCTGGTGGACCCCGATGCTGGCTGTCCCACACATCGGCGAAAGTGAGTAGCAAGGTTCCCGACGACCGTCAAGGAGGATCCGCACGGTAGAGCGTGTCCACTATTTTCCTGAAGAAAAAATGATTACAACAAGCGTTTCCACTCTTATGATGGAGGAGTGCGAAACATGACAGCCACTTGAACATACACAATGCTCCTACTACTAGGCATGTGCAGTGGTTCATAAGTCAGTACTACATAATCTTGTTGCTAGTGTAGTAAGATATGACGATAACAAATGATGTTGTGCGCATGTCAACTATATGAATAGTAACGGTTCGGTCGAGAATGAACGATGAGATCAATGTTAACAGAACTAGGTCTACAGCGCACGGAGAGTATGGTGCTACAATACTCCACGAAACATGAACCATATGAAGCATGAATCAGTGTTTGGCAGGGTGTATGAAGGGTGCACGGGATGGGAGCAAAAGTTCCCTTCTCGACCCACTTTTGGGTGTTTGGCAGAGTGCATGAAGGGTGCATGAGTCCACACTAGTAGGTTAATTAACACAAATACACGAAGAGGGAACAACTATGTTGAGATGAGAATGCAACCAAACACACCCACACGCTTTGTGCTATAGTGACTGATCTGCACCATCTGAGTTTGATCCAACGGTCATGTTGCGCTGAGACATGGACATGCCCATGCAGAGGATGCCTAAACACCACTGAAGTCCCTCTGCTTATTGAGGCGCACGATGTTGGTGATGCAGGGTGCAACAGCCCATAGAGCCCGCTCCCAGTCGACGGAAGTCAGTTTGTTAAACACGGCGTCCAATGGCACGAATGGATTCCGGTGATGGAGCCCTGAGAGGATTCGCCCGGCAACGGCAACGGCAGCTCGCAACCCCTCCTTGTCTAGTTTAGCCCCCACCATCACGCGGAGACGGCTCAGCTCCTCAAAGATATAGGTGAAGAAGGAGACCAGGTCAGGAAGCCGCAGCTCATTGAAGTCGACGGGGTGGTCGAACGGGTTTAGCCTGACGGCCGGCATGGTCGTGCTGGTGCGACGGTAGGCATCGCGCAGCCGCAACACATGCATGGCAACTTGGTCCACCAAGTGGTTGAGGCGATCCTGGACCTCGTCACGATCAGCCCGCTCGCGCTCCAGCCGGCTCCCCTGACGGCCTATCGTATCTCCCGCTTTCTACAGCAACGCCACTGATGCCTCGATCATCTTTGTGGTGGACGCCTGCCGCTTTTGAAGCTCCATGAACTCCCACACATAACGGAGGAGCATGGCACTCCTCTCCTCCTTGAGCTCATGAGCTCCACGTCCTTGGCCCTGAGCTCCACATCCTTGGCCTGGAGCTCCTGTGTCAGGCGCTTCACCTCAGACTCCGTGATCTGCTGCGCCGCCATGGCACCAGGTAGAAGCAATGGGGAGAGGAAGCAAAGGGGGCGAAACGGCTGAAAGGCAATGCAATCTACAGGGAGGCGGGGGGAGCTAGCCGAGGAGCGGGGAATCTTTTGGTTTTCACCATTGGGAAACACCAGTCGACTACTTCTCACATTAGGGAGCAGTGGGTTTTACAGGCGGAGTCATCGTGACTAATTGCTACCGTTCCTGCTCCCGTCAATCAAAAAAATTAAAAATCATGTCGCGCCTGCTCCCGTCAATCAAAAAGTTAAGAAAAAAAGTGGCACCCAAACACCACAGCAACGTCGCGATGGGTATTTAAATTTACCTTCCGGCAAGGAGATAAAAAAAGGGGTGAAAAAACAAATGTGGCAGTGGCCTAGCTAATCGGTCGCACTAGCCCAACTAGCTAGCAACCGTGCTTCACTGATGTACTCAGCGGGAAAGGTACTCTTTCGTGATTAGACGACTCATTTACTTGCTTCGGCGCTACGACCGAGGAGGACCCAGAAAACGCGCGGTAGGGCGCCCCATGTCTCGGCAAGGAAGAATATATGCGTGCACCACCCAGGAGGACCCCGAAACCGCGCGGTAGGGTGTGCCGCATCTCGGCACAGAGGAAAAATGTGCGTGTAAAAATATAATGTATCAAACATAGTACCTATGGCTCGACCTCAGGACCCAGCAAGTCCGTCGAAAACACCCCACTAGCCACACAACTTCATCATGCTAACGTGGCACAAAGGATAGGTGTGGTTAGCTCCGTCTCGACTAGCCACAACGTCTCTTGTTCTAGGCGATTCTTCTATTTTCCAAACTTTTCTTAGTTATAATAACACCACGGCAAGCTAGCGCCACTCTTCGTGTGTGACCGTGCGTCTAAAGGTTAGACGATGGAGAGGAGAGAGAGAACGCAGACCTGGTGTAAGGGCATATTTATCCCTTAGTAGGTTTTGTGGTTGATGACAATGCTTTTGCGGACTAATCATGTGCATAGAGCATTTCAGATATATCATGTCTAGGCACAAGACGATTTGGTGCCCCTCGAAGAATATTGAAGACGGCGTTTCCCTACGTTTCTTTTCGGTGGTTTGAGTCATAGGAAAGTCGTACTATTAAGAGGGGTCCACGTTGGAAAGGTTTGGGTGGAATCAACACATACACGTCTGTTCCTTTTGCACCACCTTTCCTTTGGCTCTTTGGAGCATCCTCCGTTTCGCCTTGTCCCTGCAAAATGAAGAACTCCTAGTGTGGCTGAACTGGGGCATGCGGTAGTACTGCTCTTCGGAGCGGTAGTACCGCAGGTGCCCACGGTAGTACCACTCCTAAGGCGTGGTAGTACCGTGGCCTCAGGCCAGGCTCAGCAGCACGAGCGGAAGTAGGGGCGGATGTAATTTTTTACATCCGCGCCCTACGCGGTAGTACCGCTCCAGTTTTGTGGTACTACCGTGTCGGATTTTTGCATAGATCTAAACTCAGCAGAAGTTGCCACGGATTTATTTTTATATGTCCGTGCCTTCCCAAATCTGAACTATCCATGTCTTGGGGTAGTACCATAAGGGGGAGCGGTAGTACCGCGCCAGTGGTTCTACCGCCCTGTGCTTCATCGCATCAGGACTTTTTTGGATACTGCTGCATGGGTGGTAGTACTGCAGTGCCTTGTGGTAGTACCGCGGGCCCTGGCGATAGTACCACGTCTTCGGTGTGGTAGTATCGTGCATCGTAGGCTGAGTTGGTGGATAACGGTTGGATTTGTTCTTCCACTATAAAAGGAGAGTCTTCTTCTCCGAGTTGACTTACCTCTTCCACCCCCAAGCTCCATTGTTGCTCTAAGCTCCATTTTCGCTCGATCTCTCTCCCTAGCCAATCAAACTTGTTGATCTCCTAGGTATTAGTTGAGAAGGCCTAGATCTACCCATCCACCAAGAGATATTTGATTCCCCCCACTAATCCCTCGTGGATCTTGTTACTCTTGGGTATTTGAGCACCCTAGATGGTTGAGATCATCGCGGAGCCATACTCCATTGTGGTGAAGCTTCATGGTGTTGTTGGGAGCCTCTAATTAAGTTGTGGAGATTGCCCCAACCTTGTTTGTAAAGGTTCGGTCGCCGCCTTCAAGGGCACCAATAGTGGAATCACGACATCTTGCATTGTATGAGGGCGTGAGGAGAATATGGTGGCCCTAGTGGCTTCTTGGGGAGCATTGTGCCTCCACACCGCTCCAACGGAGACGTACTTCCTCTCAAAGGGAAGGAACTTTGGTAACACATCCTCGTCTTCACCGACTCCACTCTTGGTTATCTCATCCCTTTACTCATGCAAGCTTATCTTGTGTTACATCCCTTGCTTGCTTGTGTACTTATTGTAGTTGCATCATATAGGTTGCTCACCTAGTTGCATATCTACATAACCTACTTTGATGCAAAGTTTAAATTGGTAAAGAAAAGCTAAAAAATGTTATTTGCCTATTCACCCCCCTCTAGTTAACTATATCGATCCTTTCAATCGGTATTAGAGCCTCGTCTCTTTTTAAGGAATTTGCCGTTCGAAGAGTATTGTTGACACCGTAGACGGTGAGGAGGAGCACCCCAGTGTGATTCCGTCCTCGTCTACGGACGATGGGGGAACCTCGGTCTCACGTGAGGAGCTCAATGTGGCCTTGGACACATTTAAAACCTCCATGACGGCAAAGGCATGCTTAAGGATTTTCTTGATGGTCTTAAATTGTCCACCGCACCATTGGAAGTGGTTTATCCCACTAACAAGGTGACGGTTGCGAACTCCGACAAAGGGGGAAGCTTCAAGTGATAAAGTTCCTTTGTCTAGTGGTAAAAGTGGAAATGGAATCTTTGCCCATGTGGAACCTCCACTTACCTATGGAGGACCGATTCCCTCCACTCATTTAAATCATGCCGGTTCTCCTCCTAAGATTGTGAAAAATGAGGATTTTGACACTTGGGTCTATCACTTTAAATGTCATTTAAATCATGTTCATACTAACCTTTGGAGAATCATTGAGCAAGGTTTCTATCTGCATGACCCAAGCAACTTCACCCCAAGAGAAGCCGCGGATCATCAATTCAAAGAGAATGCTCTCTTCATCATCCAAGATGCAATCCCTCCCGAAGATATTGTGCATCTCCGAACATTCACCGTGGCAAATGAAGCATGGCACCATGTTGTTTCCCTTTACAAGGGAAGCACAAGCATTCAACGCTCCAACTATGAAGTGGTGCAAGATGAAGCCGATGAATTTGCTATGAATGAAGGTGAAGAACCTCGTGAGCTCTATCGGAGACTAACCACACTCGCGGTCTCACTCCAAGATCATGGGAGCAAGGATACAAATGACAATTGGATCAAGCGGAAATTTCTCAAAGCCATGATGCCTTACCATAAGGGCATGTCCTCTATCATCTATCAAAGGCCGGGCTTCCACACCTTGTCCTCAAGTGAAGTGTTGGATGAGTATGTGGCAATGACTATCTTGGACAAGACCGCCGACAATGAGGTATTGCATTCTCAAAGAGCAAAGAAGCCCAACCTTGCCTTGAAAGCCAAGGCTAGTATGGAAGAAGAGGAGGAAGATGTAGAAGAGGAGAGCAACCCCGAGGATACAAAATATGATTATCATGAGCACATGGCTCTCGCTTCAAGACAATTTTGGAGCAAGAAGAACTCAAGGCACAACTTCAACAAGAGCAACTCAAGTGGCGCCAAGGGCAAGCAATGTGTGAGGACTTGCTACAATGGTGGCAATGTGTTCCACTTTGTTGCAGAGTGCCCCTATGAGAAGAGGGAAGACAATGGTGGCAAGCTCATCCGGAAGGACAAGGTCAAGTCTTTCCCCAACAAGAACCACTTCACCAAGAAGGCTCCTCCCAAGGGATTGATGGCACAAGAAGAGTACAATGAGGATGGTGATGGTGAAGACGGTGAGACAGTTGCCGTGGCCTCTATGGCCACTGCGACAACCCCACGGGCATCTCTCTTCGACTCACTCAATGAGAACATCACCGCCAAGTGCCTCATGGCTAAATCCACCAACAAGGTAACCCCGAACATCAAAACTACCATCATTACTTATCCTTCTTTGACGGATTGCAATGATGAAAGTGGGGGGTCCAATGTGGAGGAAAATGAGTTTGAGTCTTTTATGAGTAATCTTAAGGGTAAATCCAAGAAGCACTTCGTTGCTCTCTTGGAACAACTTGGTGAAGCCAATGACATGATCGAGGCTCACGAAGACACCATCTCTAAGATGGAGGGGCATAGTCATGACTATGCCGATGAGATATCGGATCTCTCTAATGCTCTTGAGGAAGAGCGTGGTCATCGCTTGGCTCTTGAGGAGTCACACAATGATGACCATGCTAAATTAATGAAAGATCTTGATCATGCTCTTGTTGTGTCTTGTGTACTAAATTCCGAGAAGGCCAAACTTGGTGTTGATCTTGCTAGACTCAAGGAGGAGTTTGATATACTTGACAAGGCTCACAAGGCCTTGAAGAGTACTCATGCTAGTCTTACAGAGTCTCATGATCAACTCCAAGTGAGGCTAAACAAGGAGAAAGCCACTTTTCTTCATATGGTTTTAATTGATAGTGCAAATGCTACTAACCCATGTTGTGAGCATGTGCATCTTGTTGAGGAGAATGCAAAGTTGAAGGAGCAACTTGAGAAAGGCCTTGTGTCGTGCATACAAGGTGAGAAGAACCTCAACGATCTTTTGAGGAATCAAAAGGAAGTTGTGGCCAAGGAAGGGATTGGTTTCGCACCCAAGTCCAAGAACAAGAAGAAGAATGACAAGGTCAAATGACCTCCTCCTCTCATGCAAACTTTTGTCAAAGAGGGAGAGGGTGCCTCTCAGGAGAAGAAGAACAATGTGAAGGGTGGTGGTGTCAAGAAGGGAAATGCCACCCCTTCCAACAAAGCCGGCAACTTTAACCCTTCCTATGTGTTATGATGTGCTAGTGATGGGCATGTTTATGCTAAATTTGTTGGTTCTCCTTATGAGTACATTGAATGGTCTATTTGGGTTCCTAAGACCCTTGTCACTAACATCAAAGGACCCATTACAAAATGGGTACCTAAAACCAAGCATTGATCCCTTGTAGGTGTTTGCTTTCGGTGGGGGATCATGGTTGCTTGATAGTGGAGCCACTAATCATATGACCGGAAGCAAGGAATTGGTGGTGGACATGCAAAAGATTCCATCTATGCCCACCAATGTCGAGTGGGGTGATGCCTCGTCCTCTAAGCTATTGGGGCTTGGCAAGGTTGTCATTTCTCATGATCTCACGATCAAGAAGGTCATGCTTGCTGAGTCCCTTGCATACAATTTACTTTCCATTCATCAACTTGCAATCATGGGCTTTGCCACCTTCTTTGATATTGATACCGTGGCCCTCTTGTGGAGCAAGACTCTTAAAGTAGCCTTTGTTGGGTATGTCGAGAACGGTCTCTATGTGATTAACTTTTCGGAGAAACCCACTAAGACCGCGACATGCCTAATGGCTAAAGTTGACATGGGATGGCTTTGGCATCGCCGTTTAGCCCATGTCAATATGAGATCTTTGCAAAGTCTTCTCAAGGGGGACCATGTTTGTGGACTAACAAATGTTAGTTTTGCCAAAGATCGTGCTTGCAGTGCTTGCATTGAAGGAAAGCTACATGAGAAGGCTCACCCTCCCACGACTATCATTTACTCAAAGAGGCCTTTGGAGCTCCTTCACTTGGATATCTTTGGGCCTCCATCCTTTGATAGCCTTGGGGGTAGAAAGTATTGCTTGGTGATTGTGGATGACTATTCAAGATACACTTGGGTGTACTTCTTCAAGAGGAAGAGTGAGACCCAACAAACCGTCATTGACTTTGCAAATGAAGCTCAACGTCAACACAATGCAAAGATCTTGACAATAAGAAGTGACAACGGCACCGAGTTCAAGAACTACACCTTGGATGAGTTTCTTAGTGATGAGGGGATCAAACATCAATATTACGCACCTTACACCCCTCAACAAAATGGTGTATCATAGAGGAAGAACCGGATGTTGATGGACGCGGCAAGAACCATGATGGCGGAGTTCAAGTCTTCATACAACTTTTGGGCCGAAGCCATCAACACCGCATGTCATGCATCCAATCGGCTCTACCTCCGCAAAGACTTGAACAAGACTCCATATGAGATACTCACTGGTAACAAGCCCAACCTCAAGTACTTCCGGGTGTTCGGGTGTAAGTGTTTGAAAGTGCAACTATCCCTAGGTGGTTTTGGTAATTCATAACAACATATAGCTCATTGAGCTAATGCTATTCCAAGATGACTATTTCAGGAAAGCTCAATGATTGGCATGGCATGGATGTGAAAGTGGAACCCTCAAAATGCTAAGGACAAAGGATTGGCTCAAGCTCAAAAGCTCAAGACTCTTCATTTTATATTTTAGTGATCCAAGATCACATTGAGTCTTTAGGAAAAGCCAATACTATCAAGGAGGGATGAGGTGTTGCTTAATGAGCCTCTTGCTTCATGTGCTTAGTGATATGCTCCAAAACCCTCAACTACTTTCCCATATCCACATATGACCTAAACCCTAAGCCAAACTCGGTCCTACCGATTCTTTCTATCCGGCGCCACCGAGTTTCATTTGTCATAAGCCACTGCCTAACCCTAGCAATTCGGTTCTACCGATAGGGATCTCGGTCTCACCGAGATGGGATTGCAAACTCTCTGTTTCCCTTTCGTAACTTTTCGGTCTCACCGAAAGAGCGAATCGGTCCCACCGAGATTGCAATGTAAATTCAGTGTTTCCTTTTTGTAACTTTTCGGTCTCACCGAAAGAGCAAATCGGTCCCACCGAGTTTGCCTGACCAACTCTCTGGTTAGCTAATTACCAAAATCGGTCTCACCGAGTTTGTGTAATCAGTCTCACCGAGATTACGTTATGCCCAAACCCTAACCATATCGGTCCTACCGAGTTGCATGTCAGTCCCACCGAAAATCTCTAACGGTCACTAGGTTTACCTTTTCGGTCCGACCGAGTGTTTTGATTCGGTCCCACCGAGATTGGAAAACTGTGTGTAATGGTTGGATTTTGTGTGGAGGCTATATATACCCCTCCACCTCCTCTTCATTCGTGGAGAGAGCCATCAGAACACATACACAAATCCAACTCATATGTTCTGAGAGAGAACCACCTACTCATGTGTTGAGACCAAGATATTCCATTCCTACCATATGAATCTTGATCTCTAGCCTTCCCGAAGTTGCTTTCCACTCAAATCTTCTTTCCACCAGATCCAAATCCTATGAGAGAGAGTTGAGTGTTGGGGAGACTATCATTTGAAGCACAAGAGCAAGGAGTTCATTACCTACACACCATTTGTTACTTCTTGGAGAGTGGTGTCTCCTAGATTGGCTAGGTGTCACTTGGGAGCCTCCGACAAGATTGTGGAGTTGAACCAAGGAGTTTGTAAGGGCAAGGAGATCGCCTACTTCGTGAAGATCTACCGCTAGTGAGGCAAGTCCTTCGTGGGCGATGGCCATGGTGGGATAGACAAGGTTGCTTCTTCGTGGACCCTTTGTGGGTGGTTGCTTCTTCGTGGACCCTTCGTGGGTGGAGCCCTCCGTGGACTCGCGCAACCGTTACCCTTTGTGGGTGGAGGCCTCCGTGCACTCACGCAACCGTTACCCTTCGTGGGTTGAAGTCTCCATCAACGTGGATGTAGGATAGCACCACCTATCCGAACCACGGGAAAAACATCCGTGTCTCCAATTGCGTTTGAATTCTCCAAACCCTTCCCTTTACATTCTTGCAAGTTGCATGCTTTACTTTCCGCTGCCAATATACTCTTTGCATGCTTGCTTGAATTGTGTGATGATTGCTTGACTTGTCCTACAATAGCTAAAATCTGCCAAGAACTAAAATTGGGAAAAGGTTAAGTTTTTATTTGGTCAAGTAGTCTAATCACCCCCCCTCTAGACATACTTTCGATCCTACAAGTGGTATCAGAGCTTTGGTCTCCATTTGCTTTGATCTCCATAGCTTTTGGTGGTCATAGCCTTGGTTTCACAACCTAGGAGAGTATGGCGTCTAGCGAGGGAAATTATCACCGTAGAGGTCCTTACTTTGATGGTACTAATTTTGCTAGTTGGAAGCATAAAATGAAAATGGATATTCTTGGACATAACCCCGCCGTTTGGGCTATTGTGTGTGTTGGTTTGCAAGGTGACTTCTTTGATGGGAAACAACCAAACCGTGAAGCTACCGCGGATGAGTTGAAGATGTTGCAATACAATGCTCAAGCTTGTGATATTATCTTCAACGGATTGTGCCCCGAAGAATTCAACAAAATCAGCCGTCTTGAGAATGCAAAGGAAATTTGGGACACTTTGATTGATATGCACGAAGGTACCGACTCCGTCAAGGAATCCAAGTTGGATGTGCTTCAAAGTCAACTTGACAAGTTCAAAATGAAGGATGGTGAAGGTGTCGCTGAAATGTACTCTGGACTTGCTCTCATCACAAATGAGATTGCCGGCTTAGGAAGTGAAGAGATGACCGATAGATTCATCATCAAGAAGATTCTAAGAGCCTTGGATGGAAAATATGATACCGTGTGCACATTGATCCAAATGATGCCCAATTACAAAGATCTCAGGCCAACGGAGGTGATTGGAAGAATAGTTGCTCATGAGATGTCACTTAAGGATAAAGAGGAACTTCACAACAAATCAAGTGGTGCCTACAAAGCCTCATGTGAAGCCCCTACATCATCAAGTGAGAAACAAAACTTCAATGAAGAATTGAGCTTAATGGTGAAGAACTTCAACAAGTTCTACAATAGTAGAAGCAAAAATAGAAGCTTCAAGTCAAGGTCCTACAATGACAAAAGATCTTCTAGTCGAGAGCGAAACTGCTACAGTTGTGGAAGACCCGGACACTATTCCAATGAGTGTACGGCTCCCTACAAGAGAAGAGAAGATTCTCCAAAAAGAAGAAGCAAAGAATCACCACCAAGAGAGAGAAGGAGTAGAGATGATCGTTATGAACGAAGATACTCACGGAGAAGCAAGGATTCGGAAAGGAAGGAAAAATCATCAAGGAGCTACACAAAACGAAGACATCAAGCTCATGTTGGTGAATGGGTATCCGGCTCCGACTCCGACAGCCACTCTGAGAGAAGTTATCACTCCGACTCCGAAGATACTCAAGATGAAGGTGTTGCCGGTCTAGCACTTGTGTCAACCAACTCCTACGACATCATTGACTCACCAAATGAAGGAATTGGAAGATGCTTCATGACCAAAGGTCCTAAGGTAACACACCCCGAGTATGTTGATTTCAATAGTGATGAAGATGACTTGTTAGGTGATGATTTGCTTGTTGACAACTCTAGTGATGAATACTATGATGAAACGTCAATTAATCATGCTAATCAAGATAAAACGAATGACAATGATAAGGAGAAGATTGAGGCTCTAACTAAAGAACTAAACACTCTTAAGTTAGCTCATGAAACTATCTTCGAAGATCATCGAGAACTTTTAAGAGCTCATGAAAAATTACGCTTTGAAAAGCTCAATCTTGAGAAAGAGCATGAGTTCTTAAAAGCAATCAATGATGATCTCCGCAAGAAAAGTTCTTACATTGCCAAGCGTTTACTCTTATCCACTTACATGCCTCAAGTCAAGTCTAGTAACAAGAACAAGAAAGATTCTTCCTCTAGCAGTAACAATGATCATGCTAAATCCAATATGGTTGCTTCTAGTAGTTCTCTTGATTCCACTAATGATTCTCTTAGCCAAGTTACACTTGAGCAAGAAAATAGCTTATTGAAGGGAATTATAGAGAAAGGAGTGTACAAAAGCCTTGCCGGGAGTAAGAAATTCGAGGAAATTGTGCGCAAGCAAGGAACGCACCGGAAGAATCAAGGTGTTGGTTTTGAACGAAAGTTCAATGCCAATGGAGTTGAGTGGGAAGAAGATCAATACCCCAAGACAAAGTTTGTTCCTCAACAAGAAAAGTATGATACTTCTTTCAAGGGGACACAAGATCAAGATGATCTTCCACCACAAGACTACAAGCAAAAAGGCAAGGACAAGCTTCAAGAGGAAATTGATGCATTTGAAGAAGCTCCTAAGACCTTAGTCAAGTGGATTCCCAAGACTACTTCAAGTTCCACTTCATCAAGTACGACTACAACTCCAAGGATTCCCATCAAGATGGTGTGGATCCAAAAGAAGAAGAACTAGAGAGTTCTTGAGGGTGACTCCGCCAACATACTTCACTCTTATCATTTTGGCAAGAACAAGTGCAATCAACTTCCACATCTTGCACTAGTTCAAGGAGTCACAAACCCTCTTGTTGGTAAGACAAGGGACAAGGTAACCTAAAAGTTTTCATGGACATCATCTTGTGTGTGCATCACTCTATGTCTATGGATATCCTTGTTTGTTCCTTGCGGGACTAACCCATGTAGGTATTGAAAGTGCAATTCACTCAAATGGATAGCTCCAAGTGATCTACATCAACATTGAGAATCCACATCTTCAACATCTACATGAAGTCATCATCGACAAAACCCGAGGTTAGTTCATCCCTCTAAGGGGGGATATCACATCTAGGGGAGCTTTACTCTAAGACTTGAGCTAAAGCAACTCTAAAGATGTGAACACAACAATGCTTTATGTAAAAGTGGTAACCCCACTTGAGCTTAAACGATGAGTATGACCTATGATCAAGTGTTCTCACTTGACTCCTAAGTCAATATACTCATATATAGATGACCTTGTCATCGCAAATTGCTTGGTAGATGCTAGAATTGGTTGTGCATGCCTTGTCACATATTTTATTTGCCATCTTATTGTGTGAGCATGCTGGTTGCATATTTTACTCATTCGAGGACATCCACTTGTTGTTTTGATTGTTCGGTTTTATTTCCTTTTGCCAAGTGGATGGACAAGAATGCCTAAGAACCTCCTCTAGCTATCTATGCTTTTCTCGTCTCAAACTCTATTCATGCTACATCACAAAATTTGATCAAGTCAGATTTGAACAACTCTGTGTGAGGAGCGCTCGGAGTCCCCGATTCGTCATAGACTTAAACTTCCAAAACCTCTTTATGATTCTCGGTCTGACCGATACCCTACTTTCGGTCCTACCGAGATCATTAAGTTAATCTATGTTTTCGATCTTGGTGCAACCGATTTGAACCATTCGGTCACACCGAGTTGCAATAACTGTGTATAGTTTTGCATCTCGGTGCCACCAAGTCGTTCCACTCGGTCACACCGACAGGGTCGGGCTATATATAGTCACGGGCAAAAATTTGGAAATTTCTCCGAACCCCTTTGCCCGCGCGATAGCCTGCTCTGCCAACTTGGTCTCCGGACCGTCTCCTTGCCGCCAGCCGCCTCCAGTCGCTGGTCTCCGTCGCCGTCAACGGAATTCTACCCCGCCGTTGCCGCCGTAGCAAGTCTCCGCCGAACTAGGGTATGGACTCGATCTTTGTGCTATTCCCCAATCTGATTCTTAGCACATTGTGATCATCATGATTCTTGCCACGATTGAAACACTCCTGTCCAGTCAATGCGTTCGTAGATTAGTTTTGATTCGAAAATTTTAGGGTTAGGTTTCCGCCGAAACCATCTCGGACCCACCGAGTTGAAAAACTCGGTCCCACCGATTTGGCTTATGCCATTGCACAAGTGAGACTCGGTCTGACCGAGAATTACTTATCGGTGTGACCGATTTTGGAACTCTGTGAAACCCTAGCAGTCTCGGTGCCACCGAACTGTGACTCGGTCTGACCGAGTTCACTAGTTTAGGTTCCAAAACTGCTTCGGTATCACCGAGTTTAAAAATCGGTAGATCCGAGATGATTTCAGTGGGAAACTAAAACTAAGTTTTTGAGTCATTCTTTTGCAAAAATCTCTGCATTTTGTGATGCTCATCCACTCTATCTCATCTATAACCTATTCACAGGGTCAGCAGTCAGAGTTTGCAACATGTCTGATCAGAGTGACAGCCAGAACTTGTCAGAGCAGCAAGTGCAGATGAGTGAGGGCACTAGTCCCTCCAGCTCTTCAGATGATGGCAGCAGAAGTACCCCAAGCAATTTGCCAAAAGCTGCCACCAGACAGAGGAAGAAGAGAACTTCAGATTCTGAGGATGAAGATTATGTGGCAGAAGAAGAGGAAGCAACTTCCATGAGAGTTGAGCCAGCACAGGGCATAAAACCAGGGATGAAGATCAAAAGGCCAGCAGGCAGGCAGCCTATGTCAAAGGCCAGAGCTTCAATCAAAATTTCTGAGAAGCCCACTCCCATAGAGCCAGTTGCTGCTGAAGGCAAGAAGAGGAAAGAAAGGGTGAAGAAAACTATAGCCAGAGTGCTTGGCAAGCTTCCATCATGGAAGATGAGGAGGAAGAAGAAGAGGTAGCTGCACCAGCACCTAAGGCACCCAAGCTGATGGGTGATGCCATAAGAACAGGGGCAGCTGCTTCCAAGGCCAAGCCAGCTCCAAAGCCAAAGCCAAAGAGGAACACAAGAAGCATCCCAGCTACTGAGAAGAACAAGGCCCCGGTGCCTGAAGCTGCAAAAGAAGAAGAAGAGAATGTTCTTAGAAAGCTCAAGCCCAAAATCCTAGACCACAACGATGCTCATCCTGTGGCTGAGGATATGAAACTCAGGAGAGATTCAGGGCTCCAGAAGTGGAGAGAAGCAGACCCGTATGCTTCAAGGAAAAGGACTGCAGTTGACTACAGGTTTCACACCAAGGAGCAGCAAGACTTTTATGAGACAGTGCTGCTAGACAAGAAGCCAATTGTCTGTGATATGAGATGGGTTGATTGGCAATACATCAAGGACTAGCTACCCTAACTCAGAACCAGGCAAGCTTAGAGAGGATCATGGAACAAAAGTTCTATGACTTGGATGTCAAAGTAACAGAGATTCAGTCTGCAGTGGAACAACTTCAGGATGACATGCAGGAGAGGAGAGGCAAGACTACAACTGATGCATTTGCCAGAGCGCCAAGAGCTCAGAGATCATATGCAGTGCCAGTTGCTGACACCAGAGCCACCACTTCTGCACCAGCTACAGCCTCAGTTCCACCAGCTCCAGCGTCCACTTCAGCCTCAACTCCAACCACGTCTACAGAAGGCTTCGTCCTTGGAGTGCTCCGGACTCCACCACCACCTGTAGATCAAGCCTGAGTGTCGACTTAGCACTATGCATTTTCTAGGAACTTTTTGGTAACTTGTTGCCAAAGGGGGAGAAAATGTATAGATCATAGGCTTCGAGAGAGAGTGTTGCTTTTATTCTCTCTTGTTTTATTTTTGTGGTTTTTCGAACTTTGTTTGCTTTTGTGTGAGATACTATGTCTTTGCTCGTGAGACATTGATGATCATGTGTTTGATCATTAGCTACACTTAATGCTTGCTTAATATTTTTTATCCTAACTATCTTATGTGATCATTCACGATTCTTGGTGATGAGTGCATGTATTTCATTCTTATCATTTTAAGCGCTCCACCAAGATGTATGTGACATGGAAGAGTAACCCATGACTCTAACTCTTTGTGCATTTGCAGTCCAAAGCAAATTTTAAATATGCACAAATTTAGGGGGAGCTCTTACTTATCACATACTTCTCAAAACGACGATATATTTCATGCTTATTATCATTTGTCGAAGCTTTGATCTATATGTTGTCATGAATTACCAAAAAGGGGGAGATTGAAAGTGCAACTATCCCTAGGTGGTTTTGGTAATTCATAACAACATATAGCTCATTGAGCTAATGCTATTCCAAGATGACTATTTCAGGAAAGCTCAATGATTGGCATGGCATGGATGTGAAAGTGGAACCCTCAAAATGCTAAGGACAAAGGATTGGCTCAAGCTCAAAAGCTCAAGACTCTTCATTTTATATTTTAGAGATCCAAGATCACATTGAGTCTTTAGGAAAAGCCAATACTATCAAGGAGGGATGAGGTGTTGCTTAATGAGCCTCTCTCTTCATGTGCTTAGTGATATGCTCCAAACCCCTCAACTACTTTCCCATATCCACATATGACCTAAACCCTAAGCCAAACTCGGTCCTACCGATTCTTTCTATCCGGCGCCACCGAGTTTCATTTGTCATAAGCCACTGCCTAACCCTAGCAATTCAGTTCTACCGATAGGGATCTCGGTCTCACCGAGATGGGATTGCAAACTCTCTGTTTCCCTTTCGTAACTTTTCGGTCTCACCGAAAGAGCGAATCGGTCCCACCGAGATTGCAATGTAAATTCAGTTTTTCCTTTTTGTAACTTTTCGGTCTCACCAAAAGAGCAAATTGGTCCCATCGAGTTTGCCTGACCAACTCTCTAGTTAGATAATTACCAAAATCGGTCTCACCAAGTTTGTGTAATCGGTCTCACCGAGATTACGTTATGCCCAAACCCTAACCATATCGGTCCTACCGAGTTGCATGTCAGTCCCACCGAAAATCTCTAACGGTCACTAGGTTTACCTTTTCGGTCCGACCGAGTGTTTTGATTGGGTCCCACCGAGATTGGAAAACTGTGTGTAACGGTTGGATTTTGTGTGGAGGCTATATATACCCCTCCACCTCCTCTTCATTCGTGGAGAGAGCCATCAGAACACATACACAATTCCAACTCATATGTTCTGAGAGAGAACCACCTACTCATGTGTTGAGACCAAGATATTCCATTCCTACCATATGAATCTTGATCTCTAGCCTTCCCCAAGTTGCTTTCCACTCAAATCTTCTTTCCACCAGATCCAAATCCTATGAGAGAGAGTTGAGTGTTGGGGAGACTATCATTTGAAGAACAAGAGCAAGGAGTTCATTACCTACACACCATTTGTTACTTCTTGGAGAGTGGTGTCTCCTAGATTGGCTAGGTGTCACTTGGGAGCCTCCGACAAGATTGTGGAGTTGAACCAAGGAGTTTGTAAGGGCAAGGAGATCGCCTACTTCGTGAAGATCTACCGCTAGTGAGGCAAGTCCTTCATGGGCGATGGCCATGGTGGGATAGACAAGGTTGCTTCTTCATGGACCCTTTGTGGGTGGTTGCTTCTTCGTGGACCCTTCGTGGGTGGAGCCCTCCGTGGACTCGCGCAACCGTTACCCTTTGTGGGTGGAGGCCTCCGTGCACTCGCGCAACCGTTACCCTTCGTGGGTTGAAGTCTCCATCAACGTGGATGTAGGATAGCACCACCTATCCGAACCACGGGAAAAACATCCGTGTCTCCAATTGCGTTTGAATTCTCCAAACCCTTCCCTTTACATTCTTGCAAGTTGCATGCTTTACTTTCCGCTACCAATATACTCTTTGCATGCTTGCTTGAATTGTGTGATGATTGCTTGACTTGTCCTACAATAGCTAAAATCTGCCAAGAACTAAAATTGGGAAAAGGTTAAGTTTTTATTTGGTCAAGTAGTCTAATCACCCCCCCTCTAGACATACTTTCGATCCTACAGTGTTTCATTCTCAAGAAAGGTGTTCGTTTGTCTAAATTTGAGGCTAGAGCTCATGAGGGCATATTTGTTGGTTATGCTACAAACTCTCATGCTTAGCATGTCCTCAATAAGTCCACGAGACTTATTGAGGAGACGTGTAACGTGGAGTTTGATGAGAATAACGGCTCCCAAGTGGAGCAAAGTGGTACTTGTGATGTAGGTGATGAAATTCCTCCCCAAGCCATAACAAGAATGGGTGTTGGTTTTATACTACCCATTGAGGAACCCCTTGTGGCCGAAGGAGAAGGACAATGTTCCACTCAAGTGGAACCAACACCAACCCAAGACCCACACGCTTCCGAAGAACAAAGTGAAGGCCCTTGACCTCATGAACAAGACCAAGGGCAAGATCAACCTCAAGATGGCGTTGAACCACCAAGTGATGCCCAAGGTCAAGTTCTCTCCTCCGAGCAAGTTCAAGATCAAGAACAAGCTCAAGATGACCCTCAAGATGATCAAGTAGCCCCTCCTCAACTCACTCATGAGGAGGAATTGGAGCATCGTGCCGCCAAGATTGCATCCAAGCTATCTACCAAGGGTCATCTCATGACAAATGTGCTTGGAAACATATGAAAGGGGGTAAGCACTCGTAGACAATTGGCAAACTATTGTGAACATCATGCGTTTGTCTCTTGTATTGAACCCCAAAAGGTCTATGAGGTGCTCGAAGATCCGGATTGGCTTAATGAGATGCATGAAGAACTCAACAACTTCGAGCACAACAAGGTGTGGAGATTGGTGCCAAGGCCAACAGGGAACCATAATGTCATTGGAACCAAGTGGATATTCAAGAACAAGCAAGATGCTCATGGAATTATTGTCCGCAACAAGGCTCGCTTGGTAGCTCAAGGCTACTCCCAAGTCGAGGGTATCGACTACGGTGAAACCTTTGGTCCCATTGCTCGCCTTGAATCTATTCGTTTGTTGATTGCTTATGCTTCTCATCATAACTTCAAGTTGCAACAAATGGATGTGAAGAGTGCTTTTCTTAATGGTCCTATTAATGAGTTGGTGTATGTCAAACAACCCCCCGGGTTCGAGGATCCCTATTTCCCGATCATGTGTGACAACTTGATAAGGCACTCTATGGCATTAAAAATCCCCACGTGTGTGGTATGACCACCTTACCGAGTTGTTGCAAGATCGTGGGTTTGAAATTGGGAAAATCGACCCCACTCTTTTTACTAAGAAGGTCAAAGGGGAGTTGTTTGTGTGCCAACTATATGTTGATGACATTATCTTTGGTTCTCCTAACAAAGCTTTCAATGAGGAATTTGCCGCTCTCATGACCTCGAAGTTCAAGATGTCCATGATGGGAGAGTTGAAGTTCTTTCTCGGGTTCGAAATCAAGCAATGAAGAGAAGGAACCTTCATCAACCAAGCAAATACACTCAAGGCATGCTCAAGAGATTCAAGCTAAGTGAAGTCAAGCCGGCTTCCACTCCAATGCCCGTCAAATGCCAACTTGACATCGTTCCCAATGGTAAAGCGGTGGATCAAAAGGTATATCGCTCCATGATTGGCTCCTTGCTTTACCTTTGTGCATCTAGACTGGATATCATGTTGAGTGTGGGAATTTGTGCACGGTTTCAAGCCGCACCTAAGGAAAGTCACTTTGTGGCAGTCAAGCGAATCTTTCTATATTTGGCTCATACCCCAAACTTTGGCTTATGGTACCCAAGAGGAGAAAAATTCAACCTTGTAGGCTATTTGGACTCCAATTGGGCGGGAGACAAAGTGGATAGGAAGTCAACTTCCGGAGGGTGCCAATTCCTTGGTTGCTCTTTGGTGAGTTGGTCTTCTAAGAAGAAAAGTTGTGTGTCTCTCTCGTCCACCGAAGCGGAGTATGTGGTCGCCGGTAGTTGTTGTGCACAACTTCTATGGATGAGGCAAACCTTAAAGGATTACAGTGTCATTTGTGAAAAAGTGCCTCTTTGGTGTGACAATGAAAGTTCCATCAAGATTTCTCTCAACCCGGTGCAACACTTCAAGCCGAAGCATATTGAGATTCGGTATCACTTCATCCAGGATCATATTAGGCTAGGGGAGATCGAGCTCAACTATGTCAACACTCATGATAACCTTGCAGATATCTTCATGAAGCCTTTGGATGAAGCAATATTTCGCGAGTTAAGGCATGAGCTAAATATCATTGATTCGAGCAATGTTGCTTGAACCCTTGCACACCCCACCATATTGAACTTGTTATCTTGTTTAGATGTAGGCATGAACATAGGGAGAGTGTCGTTCTATCAATGAACTCGCCCTCCCCCCATTATGCATAAATTGATCAAGTCTTTCACATTCGCCATTTTTTATGGTACTTGTTCTTCAAAGACGAGTTTTGGTCATGCGCCCAAGGATAACTCTTCGCGGTGACATACCAATTAACTCACACATAGGTGGCTCCGGCCACCGCCCTCTCCTTGGAGAGGTTGAGTTTCGTGTTTGTGTTGCCTTTTGTTATTCCTTGTCCCGTGCTTCTATTTGAGTTGCGTCGTGGGTGTATTTTGAGTGTCCAGTTGCTTGTGCGTAGCGTTGCTACAGCCTTGTTTCTCTTTGCTTGTCGAAACTTGCATTTTCTTGGGGTTACGATACTACCGTGGCAAGCCACGGTACTACCGCAGGAGATGGGGTGCTCTGTGCATGCACAGGTGCATCTACGACACGGTACTATTGCTTCCATTTGCGGTAGTAATTTTTTACTACCGCTGGAAGAGCGGTACTACCGCCTTGGCTGCGGTACTTCCGCCCAGGCGGTACTACCGCGATGACCCATGGTACTACCGTGCCATCGCGAGCGGGTGGAGGTAAAGAGCAGGCAGGGGCGGTTCTAACTCCCCCATACCTATTATACTCCTTTTCCCCACTTCGTCTCTCTCTCTCCTTCCCAAGAACATCGCCGGAGGACCTCACCGGATCTTTGCTTCTGGCCACTCTCCTCGTATTCCGACCGGTGGGATCGATCCCCACCTCATCCTCTTGCCATGGAACAAGGTTTCTCCCCAACTCCCTCTCTCGTTGCTTTGTTGTTTTGCTTTTAGGCTTTTGGGGACAAGCATGTTGTTCTTGAGATTTTAGGCTAAATCTTTGCAAGACTAGGATGTAGGAAAGGTGTAATGTTGTGGAAATGCCATTTGGAATGTTTCCACACTGTAATATCGATCAACCGTAGTACCGCTCCAAAGCTACGGATGCGCCTAGATCCGTTTCGTGCCAGATTGGGTTCTGAGCGGTACTACTGCACCTCCCGTGCAGTACTACCGCTCTATCCATGTGACAGCCTGATTTTTGGCCCTTTCTTTTTCTTTTGTTTTTCTGAGGTTTTTGCTTGAGTTTTCTTTTTCCCTGGCTTTGTGGTCTGGAAAGTGAAGAAGATGCTCTCTTCTTTTGTTTCCAGAGTGTCTTGTCATACCCAAATCCTTCCCTAGACCCTGTCATTTTCATCCTAGCCCAAATCCCAATATTCTTTTTATTGGGAATATTCCTTTTCTATTAAAGGAATAACCCAATTTGCCATAGGTTGTGAAGCAGCCTTTATTTCCATCACTCCTAAAATTCCCAAGTAATTCTCATAAATTGTTTGGGTCACATCTTTCTCAAATATGGCAAAATATTTCATTTGCCATGTTCCCATCATGCTCAAATAATTCATTTCCTATTCTGCCCAAAATGGCAGAATGTGAAGCAAGTGCCATTTATCTTTTCCCAATTGACCTCAAACTCCTTGGAAACCTTTTCCTGTCCATATCATTGCCACAGGCCAAAGTGCAACCTCATTTGCCTAGTAATTATTTAATTATGATTTTCCAAAGTTCCTGTCTGAGGGAAGTGGTTGTGAAGGAAGTACAAGCTAGGCATATCCAAATGAGTTGCAATTTTGCATGGCCCTTCATATAACCAAATCATCACTCTCCACCAAAGTAGAGCTCATGTCATGCCTCCATATGAGCTCACCTTCAATTCTTTGATTCTGTCCAAAATTTTAGATTGTGAAGCAAGTATATTGTATCTTGCTCCATTATGGCTCCCAATTTTTCTAGACCTTCTTTTATCCATATAACCTACCTCCACCCATTTTGGGCATGTCTCATCAAGCCATTTGTCCTCTAGAATTTTTGCAAGTTTCTGGTCAATGGAAATGTTTGTGAAGGAAGTACCATTTTGGTTTATCCAATTGGTATGAAACCTTTTGCAGCATCTTCATATGGCCAAATAAGCCTGCCTTGCGAAAGTTCAGCTCAAGTGGCTTCTCCATTTGAGAGCATCATCATGATCTTCATTCTGGACCAGATTACTTAGTTGTAAAGAAACTATATTAATTCATGGTCCAATTCTTCTCAAAATTACCAGGATGTAAGTCCTTCTTACCCTGAATCTACCAGACAACTCCATTGCTTCCAATCCCTCTCCTGTGGATCGCCAGTGCTCCTCAAAGTTTACTGCAGTAAACTTCAGAGGTTAATTGCAATCTACCAATCTACCACCTCAGATGCAACCTCCCCAGGAAGGACTCCACCCCAGACATCGTCTGGCATCGCTTGTGCCACTGTGTGCACCAGTGCGCGCAGTGACCACCGCTTTGGCATGCAGTGTGCGCGGCCAAAACGTCGTTTGTGCTCGGGCCCCTTCCCCTCTCATCGGCTTCGCGCGCGTGAGCATGTCCTTTGTCTTCCTCTTGTCGTCACCGATCACCTGGACCCCACTCCCCCTCCAGCAGCATCCTCACCGATGCAAAACGCCGCGTGCCCACGGACGCACAGTGCCGACAAGACATTAATGGCGTTCGGATCCTTCTCTCTGCGCTCCCTTGGTCACCTCTGCCCCGTGAAGCTCTCCCCTGTGCCTCCCCCGTCGTCTACCTTCGAGCTCGAGCGCGTGCACACGCGTCCGCGGCGCCGGCCGCGTGTCCGCGATGATGCCAGCGCGGCAAGTCCTCGCCCCGCCTATAAATAGGCCTTCCCCGAGCCATTCGAGCACACCACTGGCCTCCCCGCACTCCACTCCCCTCCCCGTCCACTCGCCCGAGCTTCTAAAGCTCTCTATGCCCACCATCGCCACCATGGCCGCCGCCTTTGCTCACTCCGATTCCGGCGACTCCAAGCCCTGTTCTCTCTTCCACCACCTCTAGTAGATCACCCAGTCACCAGAGCCTCTCCCTCGACTCTCCGTTCGTCGCCGGAGTCACCATGACCTCGTCCTCAACTTCTGGCTGAAGCCCCGTCCACTGCAACCGCGGCTCTCCTCGACACCGACCTCCTCTGGATGTCTGGATGGTCCAGGGTGGCTCGGCTCGGCCTGTTGATCACGCCGGTAGGTGGCACGGCCTGAACGGTGGTCGGAGTCGCCGGCTATCGCCGTCGGGGCCGGCACCGCTCTCTGCCGCGCGGGATCAGGGGAGGTTGAAGGCGAATAACCTGCCAGGCGGGCCCCGCATCGCCCCGGCCCACCCGTCAGCCGCATGAGGGGTTGACCCGGGCGCTGACGTGGATAAGTGGCCACGCATTTCGTGAAATACGCTTTCACCAAATCGAAAGTGCATTTTCCCTCTACTTCAGCTCAGAGTACGTTTTCATTATTCTGAAAGCGTATTCCTCTCTGTTTCAGCCCAGACTATGTTTTCTTAGTCAGAAAGTGTATTTCTAACTTTGTGCTTCTGCCTTATCCACTCAGGGACTTGTTTGTGATGATATTTTTGCAGAAAAGTCCTTGAACTTCAACCCTTCATATCTTTTTAACCACAACTCCAAATGAGGTGATTCCAAAGCCCACTTCTTCGTTTCGTCGAGCCCGTTCTGTTGGGTTCATTTTCACGTTGGTTTGAAACGGTGAAAATGACCTTTTTGCCCCTGCACGTAAACAGCCCCTCCGAGAGAGAACTGTTTCTGGCAAATCTTTCTGTGGCTTCACCGCACTTCTTCCCGGTGCCTTCTTCACCCCCAGGCAAGCCACAATACCCACTTGCACGATAGTCATGCAGTAGCCATGGTTTTCAACTTGAGTATTTATTAAATGATTGCTTGTTTAAAATATGGTTATCGTTGTTTCGGAAATGCTTCTGGGATTGTGCTTACTTGTTTGCCATGTTGTTATGCACCTGGTTATCATGCCCTGCTAGTTGCTAGTATTACTTTCATATTGCCATGCTTGATAGTAGTACATGGTGGGTTGGTCATGCTCTTCGGTGCATGACTAACGTCGGTTAGTGAGTACTGTTAATAGGCATTGTTCCGTTGTTGTTAGTTGGTTAAGTGTTACTCGGTGATGTTATTGATAAGTTCTTGCATGTTATTTATGGTTGATGCTAGTGGTCATGTTATGTTATACTATGAGTAGTGTTGCACTTGTAATATGTATGCTCGTCATTATGCAATGTTCAGTTGGAGATTATTTCATAGTTGATATGATGGACAGTTATGTTGCATCCCGTGTTTATGTTGATATTATGCTCATGCATTGTCATTGCATCATGTTATTTTATCATGGCTCAGCATATTGCATTCAAATTTAACCAGATTTAATTGAACTTGAACAACTGTTGGCTGAGTCATGGTGCCACCATATCAAAACTGACCAGTGCAACCACACTTACCATATGGGTAAGGTCCTAACTGGGTCTATTGTCGTACATCTCGCTGGTGCCTCCCACGAGGGAAGGTTATGGGCGTGCTTACCCTGATCAGGTAGTGCCCGTTGTTTTTATTTTTCTGGATCCGGTCCTTGTGAGGGAGTTTTGACCACGACGGTGGTCGGGGTGTCTTTGGTAGACACGGGGCCACCCAGGACTAGCCCAGTTGGGAGTGGGTCGGAGTGGCCGGGAGAGTGTCACGGCAGTAGATCGGTTTTGTCGGAATGCCGTTGGTCCACCTGAATGGGAGTGCGAGGCCATGGGTTCCGTGGTGTGGGTACAGTGTGCTACCTCTGCAGAGTGTATATGAAGTCTATCAATAGCAACCCAGTTCGTGTCGGTCCCACCATGAGTCAGCAATATTAATAATAACTTGATTAATGACAACCCCGGTTCGGTGATGAAATAAGTTGGTGGTGATCGCCGTAAGGATCACGAGTTACTTTGGTGGTGATCCCCGTAAGGATCACGAGTTACTTTGGTGGTGATTGCCGTAAGGATCACGAGTTACTTTGGTGATGATCGCCGTAAGGATCATGAGTTACTTTGGTTGTGATCGCCGGAATGATCACCGTGGTATCGAGGATACCGAGTTGTTGGATATTCGTGATGTTGTGCGAGAATCATGGGTAAAGATCAAGCTCCTTGTGGTCATTTAATGATTACTACGGTATTGTTTATACCAAGCTTGATTTGATCCTGAGATGATCGTGTAATGTCCGAGGTGGGTAAGTGCTACGTGTGATGGTTGCGAGATAACCCGAGCAGAATAATTGGTGCATATAGTGTCATCATGTTGCATGCTAGTATCGTCAGATTCATATGTTCATGCTATGCTCATATTGTTTTATCGGTATCATGTTCATGTTGCCTTTGAATTCTTAGTGGCTATTATGATTATTTTCATGATGGTATCTGGTATTAATTTGGAGTATTACTTTGGATATCATGTTGCTCATGTCATGTTCTTATAAGGATCTCATGGTAATTCCTGCTTAACCAGTAATTGCCATGTTGTTGTTTGTCTTGAATGCTTTTGGTTAATTGTGAGCTTGCAAGTACATTCAACATACTGACCTGGCGTGTCATGCCAGCTTGCAGGTCATGCATGGATTGCTTGCTTGTTTGGTGTTGTTCCTGTGTTCGCGAGCTAGGATAAGTCTTCCAGCCAGAGTCCCTGCGGATTGGAGTCCTCCACCGTCGTCGTTGTTCCGCTGCCAATAGTTTTTCCGCTACTAGAGTTATTCCGCTGCTTCGAGTTGTTCTGCTGCTTGCATAGAGCAACTGAGGATGGCGTAGTGTCGCCACACCGATGTTATTCATTGTAATATCGGAGACCTTGTAATCATATTCGTGTAATAATAGAAAGCTGGTTTGTTCTATGCTAAGCAGTGTTGTATTCCAGAAGACTTCTCCTCGATCTCTGGGCTAGAATACGGGGCGTTCCGGTTTTATCTGAGCCGGGGTGCCACAATCCATAACCACCTTGTGCGGTACTACTGCTCCTCCGGAGCGGTACTACCGGCCGAGGCACAGAAGTAGAATTTTACTTCCGCTCCAAGCGCGGTACTATCGTGCCATCCCGGCACGGTACTACCGTGGCTAGAGCAGCAGTAAAATTTTACTTCCACTTAGGAGTGCGGTACTACCGTTGACTTCGAAACTACCTTGTGGCAACTACCCAATCTTCTTCTACATGTTTCACTCGCCTGGATGTGGTCTTTGTTTTGATTCTTCTCGTTTCTCTCATGTGTTCTTGTGTGTGTCTTAGGTGGTGGCTCTGGTTCGCAGGCTCGTCGCTCGAATCCCAGTCGTGACACATGCTCCAAGCGTCTGCATAACCAAGATGCTCCGGAGGGCTCCAATGCCCCACAACACCGCACCAAGACCACCGCATCCAAGATGAAGGAGCCCACTATGAGCATGGATGAGATGCCTCTCTCTGAGTTCATCCGTTGGAGGAGGATCAACCCCTATGTGCAACCTCGTGAGAATGTTCGAGGCTGTGATCTTTTCTAGACCAAGCAGCAGACTCTCATCTACCTCGATGTGATTAAGTCCAAGCAGAACATCTATGTTACTGTTCAATGGATTGACTTGAATCATATGAGGAAGGACGACCGACCATACTTTGGTGAGACATTGGATGCCGTGGAGCAGTTTCGCATTGAAGACTTCATCTCGTTCCACAAGGATTTTGACCCCAAGATCATGGCTCAATTCTTTACCTCTGTTCACTTCCATCCGGATGAGGCAAGGACGATGACTTAGATGACCAATGGGAAGAGGTTGTTTGCTACATGGAAGGAGTTCATGAATATGATGAACATTCTTGATAAGGGGATCAATCAGCCCGTTGGTGCCTGCCCTCATGCTAAATCAGAGTCCGCCAACAAGAACAAGCTTCAACCCTACTATGTGGAGAAGATGTGGGCCAACAACAGGAAGACATGGGTGCTCAACTCCTACCTTGATGCCATGTACCGCATCTTCCGCAACACCCTCTTTCCACGCATTGGTGACAAGGACAAGGTGCATGCTTATCTCATTGATATGATGCTTCTTTGTGAGAAGGCCCGTGTCCAAGTTCCTGGCATTCTTGATGTCTCTCACATCATGTGGTGTGAACTCCAGTTTGCAGTCCTCAACCGCAAAGTGCCTATCTATGGACCATACCTGCAACTCATGATCTCGCAGACTTAGGAGAAGCTCTTTCCTCAAGAAGAGTTTCATGCTCCAGACTGGGTCCGTCATGAGCCCATCCGCCTACGCCAGAAGAACAAGTGGGCCAATACCACTACCAGGGCTGAGGCTGCAAGGATGGAGGGTGATGAGGAAGTGGCTGCTGGTCGTGCTGAGGGGTCTGCTCCTCCTTCTGCTGAGCCATCTTGGGCTAAGAAGCTCAAGGACAAGATGAAGACTCTTTTCTGCACGCAGGCTAAGGGATAGTACATGACTCATGTTGCTCAGAAGCAAAGTCGCCAGCGCGACAAGAGGATCTTGAGGACGTTCGGCGAGCACGTGTCAAGCGGGTCCGAGAGGGTCATCACTCCTGAGGCTGCCTGGATGGCGAAGCAGGGCTACAAGTGGTCTGAGTCAGAGGAGGAGGAGGAGCCAATTCCAGCTGCTGAGACCGATGAGGAGCTTGATGAGTGATCCCTGGAGCTGATCTACCACCTGTGTCGTAGGTGTCCTCTCTGCCTTTTTGGTGTCTCGATGCCAAAGGGGGAGAGAGTGTAGGGAATTGCGAGTCGTGTGTTGTGTTTGCTTGTGTCGTGTTTGCTCTCGTTCTGTTGGACCTCGTTTGCTTTGGTTTGGTCTGTCGTGAGTCGTGTTCCCTTATCATATGGTGTAAGACATATGCACTCTATCATATCTTATTGTCTTTCCTGCTTAGTAGCCTATGAGCTTATGCTATCTTGTGCTAGTTAATTTATGCTCATATGTATTATCTTGCCTCTCTGTTAGTATTAGTTACTCCTTTGCAAGATTTGCCTCGTCTATAAAATATAGGGGGAGTGTTGATCCTAGTATGTGTGCGTGCAGTCGAAAGCACATCTCCAGAGTACACACATCTAGGGGGAGTCCGTCTATATTTTATATATGTTGGATTTGCCTATGCTTTATTTATATTCCTTTGTGCAAATCCCGTATTGTCATCAATCCACCAAAAAGGGGGAGATTGTAAGGGCATATTTATCCCTCAGTAGTTTTGGTGATTGATGACAATGCTTTTGCGGACTAATAGTGTGCATTGAGCATTTCAGATATATCATGTCTAGGCACAAAACGATAGGGTGCCCCTCGAAGAATATTGAAGATGGCGTTTCCCTACGTTTCTTTTCGGTGGTTTGAGTCGTAGGAAAGCTGTACTATTAAGAGGGGGTCCGCGTTGGAAAGGTTTGGGTGGAATCAACACGTACACGTTTGTTCCTTTTGCACCACCTTTCCTTTGGCTCTTTGGAGCATCGTCCATTTATCCTTGTCTCTGCAAAATAAAGAACTTCTAGTGTGGCTGAACTGGGGCATGCGGTAGTACTATTCTTCGGAGTGGTAGTACTGCAGGCCCCTACGGTAGTACCGTGGCCTCAGGACAGGCTCAGCAGCACGAGCAGAAGTAGGGGGCGGACGTAATTTTTTACATCCGCCCCTGACACGGTAGTACCGCTCCAGTTTTGCAGTACTACCGTGTCGGATTTTTGCATAGGTCTAAACTCAGCGGAAGTTGCCATGGATGTATTTTTATATGTCTGTGCCTTCCCTAATCTGAACCATCCCTGCCTTGCGGTAGTAACGCAAGGGGGAGCAGTAGTACCGCACTAGTGGTTCTACCGCCCTCTACTTCATCGCATCAGGGCTGTTTTGTATACTGCTGCATGGGCGGTAGTACTGCAGTGCCTTGCGGTAGTACCGCGGGCCCTGGCGATAGTACCGCGTCTCTGGTGCGGTAGTACCATGCGTCGCAGGCTGAGTTGGTGGATAACGGGTGGATTTGTTCTTCCACTATAAAAGGGGAGTCTTCTTCTCCGAGTTGACTTACCTCTTCCACCCCCAAGATCCATTTTCGCCCGATCTCTCTCCCTAGCCAATAAAACTTGTTGATCTCCTAGGGATTGGTTGAGAAGGCCTAGATCTACACATCCACCAAGAGATATTTGATTCCCCCCACTAATCCCTCGCAGATCTTGTTACTCTTGGGTGTTTGAGCGCCCTAGACGGTTGAGGTCATCGCGGAGCCATACTCTATAGTGGTGGAGCTTCGTGGTGTTGTTGGGAGCCTCCAATTAAGTTGTGGAGATTGCCCCAACCTTGTTTGTAAAGGTTCGGCCGCCGCCTTCAAGGGCACAAATAGTGGAATCATGGCATCTCGCATTGTGTGAGGGAGTGAGGAGAATACAGTGGCCCTAGTGGATTCTTGGGGAGCATTGTGCCTCCACACCGCTCCAATGGAGACGTACTTCCTCTCAAAGGGAAGGAACTTAGGTAACACATCCTCGTCTTCACCGACTCCACTCTTGGTTATCTCATCCCTTTACTCATGCAAGATTATCTTGTGTTACATCCCTTGCTTGCTTGTGTACCTATTGTTGTTGCATCATATAGGTTGCTCACCTAGTTGCATATCTAGACAACCTACTTTGATGCAAAGTTTAAATTGGTAAAGAAAAGCTAAAAAAATTTAGTTGCCTATTCACCCCCCTCTAGTTAACTATATCGATCCTTTCACGTGGGACCCACCAGTAAGTGAGTCAACGGTCATGCACGTGTTGACGAGGCACTCCCTCTACTCTACTCAACGTAATACTGTATAAAATCAAGTTATGGGACAAATCCAACAACCATTGTTGTTTCGGGCTATCGACTTACGCTTTGTAGTCCAGGTTGCCAGTTCGAATCTCGTCTTTAGGATTTGTTAGTTTTAGGTCCAAATTTGATCAATGACAAGTGGGACCCCCGTGTGTTGTTTCGATATTTTATTGTAGGATGGTTTTTTGGAACAAACACTTTGCGCGGTTAGACAAGTAACGGCACGAGTTACATGTATTTTGCAAGTTTACGAGTTACGGCGCGGTTAGACAGCGGCATAGAATATCACATCCACCCCGCAGCTTAGATGCTATGGTGATACGAGTTTTTACATCGTTGGAACTGAGATCCAATGGCTTGGGAGTAGTCTTTGTAATTATCCGCAATCTTCAAACTCTCCAAGGTTTTTTTTGCAAATAAAACATTCAGGCCTCATGTGTGCCGCTAAATCTTGGATCCAACGGCCTCCCGTTGCTCATATTAGGTGCTCCCAGTAGCTTAATTAGCCACTATGGTGATACGAGCATCTAGGTCGTATGATCTGTGATCAGATGCCACATGCATAGTACTTGTACTTTCTGCGCAATTCCCAAACTCTCTCAGCCGTATATTGCAAAAACATTCAAACCTCCTACTGTGAGCCATTAGATCCCCGTGAACTCGTATCACCACAGAATCTACGGTGCGGGAGCACCTCATATTCTCCCGTGCAAGAAAACATCAGGTGCTCTCGTAGCTTGGATGCTACAGTGATACGAGCTTCGAGGTCATTTGATATGAGATCCTATGGCATCTGAGCAGTCTTTATGCTTGTAATTAAGCAGTGGCCGAACTCTTTGGGGGCTTTTCTAGAAAAAACATTCGAACCACCGAGGAGTTGTTTGGTCACAAATCCAATGGCTCCGAAGAGCTTGTATCGCCAAAGCATCTAAGGTGTGGTAGCACATGATATTCTTACATACAGGAGAATATGACGCCTTCCTTCATCTTAGATGCTACGGTGGTACAAGCTTCGAGGTCATTGGATATGGGATCCAAGGGCATCTGAGTAGTTTTTGTACAAATTGTGTCCAATTCTCAAACTCGTTAAGGTTTCCTGTAACAATATTAAGACATCCTATGAGCTCCTATATCTCAGATCTACTAGCTCCAAGCAACTCGTATCAGCATATAACATCTAAGGCGTGGGGGCACATGATATTCTCCCGGGGAGGAGGGGGGTGCACAACCAATCGGTGTTTGGGAGGGTGGGGACAAATATAATCTAAACAATCCTAAACAGAGCTTCACAATTTTATCTAAGGTCGAGGGGTTAACCCCCGACAATCTACATAGCTCCGCCTAAACACAACATTTGCATGTACTATAGTACTAGATTTAATATTCATGTTTCAGTTTCCTGTTCATTTTAAAATTGAATTGAGGACCATGCATGTCTTACATTTTACTCCCTTTGTTCCTAAATATTAATCTTTTTAGAGATTTCAAATGGACTGCCACATACGGATGTATATAGACATATTTAGAGTGTAGATTCACTCATTTTGCTCCGTATGTAGTCACTTGTTGAAATCTCTAAAAGACTAATATTTAGGAACAGAAGGAGTGTTTTTGAATTCGTGTTGTACATGCATGATTTGGAAAAATTGATGCACTATACTTATTGGATTGTTGTTCTATTCGTGTGTGTGTGCGTGTGTGTGGTCATATGCTTGATACATACAAAGTTTTCTCACCACCATACCATTCATCTTTTAAATTTGAATTTGGAATGAAAAACTTACTAGGGATACCATGAAATGTGAAATCCATGTTGAGATCACTATATCACAAACTCACTCTAATTCAAGAACTCGTCATAAATCAATTACCACATTGAGATTACTATTTGTAAGGAAAATACAGGCATTGTAACACACATAGATTCGTTCGGCAATTTGAAAGATTCCTTTCGTATTCTCGAATGGTAGGACCCAACGGCGTACCAACCAGACCTTGGCTCGTGTTGATCCTAAAAAAACGGGCTCGTGTCCTTCTTGTGGCATGCGTGGTACACACATTAGCCAACCCTAACCAGTCGAGCCTCCGCGTTTCGAGTCGAAATATCTGGCGGCCAGAATTCCAGCCCTAGGAAATTCCCCTCATGTCCCCGATCCATAATGACCACCGATGAACAATTGAGGGATGCTTTAGTAACTAGACAACATTACCTACCGTGCCGAGCATGGTTCAATTCCCTCGGTCAATGCTCCCCAAGGTCACCCGTCAACTGCATTGCCTAGTACTACTACTACACCAGGATGAGCACAAAATTGAGCCCGTTTGTTCATGCCTAGTACTTGAGTTAATATATTAGGCAATGCACTGGTACGGAGAGATTAACCTTTTACTCTGCATATATAACTTGTCTGAAGTCTGACTAAGCAAAATGTTTGACCAAATCCTTTCTTAAGAAATACAAGAGGAAAATGTATCGCTTGAAAATTTATTGCATGATGCAGGTTATGATATTGTTTCAAATCCTAGGATTTAAATTTCAGAAAATCCAAAAGTGACCAGAAATTCATGAAACTAAGAATGGTCGTGATATGGCACAAATATTCCTACGTAATTTTTTTCTTCAATTTGAGACAAGCTGCTTATGAGAAGTTGCACAAATGAAGAGCAAGGTATTTTGGAACAAAGACCTATCACATTAAGGCGAACGCTTTCACTATTGAAACCATGGGCATTTACATGCCGCCATGAGTCCCGCTTCTCATCGGTAGGTGCCGTCCAAGCAAGCATGTGAGTCAACGGGAGGCGTGTGAGCAGACCGCTGCGCCGGCTGATACGGAGGCATGCGAGCAAACCGCTCCGCAGGCTCACCGGGAGGCGAGCCCTTTGACCAGGCTCCGGCGCCCACCTTCGTCCCAACTGCTCCTACTTTTAATGTCACCGGTGCCGCAGTTTAAAATCAACCCCGCAGTACCCGATATTGCTTCAATCTTCTCTCTTCCTCTCCGATTCTCCTGTCGTCTACCTCCAACCAGCTTGACCTAACCGTACGCCATGCGACATCACTATGGTCTGCCCTTAGTCTTCCAGTTTCCTGAGGAATACACCCAGCCAGAGTCTCAAGAACATAAGGCGCTTTGGGATGAGCTTGAACCGGCCTTGCCGGAAGATGCCGCGCCTGTCCCGCTCCCATTCCGGCTCCCGTCGCCCCGACTGTGCCAGCGCCCATCCCCGTGGCATTGATTGGCTGGGAGCAGCACATTGTCGCCGAGCTTGATTCCATGGGGTTCCATGAGGTCCCCGCCGACTTTCATGTGCCCGTGCACCTACTAGCGCATGCGCCTGCGCGTGCACTGACGCGCACGCCCATGCCGGTGCCCGTGCACCTGCCAGCGCATGCGCCTGCACGTGCACTGACATGCGCGCCCATGCCGGTGCCCATGCACACGAATGTCTCCGCCGCGCCGTTGCTAGCGCATGTTCCCACGCGGGTGCCAGTGCCCCCCTCAGCGGCATGGATGGTCGTCGTCGACCGCTTGGTTACACCAACGCCAGTCGCCTCCTCCCGCCACTTGACTCGCTCCTGGAGACCGAAGTCCAGAACATTGTGGCCTTCGTTGAAGCTAGGGCCAACATCCAGGAGTACGCTAACAATGGCGCAAGACGCCACCATCGCCATCTTCGTCACCGTTGGTCAGTGGCCCGACGACACACATAGCATGGCAGAGGAGCCGCTTCCCACTGCAAGACGCCCCCGCCGCCGCCGCGTAATCTAAATTTGCCATGAAAAACTTTCGGATTGCCATGCTTAAATCCGAACATTTATCATTTCCGTTTATTTTAGATCGATCATCGTATGAATGTAAAGTCGGAGTCAGACTGAATGAAGTCTATGGTTTGATCGATTGAATGTTCTGCTAGAGCCGTATCAAATTAAATATAAAACGTCACCAAGCCACATGTATTCATTCTTATCCAACAACCTAGACTGCTTCAATGTCGAGCGCTCAACACGTTTAGCGTGTATTTAATTTGATGCCAAAAATAGTGCTAATCACATAATAACACGCAAATAATATCCTACTTCATATCTGCATGCACTTAATATACTTCCAAATTAACGTGCATTGCATGTACACATTGACTAGTACTACTAGTACGTGAAACTGGTGCCGTAACTTGTGAACATGTCCAGATATGGTCAACGGCAACATCGCTCGCGAGTTCTTCGTGTTTGCCCGTGTGTCCAAACGCAGAAGAGGAGGAGAGAGAGAGCACACATGGAACCCACCAGTAAGTGAAGGCGAATAGTACGTGCTAACGAGCCGGTCCCACTAATGTACAAAAAATAATAAAACATGTTATCCATTAAATAGGCTGTGGTAATATAAAAAAATTATATGAACAAAGGGGGGTACAACAAACATTGTTGTTCTACGTATGTTGCCTATTGACGTGTGGCTTGAAGGCCCTGGTCGCATGTTCGATCCTCGTCCTTTATTTTTTTATTTGTATATGGGTCCAAATTTGTTTCATGACAGGTGGGCCCCTCGGTGTGTAGTTTGTAGCACTTTAATTTGTGGGTCGAAATTTGTTCCATTCCAGGTGGAGTATCGGTGTGTATTTTTGTAGCTTATTTGTAATAATTAAAGAGAACAACAGAGTTTTTTGCAATTAATACCATGGTGCGAGGTTGAAGGCGAGAAAGGACGTGGGAGAGAGCGATGACCGAGCCAGAGGGAAATCAATTGGGGGAGGTGCGGGGGTTGCAACGGTGTTTGGAGTAATTGTGGGCCGAATGCTATGAAAATATAATCTAAACCCACCGGAATAAATGCCTACACAAATTAATCCAAGGTTGGAGTCCCCCTCGCAATGTAAATAGCTCCGGCTTTGCGAGGGATGGAGAGGTAGCTTCAATGTGTGGAAGATACGGCGTGAGAAAGCGAGGTCAGTTGAGAGACATATAGATAGAGAGACAAAGTGAGTGTGGTCCGACATTCATTGAAAAGATATATATGCTCTGGAGAGATATTGTCCGATTGAGCTTTTGGGAAGGGTGAGGGCTGTATGATAGAGTTTGAGAGATGATCCAGTCACAGACATGTAGATATATTTTGTGCGTGGGAGGAAGCAAGATCAATCGATTACATATATAAAGGGAGAGAGATTGAGTGAGTGTGGGTCGTCGTGCGATCGAAAGAGTAAGATGGGTTGGACAGAGTGACCAAGATAGACAATGTGCGCGAGAGTATACAATATTAATATGTCGAATTGGGCTCAAACATGGAGATATATCATTTGTGTCCGAGAAAGAGCGAGGTCAATCGAGACATACAAAGAGAGAGAGAGAGAGAGAGAGAGAGAGAGAGAGAGAGAGAGAGAGAGAGAGAGATTGAGCGAGCGTGGCCCGCCATGAGGTCAAAAGAGTGGGGCGGCTTGGATGGACTGACCTAGATAGACAATCTGCGTGAGAGAGTATAGAGTGTGTTGATCGAGGCCCAAATAGGCAGATATATCATTTGTGTGTGAAAGAAAACGAGGTTAATCGAGGCTCGGATAAAGAGAGCGAGATTGAGCGAGTGTGGCCCACCGTGCAAAATAAAGAGTGAGACAGTCTCGAGGGAGTGACCTAGATAGACAATGTGCGTGCGTGCACACGAGAGGTTGGGGGCTAGATAGGCAATGCATGTATCTAGCGATAGAGGGTGGTAGGGAGAGAGAGAGAGCTCGGCATGGGGTGCAATGGCGGGTATGTGAGGTAAATACATTTGGTAATAGAGTGGGAAAAGGGGGTTGTGTAGTTGAGAGAGTTAGAGATCGAAACATGGAGAGAAAGAATGAACGTGTGTCGGAAATCGATAGCTTCCTAAGGTGGTTAGGAGAGGAAGATTGACCGATACAAGAAGTATGTAGCGTGTGTGCCGAGGGGGTGGGGCTAAAAACAAGATTTGAATGTAGATAGTACGAGACTTAATATCGATGTTTCAATTTGGTGTACATTGTAAGATTTGAACTGAGGACCATGCATATGGGTAATTATTTCGAATTCGTGCCATACTAGGTTTGGAAAAGTTGACATTGACTCAATTGTTGTGCTATTTTGCAGGCCATATGTTTGAATCCATCCAAAAGTTTTATCACTACCATGGTGTTCATCATATACATATGAATTTGTATTAAAAAAGTAGCATGGATACCATGAAATGCGAAATCCACGTTAGAATTGGAGATCGCTATGTGGCACACACTCTAATTCAAATAACTAATTATGTGACACACACTCTAATCCACGTTAGCATGGATACCATGGATACCGTTTCGACTTTTTTTCAAATAAGTCCTCATTAATTAATTTATAATATCTTGGTTCGAATGACTAATTATTTGCAAGGAAAACACGGGCATGGTAATACATACAAATTCGTTTGCAAATGAAAGAAGATTCATTTGCATTCTCAAATGTAGGCGCACCAGGCAGACCAGGGTCGTGTCATGGTGGTCGCGTGTGTCGTACGGACGTTTAGCACCCAGCTACCCCCTCCCTCCCCTCCCCCCCAAAAAAGAATGACAACAAAATAAGTTCACGCTTCCATGTTTCGGATTGAAATATCTAGCGGCCCCAATTCCAGCCCTGCAAAATCTCCCTTCTCCACCGTCCCCTTCCACGCCCAGATTGCTCAAATCCCTAATTCGCCGCCAACCAAGGCAAAGTTTGAATCGCCCCTCATCTTGTTTCTTTCCCCACCTCTGTGTCGGACGACAACGACGAAGACGACGGTCGCGCTTCACCACCCGCACCGGAGCTACCTCATCTACGCCCTCGTCCACCACACCGGGTGGTCCACCAACAACGTCGGCCGCCGTAACCGCCGTGCCTCACAGACACCGACTTCCACCGCATCAGGTGCGCTTCACCGACGCTGTCTCCCACCTCACCGGGGCTACTTCACCGAGCACATCGTTGCACCTCCGCCCCCCGAGGCCGTTGGAGCTTCACCAAAGGTCTCGTCCACCGCATCGTAGCGCTCCGCTGCCACTCAAGATCTGCATCCGTGCACGGCTAGCCAGCGCATCACCCTCAATGGCTCTCAAGTGACCCGCACTCTAGCTAGGCGAGCATGCCCAAATGCCGACATGAACTAGGTATCCACACATCACTCCCTTGTGCACTATTCCGACGATGTTTGGATATCCTTTCACTGCTCTCTTAGCTTACACGCCTATGCAACTCTGACTTTAACTCTTATTTCTTCTAGAGATATCATCTGAAACAAGAAAACCCATTTTTTAGCGAAGCATGACGGCGCTACGGGATCTGGTACACATCCTACACACCCGTATAACCTTGTAAGTATATGTCCTCCAGTACAACAGCAAGGTCGATTCCTCTTATTTGATCAACCATTCACCATGTCAAAAATGCAGAGTGGAACGCAAGGAGCACAAGGCCTGCACATCCAAGCAAGTGGTAACATGGACTTGTACATGGAACATCCCAAGTGCAAGTAGAGCTGTGGTGAGCCTGTACAACGAGCTAGTGTAAGTCCCTGCATTTCACTTAATTTGTACTGGATTGCGTGTATGATTTGTGTGCAGTGGCGGATCCACGAATTCAAGTTACCAGGGGCGAACATTTAACTTAAAAAATACAAAGGCACTTGCACTCCGAAAATCAACATAACTTGAGAAATGTGAAGCTATATGCACTTTGAAAATCAGCTAATGATCCAAAGTAGTTCAATTATAAAACACTAAATGATGCAAGCACCAAAAAATACAAAATGCAACATGGTGTACAAGGACTACTAACATGGTCTGTACCTGCTTGAATTATTCGTTCTCTGGCTGAAAATATCGAAGTGTAATTGCACCTATAACTAGTGCGCAAACTGCATATCAATATATCTATCCTGCACAAGTATGCCAATAGTTTCAAACAACAGATTAGAAAAGTATTTATGCTACGTTGTCATGGTATGGGGACTTTCTGGTAGATGGCCTCGACGTTCCCTCAAGCCATGAAAATGTACTATAATTTGCTTGTCATCAATGCCTGCAAAGCTCTATGTCTTTCTCAACATAGAAGATCATCATTAGACACTAATCCTTCAATGGGAGCTTGCAAAATGCTTGCATTAGATCCCTCATTAGACACTATATGTTCATCATCAGGAGCATGTAAAATGTTTGCATCAAATCCTTCATTAGTAGTCTGTTCATTAGACACTTCAGCCTCAAGAACAACATGAGCTTGTATGTTTGCACCGGAAACTTGATTAGATACATCAGATTCAGTCAGTTCATTATTGATTGGGGGAGTTATAAAATAAGTAGAAATTGGTTTCATTTTCTCATAGATTCCCTACATACAAGCAGTTTTACAACACCATCAGGTTTAACTATTGGCCAGAAATTGAACAGTTGAATTAGATATAATCAGGGATGTGATGTACCTGCTCATTGCGCATGCGGCTCTTGCAAGCTGCGACTGTCCGTTTGCGCAAGCTCAATGCCATGCTCGTGTTGCCGCCGCTGCCTCCCACGCAGGCTACACCCAGGTTTGGATCTTCATCTTCTTGTCCTTCCATTTGCTTGAAGCCCGGTGACCACCCTCCAACAAGGGTGCGAGGAAGTGCTGTGTCGGTCTGTCCAGCGGCGGCTAGGTTAGGAGCGAACCAGACTGGAGGCTGGAGCGAACGAATTGGGATTTTTCCTGCTGTCAATCGATATGGGAGGCGCTCGTTTGGGCCGCGAGCCTGCCATAGGGCATGCCTTGCACTTATGTTATTGGCCCATCCAACTTGAAAAGTTTTTCTTCATTTTTTACATTGCCTGCTTGTGCGTTGGGACGAACAAAACTAGCCTGGGCCAACTTGGACGACTCAAACTAGGTGCACACTTTACAGCCACCCGAGGTGGCCGCCCATACCAGCCCCTACGGTGGCGTCACCCCTTTTTGCGTGTATGATTGGGGCAGTGAAAAATTTTCCAGTGATGCTTTTGATTTACCCACAGGATGGTTGAATTGCTTGTTTCTATGAACTGAGTTCGCCAATAATGTGAAGGATGCCAGTCTTTTCATCCTATTGTAGATTTCTTAGATCTAGATATGCCAAATGTAATCGCATGAAATATACAGTAAAAGCCAGTGTGATGTGTGTGGCTACAACTAGTCTGACTACACGTCCTCATATAACATATCAAGGACGCACCATCCTACGAGATTAACCATTCGACTTACCAATGTAGTGTGGGAAGAAAGAAGTATTGGGACCGCGTATCCAAGCAATTGATGCCATGGACTCCTTTGTAGAACCTTGTAAGCGAAAAAGAAGTTGCAATGTGCCTATACAAAGAGCTAGCGTAAGTTCAGCTACCTGCTTCTCGGAATTTTAGTTAGCCACTTATTGCAAAATTGTTCAATTACGTTGCTTGGCTTAATTTAGTTTGCTACTGATTACATAATGCCATAGCCTGTTAATCCTATTATAGATTGCGCCTGTCTATGTGTTTGATACTTACTGTTAAGAACTACCTGTTTGCCTGAACTTAAATAGCTACTTAAGCACGTAGATAGCTGGTGCTATGTACTTCTAGGGTGCAGCAGAATTCACGTGTAATTTATGTTTTGATACCCTGCTTGTTCAAATGGTTTTCTATTATCACTTGTAGCACTAGTAATGCTTTCATGTTCATAGATAGAGAACTGTCAGGTTTATATGAGGGACACCGTCCTTTTAACTTATATATGTGTTGGAATCATTTTGCTTACATGAAAGAAATTTACAGATGTCTGTGTTGCTGGTAAACGGTACCGACTTGTTACTTTAATATGTTGCCAAGAACTTGTTAGTTTTACTAGTTCATGTGTAATTAAATATGTTGACAAAACTGGGAGCACTACAACCTTTCTGATAAGTATATGTGAATGACATATTGTTGATCGGAAATGATGTAGAATTTTCTGGAAAGCATAAAGGAGTGTTTGAAAGTATTTTTTTCAAAGAAATACCTCAGTGAAGCTACTTACATGTTGAATCAAGATCTATAAAGATAGATCAAGACACTTGATACGACTTTCGATGAGTACATACCTTGATAAGATTACCCAGTTACGTTCTGACGTTTTATAGCACACAAGGTGTTCCTCTGGTATTTGGAAGTTGCATAATATCATAGTCAGAGGAACATGTATATGTCGTGAAGAAAGCAATAGCAACAAAACTAAACGGTCATTATGCTAAGCTAACAGATGGGTCTTGTCCATCACATCATTCTCTCATGATGTGATCCCGTTCATCAAATGACAACACATGTATATGGTTAGGATACTTAACCATCTTTGATTAACGAGCTAGTCTAGTAGAGGCGTACTAGGGACACTCTGTTTCTCTATGTATTCACACATGTACTAAGTTTTCGGTTAATACAATTCTAGCATGAATAATAAAAATTTATCATGATATAAGGAAATATAAATAACAACTTTATTATTGCCTCTAGGGCATATTTCCTTTAGTACCTCCATGCAGAGCATTGTAGACACAGAAATTTTGCAAAATACATATGTATCTGAATGTGGCAAACCCGTTGACTAAACTTCTATCACAAGAAAAACATGATCACACCTTACTGCTCTTTGGGTGTTAATCACATAGCCATGTGAACTAGATTATTGACACTAGTAAACCCTTTGGGTGTTGGTCACATGGCAATGTGAACTATGGGTGTTAATCGCATAAAGATGTGAACTATTGGTGTTAAATCACATGGCGATGTGAACTAGATTATTAACTCTAGTGCAAGTGGGAGACTGAAGGAAATATTCCCTAGAGGCAATAATAAAGTTGTTATTTTATATTTCCTTATATCATGATAAATGTTTATTATTCATGCTAGAATTGTATTAACCGGAAACTTGATACATGTGTGGATACATAGACAAAACACAGTGTCCCTAGTAAGCCTCTACTAGACTGGCTCGTTCATCAAAGATGGTTAAGTTTCCTAACCCTAGATATGTGTTGTCATTTGATGAACGGGATCACATCATTAGGAGAATGATGTGATGGACAAGACCCATCTGTTAGCTTAGCATAATGATTGTTTAGTTTTATCGCTATTGCTTTTTTCATGACTTATACATATTCCTTTGACTATGAGATTATGCAACTCCCGAATACTAGAGGAAAACGTTGTGTGCTATCAAATGTCACAACGTAACTGGGTGATTATAAAGATGCTCTACAGGTATCTCCAAAGGTGTTTGTTGGGTTGGCATGAATTGAGATTAGGATTTGTCACTCCGAGTATCGGAGAGGTATCTCTGGGCCCTCTCAGTAATGCACATCATAATAAGCCTTGCAAGCAATGTGACTAATGAGTTAGTTGCGGGATGATACATTACAAAATGAGTAAAGAGACTTGCCAGTAACGAGATTGAACTAGGTATGGAGATACCGACGATCGAATCTCGGGCAAGTAACATACCGATGACAAAGGGAATTACGTATGTTGTCATAAGGATCGACCGATAAAGAACTTCGTATAATATGTAGGAGCCAATATGGGCATCCAGGTTCTACTATTGGTTATTGACCAGAGAGGTGTCTCGGTCATGTCTACATAGTTCTCGAATCCATAGGGTCCGCACGCTTAACGTTCGTTGAAGATATAGTACTATATGAGTTATGTATGTTGGTGACCGAATGTTGTTCGGAGTCCCGGATGAGATCAAGGACATGCTGAGGAGATCTAGAATGGTCCGGAGGTAAAGATTGATATATAGGATGATATGGTTTGGCCAGCCCACGGGGCTTTAGGTCGGTGCAAAAGGAGTTTTGCGGAGGCCAGGGGGCCAAACGTCGGAGACCCTGGCATTTGGCCCTGGTGTTGGGGAACATAGTAATTTCAATAAAAATCCTACACACACGCAAGAGCATGGTGATGCATAGCAACGAGAGGGGAGAGTGTCGTCGACGTACCCTTGTAGACCGTAAGTGGAAGCGTTATGACAAAGCGGTTGATGTAGTCGTACATCTTCACGATCGACCGATCCTAGTACCGAACGTACGGCACCTCCGCGATCTGCACATGTTCAGCTCAGTGACGTCCCACGAACTCACGATCCAGTAGAGCTTCGCGGGAGAGTTTCGTCAGCGCGACGGCGTGATGACGGTGTTGATGAAGCTGCCGACGCAGGGCTTCGCCTAAGAACCGCTACGATATGACCGCGGTGGATTATGGTGGAGGGGGGCACCGCACACGGCTAAAAGATCAATGACCAACTTGTGTGTCATGGGGTGCCCCCCTTACCCCGTATATAAAGGGGCAACGGGGGAGGCCGGCCGGCCCTAGGAGGGCGCGCCAAGAGGAGGAGTCCTCCTCCTAGTGGGAATAGGACTCCCCTTTCCTAGTCCCACTAGGAGGGGGAAGGAAGGAGTGGGAGAGGGGAAAGGCAAGGGGGGCGCCGCCCCCCTTCCTTATCCTATTCGGACCCAAGGGGAGGGGCATGCGGCCTGCCCTGGCTGGCCCCTCTCTCTCTCCACTAGGGCCCATTAAGGCCCATTAGTCCCCCGGGGGATTCCGGTAACCCCTCCGGCACTCCGGTTTTCTCTGAGATCACCTGAAACCCTTCTGGTGTCCGAATGTAGTCGTCCAATATATCAATCCTTATTTCCCAACCATTTCGAGACTCCTTGTCATGTCTGTGATCACATCCGGGACTCCGAACTACCTTCGGTACATCAAAACACATAAACTCATAATACCGATCGTCACCGAACGTTAAGCGTGCGGACCCAACGGGTTTGAGAACTATGTAGACATGACCGAGACTCATCTCCGGTCAATAACCAATAGCGGAACCTGGATGCTCATATTGGTTCCTACATATTCTACGAAGATCTTTATCGGTCAAACCATCTCGAACACCATTTATTGGTCAACCCGCATGGATCAAATGCTAAGCTAATGGAATGGATCAAGTCAATCACATCATTCTCTAATGATGTGATCCCGTTAATCAAATGACAACTCATGTCTATGGTTAGCAAACTCAACCATCTTTGATTCAATGAGCTAGTCAAGTAGAGGCATACTAGTGACACTTTGTTTGTCTATGTATTCACACATGTACTAAGTTTCCGGTTAATACAATTCTAGCATGAATAATAAACATTTATCATGATATAAGGAAATATAAATAACAACTTTATTATTGCCTCTCGGGCATATTTCCTTCACCCGGGCCAGACGCCGAGGCCCATGGCGTCTGGGCCAAACGCCAAGGACCGTGGTGTGTGGTCCTAGAAGTCCGAGGACTCTTCCTTGCGGGCAAAACTGACTTTGAGGAGGCTTTTACTCCAAGTTTCGACACCATGGCTCAACATATAAATAGAGGGGCAGGGCTAGCACCTGGAACACATCAAGAATCACCAAGCCATGTGCCGGCAACCCTGTCCTCACTAGTTTATCCTTCGTCATAGTTTTCGTAGTGCTTGGCCAAGCCCTGCGGAGATTGTTCTTCACCAACATCGTCACCATGCCGTCGTGCTGCCGGAACTCATCCACTACTTCGCCCGCCTTGCTGGACCAAGAAGGCGAGGACGTCATCGAGCTGAACGTGTGCTAAATGCGGAGGTGTTGTACGTCCAGTACTTGATCGGGACGGATCGCGAAGGTGTACTGTCACATCCCTAGCTTTACCTTGGCCTTGGACTATCTTGGTTGTTGCATCATGTTTAAATTCAAAGGAAAATTGAGTTGAGGGAATTCCCAAAGCCTCGGAAATATTTTAAAAATGAGCAAGTTAAAAATTCCTTCAAATGAGCCCAAGGAAATGTTCACTTTAATCCCTGAAAATATTGGCAAGAGGTAAAAATCCAAACCAATATTTTAGGGCATTAAGGGTAATTAATTTGGGCATTTTGAATTAAACCATAATGTATTTGAATTGGCTTTATTTCTGTTATAAAAGAAATACATGTCCAATAATTTTGGAAATTATTGTGGGGCTCTAGAGTAATATCTCTAGTCCGTACAATAATTTACAGAAGCAACAAAAATGGTTTAGTTTTTAAACTAAATCAAAACAGAGGAAAGAATAGAAAACATAAACAAAACAAAAGAGAGAGAGGAAGGACCCCAGGTCCACTTACCTGGCTGGGCCGGCCCACCTGGCCTATGCCAGTCGTCACCCACCTCTACCAGTAGGCAGAGGAGGGTGAGCACACAGCGCGCGCGGGCGCCACGCCACCAGACTGCCTGCCTGCGTCGCCTGGCCACCGCGACGCCTCGCCTCTTCTCCCCAGTGCCGCCTTGACCCCCCTGGACACCACTCCCCCCCTTCGCTCTCTCCCTCGTCCTCTCTCGCTATGGCTAACGCGCCCGTAAGCCGCCGCCGCCGTAGTTGACGGCACCGACTTCCCCCGACCCCTCGCCGTGCCTTCGAGCTCCGCCTCGACGTCTTCGACCTCCTCGCGTCACCACACGTCGCCAGACGCGCTCCTCTGCCCTCACCGACCTCGTCCTCGACCTCTCGTCACCGGAGATCCCTCTCGCCACCCCGTTCTGCTCCGACCTCCTCCGAGCTCGTCTTCCGCTCCACTACATCCACTGTGAGCTCCTGCTCCTAACCCCCCTCCTCTACGCCTTGGTTGCGCCCCCTAGCGGCCATCTCCAACGAGCCCGAGCGCTCTGCTCCGCCGGCGATGCCGCCGTCGTGGCGACAGCCACGCGGGCTCAAAACCGAGCGTGTCACTGCATTTGCCACACTCCCAGGAGGCCGTAGCCCCTCTCCGCGCCCCTGTTGTGCATCCCAGCGCCGAACCCGAGCACGTCTGAGCTCCGGCCGCCGCGGCCGAGCTCCCCGCCGTCGCCTCCGGCCGCCCCAGGCCTGGCTGGCGCCACCGTCCGACGCGCACTGGCCTGGACTCTCGAACGAGCCCAACCACACTGCGAACGGGGCCCAGAGCCCGTTACCGCGGCCCTCCACCGCGTCTGGTCATCGCCGGTGGCTAAATGCCGGTGGTTTAGCCCCGGTTGACCAGGGGTTTAACCTCCCCTGTCGTGTGGGCCCATGCGCCTGTTTAATTAGTGTTAGGTTTAGTTAGTGTTAATTAACTTAGCTAATTAGATGAGCCACTGATATGCGGGCCCCGCCCTGCTAATTAACCTAGGATTGGGACTAACAAAAATTAGTTAGTCTAATGACACTGACACGCGGGACCCACTGATCAGGTTTGACCTGGACCAGCCCTGTTGACTCACTGACGTCACGCTGACAAAGTGCTGACGCACTTAATCTTTTCTGGAATTAGTTTATTTTCGAAATAATTCAGAAATTCCAGAAAATAGTTAAAACTTTGAAAAATCATAGAAATTCAACCATAACTCCAAATAAGATAAATTATATATGAAAAATGATCAGAAAAATCCAATCTATCCATCTGTACCATTTTCATGCATGTGAGAACAACTTATAGCTACTGTTTAGGACAAATCAAATGAATGGCATTTAAATAACCATATGTGGAGTTTGAATTTGAACCTTGGGTTCAAACCAACTACACTTAATTGTGTTGCTAGTTGCATTAGGCCAAATCACATCATATTGCCATGTCATGATCATGCATCATATTCTGCATTGCATTGATTGTGTTTCTTCTCTGTTTGCCGGTGTTGTTCCCCCTTAGTAGACGTTGTTCCGACGCTATGATCGTTGACACTGATGAAGACCCAATGCTATCTTCAGAAGTGTCAGGCAAGCAAAACCCCCTTATTCATTTTGATACAATCCCACTCTCTCGCTCCTGCTCTCTTTTACTGCATTAGGACAACAGCGATTCAACTGTTACATGATGCGGTAGTTGAATCCCTTTTCCACTGCATGACCTGTCATTGCCACAGTAAATAGATGAAACCCACTAGCATGAGTAGGAGTTGTTTGAGCCCTAATGTGCCTACTCATTCGTGCTTGTTTGTCATGCCTTCTACTGCTTAGAGTTGAGTCTGGTCTGATTCATCGGGGATGAATTGGAATGTGGTGAACATGTCCTACCATTGAGATCTAAGTGTGTGAACACGATTTGGTAAAGGTAGCGGGGAGAGGCCATGTAGGAGTACATGGTGGGTTGTCTTATTGCAGTCGTTCTCGGGAACTGAATTCTGTGTTTGTGATCCATGAACAGTTACTACCACACATTGGGTTCCAGTAACTCGGCCCCTCTCGGCTTATTAATTAACTCGATCTCTGTCCAGGAGTTGCAACTAGTTTCTGGAGTTTGTAGGTAGTGTTAGTAGTCTACCAAGTGGCACCCGGTACAGGTGGGCTCTGGACAGACTAGGCAATGTGGCACGGTGTACCAAGTGGCACCCGGATGGTGGGCTTGGGAACCCTGCACACATCGTTTGGGGCCGTGAGCGACACCCCGACCGGATCTCCTTGCGGATGGAACCCGAATAGGCGATAAACCTGGACGAGAGACTTGTGTGGTTAGTCAGGTCGTGGCCGACTCCCTCGCCAGGCTTCCGCTTGAAGGTTGCCGAGGTTCACAACGTGCACATGGTGGTAAATGGCGAGAGCGTGTGTGAAGAAGTACACCCCTGCAGGGTTATCATTATCTATTCGAATAGCCGGATTCCTCGGATATGGAAACTTGGACCCCTTGCATCGTTCATAGACAAGTGAAAGTAGATACTCTAAAATGCGCAAGATAAGCGTGAGTGCTATGGATGGCGTTCTCGTAGGGAGACGGGAGAGGGTCCACAGTGGTGTATTGATATGGTGAATATGTGGACTCGTGTGCGCCACCTCAAAGAGTTATTTGCAGTAGTAGTTCAGGTTAGCCACTGAGTCAAAGCTGGCTTGCTGCAGTTAAACTCCACCGCCCCCTTTTGTTGCTACCAATGCATATGTAGTTAGTTCTGATGTAAGTCTTGCTGGGTACATTTGTACTCACGTTTTCTTAATTTATGTTTTGTAGAGAGACTTCAGTCTCGCTAGTAGTTCCATGTGGACTTCGACGTTTACCTTGATACCTCAGCTACGATCTTGTGCCCTCGGCAGGATCTGGTAGATAGTCAGGCTTCTCAGCCTTTTTCATTTGTAGAAGTCTGTACTCAGACATGTTAAGCTTCTGCATGTGCTTTGAATTGTATGCTCTGAATGTTGGGTCATGAGACACATGTTTGTATTATCTGGCTGTTCGGAGCCTAATGAATAAATACTTGAGTCATAGAGTTATGTTGTGATGCCATGTTGTATTTACACATATCGAGCATATTGTGTGTATGATTGAAATGCTTGGTATGTGTGGGATCCAACAACCTAGTTGTTCATCCTTGGTAGCCTCTCTTATGGGGAAATGTAGTCTTGTGCTTCCATGAGCCATAGTAGTCCGCTACAGCCCGGTTCACCGGAGTCCTGCTAGCCCAGCACTACTGCTCCAGAACACTTAAACTGGCCGGCATGTGATTCACTTCGTTATTTTGTCTGTCCCTTCGCGGAAATGTCACACAGTGACATCCGGAGTCCTGCTAGCCTGCTACAGCCCGGGTTCTCGGTGTCCTGTTAGCCCAGTTGCTACATCCCGGATTCACACGCTGCTGACCGACATGATCGATGTTGATTCATGTATGCCTGTCACCGTAAGTTAGTGCCACTTTGGGTTCACGACTAGTCATGTCAGCCTGGGTTCTCTGTCATATGGATGCTAGCGACACTATCATATACGTGAGCCAAAAGGCACAAACTGTCCCGGGCCATGGTAAGGCGACACCCGTGGGGATACCGTGCGTGAAGCCGCAAAGTGATATGAGGTGTTACAGGCTAGATCGGTGTGACTTAGAATCCGGGTCCTGACAGCTTTGGTATCAGAGCCTGACTGCCTGTAGGATTACCAAGCCAAGCTGGTCAAAGTTGAGTCTAGAAATGCTTTAGTTATATAAGGGAATTGATTGTGGAAGGGAACGTAAGGATCTTTTTACTCCTTTACCTTATGCCCTTCTGATCTGAGTCAACCTCTTCTTTTCTACGGGGTTAAGGAACTAGGCTTCTCATCTTTCTATCAGGATCACATGTTACTAATCTGTAGACTTATAGGATTGATGGATTCAAGCCCCAATTCAGTTCCTACTACTTTCGTGTGTTATTAGTTGATCTCGGAACCTTGTTATTATGATGTTGAGTGGTTACGCCACCATTTTGCAGGATGTCTCAAATCTTTTTGAGCATTTACAACCATTATGTTGTCCGAGTCATCCCAGGTCTCTAAATAGTTTGATGCATTTGCAAATTCCTTCTTTCCGTTCTCGATGTTCCTTTGGGCCAGATTAACCACACTAATCGTCGAGTTGAGGAACTTCGTTGCCTCGGCATATATGTTGAACCCGTTATTATGACCCTAGGCATCCTGGAGAACCGCCCACTAATCTAACAATGCTTTGTATCCCTAGTGTGATGATTCTGGCCATTGTTCTCGAAAGCATCATGTGATGCCATTTAGTTAGTAGGCATTCTATTTCTGGGTTTTTGAGCCCAAGTTTCACTCTACTTTGAAAGCACAAGTGCTCCCTAGGTGGTTTTGATAATTGATGACAACATATCTCTTGTTGGACTAACATTTTGATCTAGCATGTTCAGATAAGTTCAACAATGGAGTGGCATGGACTAAAGGTTGTGGGAACTCCTTCAAGATGCTAAGGACAAAGGATTGGCTAAAGCTTCAAGCTCAAGACTCCTCATTTTACATTTTAGTGATCCAAGATCACATTGAGTCTTTAGGAAAAGCCAATACTATCAAGGAGGGATGAGGTGTTGCTTAATGAGCCTCTTGCTTCATGTGCTTAGTGTTATGCTCCAAAACCCTCAGCTACTTTCCCACTTCCACATATGACCTAAACCCTAAGCCAAACTCGGTCCTACCGATTCTTCCTATCCGGCGCCACCAAGTTTCACTTGTCATAAGCCACTGCCAAACCCTAATCAGTTCGGTCTCACCGATGGGATCTCGGTCTCACCGAGATGGACTTGCAAACTCTCTGTTACCCATTGCAATATTCTCGGTCCCACCGAGATATGCAATCGGTTCCACCGAGTTTGCTTGGCCAAATCTCAGTTTCACTTATTACCCAAATCGGTCCCACCGAGTTTGAGTAATCGGTCAAACTGAGTTTTGGATTTACCCTAACCCTAGCACATCGGTCCCACCGAGTTGATCCAGTCGGTCCCATCGAAATCTCTAAAGGTCACTAGGTTTACCTTTTCGGTCCGACCGAGTTTGTTGATTCGGTCCCACCGAGATTGGAAAACTGTGTGTAACGGTTGGATTTTGTGTGGAGGCTATATATACCCCTCCACCTCCTCTTCATTCGAATAGAGAGCCATCAGAACGCATACACCATTCCAACTCATATGTTCTGAGAGAGAACCACCTACTCATGTGTTGAGACCAAGATATTCCATTCCTACCATATGAATCTTGATCTCTAGCCTTCCCCAAGTTGCTTTCCACTCAAATCTTCTTTCCACCAAATCCAAATCCTATGAGAGAGAGTTGAGTGTTGGGGAGACTATCATTTGAAGCACAAGAGCAAGGAGTTCATTACCTACACACCATTTGTTACTTCTTGGAGAGTGGTGTCTCCTAGATTGGCTAGGTGTCACTTGGGAGCCTCCGACAAGATTGTGGAGTTGAACCAAGGAGTTTGTAAGGGCAAGGAGATCGCCTACTTCGTGAAGATCTACCGCTAGTGAGGCAAGTCCTATGTGGGCGATGGCCATGGTGGGATAGACAGGTTTGCTTCTTCGTGGACCCTTTGTGGGTGGTTGCTTCTTCGTGGACCCTTCGTGGGTGGATCCCTGTGTGGACTCGCGCAACCGTTACCCTTCGTGGGTGGAGCCCTGTGTGGACTCGCGCAACCGTTACCCTTTGTGGGTTGAAGTCTCCATCAACGTGGATGTAGGATAGCACCACCTATCCGAACCACGGGAAAAACATCCGTGTCTCCAATTGCGTTTGATTTCTCCAAACCCTTCCCTTTACATTCTTGCAAGTTGCATGCTTTACATTCCGCTGCTCATATACTCTTTGCATGCTTGCTTGATATGTATTGTGTGTGTTGAAATTGTGCCTAAACTCCACTTAAACCGAAAAAGCTTAAAAATTGCAACTTTAGCATTAAGTGTCTAATCATCCCCCTCTAGACACATCTACTTCTAGATCCTACAAGTGGTATCAGAGCTTTGGTCTCCATTGCCTTGGTTTCATCACCATTGGAGGAAGATGGATGTGTCTACATTAGGGAGTCTTAGACATAGAGTGCCTATTCTTGATGGAGAGTATTTTCATGAGTGGAAAAATGAGATGCTTGTAATCTTCAATCAATATCATTTGAACAAGTATATTGCTAGCCCTTGTGCACCTCAATTTGATTGCTAGTTTGCCCTTGTGCATCCTACCCTAGATGAAGATATTGACATGATTCGCAATCTTAGAACTATTGAGCTCATCATTAGAGGATTGCCCAAAAATTTGATTGCTAGTTTGCCTACTCAAAATTGTGCCTATACTATATGGAAATTTCTTGAGGAACGATTTCCCGATCATTCCTTGAAAACTTTGGATGAAATTCTCCATAAATCTATTGCCTTGAGTAAGATGAACTCTAGTGATCCTAGTTTTGGTAATTGTCTATTTGAACTTACCAATCTTAAGCATGCTAAAGGAGATGTTGGAATCATTAATGATATCATATTCAAAGCTATAAGAATTCATAAAAGTGACCACTTTGATGATCATTTATCTAATGAATTACCCTCTCTAGGAAATGATGAGTCACAAGATCATGATGAACATGAATATTATGATGATGATGATAGTGACTTCGATCTTGATGATGCAATGAGACATTTTGGTCTTATGGCAAATCTTCGGGGATATGAATCAGGAGGAAAGGAATGGGTTCTTGATAGTGGATGTACTGATCATATGACCAGAGATGAAGAGATGTTCCGTGAGCTTGCTGAAAATGACGGCCCTCGAAAATATGTCACCTTTGGTGATAATTCAAAGGGTAAAGTGGTTGGCGTTGGTAAGGTGGCCATCTCACATGATAGTTCCATTCAAAATGTCATGCTCGTTGAATCTCTTGGCTACAACTTACTTTCAGTATCTAGACTTGCTGATTTCGGTTTGAATGTCCTATTTACTGAGGTAGATTGCCAAGTATTTCGTCGAGACAACCATAAAATGGTCTTTACGGGTATGCGTAGAGGTGATCTTTACATTGTCTATTTCTCTAAAAAGGCACAACCTAAAACTTGCTTTGTTGCTAAATCCTCAAAAGGTTGGTTGTGGCATAGACGACTAGGTCGCGTTGGCATGAGAAACCTTGACAAGCTTATTAAAGGAAATCATATCCTTGGAGTTAACGATGTCATATTTGATAAGGATAGACTTTGCAGTGCTTGTCAACCAGGTAAACAGGTTGGAGGAAGACATCCCGTGAAGAACATCATGACCACAAGGAGGCCACTCGAGCTACTACACATGGATCTTTTTGGTCCCAACGCCTACAAGAGTCTCGGTGGAAATTCTTTTGGTCTAGTTATAGTTGATGATTTTTCAAGATTTACGTGGGTGTTCTTTCTTAATGACAAGTCGCAGGTCCAAAAGATCTTCAGAAACTTCGCTAGGAAGGCCCAAAATCAGTTTGATGTGAAGATCAAGAAGGTTCGGAGTGATAACGGAACGGAGTTCAAGAACGCAAATGTGGACACCTTTCTTGACGAAGAAGGGATTTCACACAAGTTCTCGGCTACGTACACACCTCAACAAAATGGAGTTGTTGAGAGAAAGAACCGGACGCTCATCGAAATGGCAAGAACGATGCTTGATGAATACAAGACACCAAAGCACTTTTGGGCAGAAGAGGTTGAGACAGCTTGTCACGCAACAAATCACTTATATCTTCACAAGCTACTCGGCAAGACGGCATACGAGCTTCTCACCGGTAACAAACCCCAAGTTGGATACTTTCGAGTATTCGGCTCAAAGTGCTACATTCTTGACAAGCATCGTCGTTCAAAGTTTGCTCCTAAATCTCATGAAGGTTTTCTACTTGGTTATGGCTCAAACTCTCACACTTACCGTGTCTACAACAATTTCACCCGAAAGGTTGAAGAGACGGTAGATGTGAAGTTTGATGAATCTAATGGCTTGCAAGTAGAGCAATTGCCAATTGATGTAGGAGACAAAGACCCTTCAGAAGCAATTCAGGACTTGTCCATTGGCAAAATTCGCCCAACGGAGGTGAAGGAGAGTACTTCATCCGTCCAAGTGGAAGCTTCTACTTCACGACAAGGTGAACCAAGAATCGACACGGAAGCATCCACAAGTGGGACACACCAAGATGAAGAAAACGAGGAAATACGTCAAGACGAACATCAACAACCTCCTTCTCCACCACGATAAGAGAACGACGACGTCAACAATGAAGAAGGCCAAGAAGAAGAACAAGATGAAGAAGATGTTCAACGAAGACCCAAGCAAAAGCTCTCACGAGTTCGAGCAAGAATTGCCAAAGATCATCCCGTCGAGCAAATCCTCAATGATATACAAACCGGGAGAATCACTCGCTCAAAAACTCGTTTAGCTAACTTTTGTGAAAACTATTCATTCATCTCTAGCATTGAACCTATGAAAGTTGAAGGTGCATTGGAAGATCCGGATTGGATAACCGCTATGCATGAAGAGCTACATAATTTTGAGAGAAACCAAGTTTGGACATTGGTCGAGAAGCCCGACAACAACCACAACATCATTGGTACCAAATGGGTGTTTCGCAACAAGCAAGATGAAGATGGACAAGTGGTTCACAACAAAGCACGTCTCATCGCCCAAGGGTACACACAAGTCGAAGGTATGGACTATGGTGAGACGTATGCTCCCGTTGCTAGACTTGAGTCCATTCGCATCTTACTTGCCTATGCTAATCACCATAATATCACCTTGTACCAAATGGACATTAAAAGTGCTTTTCTAAATGGTGAAATAGAGGAGGAAGTTTATGTCAAACAACCTCCCGGCTTTATCAATCCTAAGAAACCAAATCATGTTTACAAACTTCACAAAGCTCTTTATGGTCTTAAACAAGCTCCTAGAGCATGGTATAAATGCTTGACCAAGTTCCTTACTACAAGTGGTTTTGAAATCGGTAAAATTGATTCTACTCTTTTTACTAAAAGGGTTAATGGAGAACTATTTGTATGCCAAATTTATGTTGATGATATCATATTTGGTTCAACTAACCCTCTCTTTAGTGAAAAGTTTGGAAAGCTAATGTCAGAGAAGTTTGAGATGTCTATGATGAGTGAACTCAAATTCTTTCTCGGGTTGCAAATCAAGCAAACTAAAGAAGGTACATTTGTCTCTCAAACAAAGTACACCAAGGACTTATTCAAGAAGTTCAATATGCAAGAATGCAAAGGTATGTCTACACCCATGCCTACTAGTGGACATAATGATTTAACCAAAGATGGTGAACCGGTTGATCAAAAGGTTTATCGCTCTATGATTGGTTCATTGTTAGACCTATGTGCTTCACGTCCCGATATTATGCTAAGTGTGTGCATGTGTGCACGATATCAAGCTGCTCCTAAAGATTGTCATCTTAAGGCTGTGAAAAGGATAGTGAGATATTTAATCCATACACCAAATTTTGGCATTTGGTATCCTAAGAGGTCTTCTTTTGATCTTGTTGGCTATTCTGACTCGGATTATGCCGGAGACAAGGTTGATAGAAAGTCCACTTCGGGTACTTGTCAATTTCTTGGTAGATCTCTTGTGTCTTGGTCTTCCAAGAAACAAAACTCAATATCCTTATCCACCGCCGAAGCGGAATACATTGCCGCTGGTTCATGTTGTGCTCAATTACTTTGGATGACCCAAACTCTTAAAGATTATGGTATTTATGTGAAACATGTTCCACTGCTTTGTGACAATGAAAGTGCTATCAAAATTGGTCATAGTCCTGTACAAAATTCTCGAACTAAGCATATTGAAGTTCGTCATCACTTCATTCGAGATCATGTTGCTAAGGGTGACATCAATCTTAAGCATGTTCGCACCGATAAGCAAGTAGCGGATATATTCACTAAACCACTTGATGAGAAAGTGTTTTGCAGGTTGAGAGGAGAATTGAACATCATTGATGCTTCGAACTTGGAGTAGAAACTCCATTGGATACATGCAAGACATGAGCTTATGACTAATCCATGATATGTCTCTTATGACAACTATCTTATGTCTTGGATATATTTGCACCTTGCATGTTGTCTAACCCATGTAGGTGCTTGGTTGAATCTAATTCCATGAGATTGTGACTCACTAACATCTTGAGCAATCTCTACAAGACCAAGACTCTACACAATAGTGGTTGAAGACAAGGAAGCACAAAACCATTCAAACATATCCTTTGACAAATTCTATGTTAAGCTTCATGATTGTCATTTTTGGATACACAAGTGCTCTTCTTTGCAAGAACTAACTCATGTAGGTAGATGAACTCAAACTCCAAGTGGTGCTCCCAACTCTTGATGAGCTACATCAACCTTGAGCACCCACACAAGTTCAACTACATGAGCAAGAACCACACCACCACCCAAGGTATGTTATTCCATCTTAGAGAAGCTTTACTCCAAGACATGAGTCAAAGCAACTCAACAAGATGTGAATACATCAAGATGCTTAAACGAAAGATGGTAACCCCATTTTGAGCTTAAACGATGAGTATGACCTATGATCAAGTGTTCCCACTTGACTCCTAAGTCAATATACTCTAACATAGGTGACTATGTCACCGCCCAACTCTAGATGAAGCTCTCTTGTGTTCTTTCTTTGTGTTATTGCATTTATCTCATGCATGTTTATTTCCTCTCTCCTTTTTCAAAAAAAAACTTCATCTAGATCTTTCAGTTTCTTCTCTTTTCTCTTTGTTTTTGTTCTGCATTTTCTGCACTTAATTCCTTGCAAATCCTTCAGGAAATTCATTGCAAATCTTTGTGAGATCCTACATGTCTAGTGAGCTGAGGTGACAAGTGTTTTTCTCTGTGTAAACTCGGTTTCACCGACTTGCAATTTGCGGTCCAACCGAATATTTAGGTACCACCGAAATGTGCCACTCGGTGCCACCGACTTTGCAATCAGAAAAACAGATTGCCACTTGTTCTACATTTCTTCTGATCCAGCTCCACTCAATGAATCTTGTCCTCTACAAGCATCACAATTTTATCCTCTGCTTTGTGCTGAATCTCAAGGACCAAACCTAGTCGACGGATTCCAGGAAAAACCTTCTTGGAAATTGATGTCAAAGGGGGAGAAAGAGATCACATCAAAGCTCAAGGGGGAGAGAAAGTCTCAAGGATCCCAGATATTATTAAGAGAGAGAAAGAAATCTCCAGGGGGAGAGAATACTCAAGGATCCCAGATGCTTGATGTTCAAGAGGAGAGATACCACATGTCCTTTTGGGGGAAAGACATGTTCATATGTACTCATTTGAATTAAGTTCCATTTGTATCTTTCAGCTCTGATTTTCTGTTCCCTATCTTCTCCCAATATCCCATGTAAGATTCAGGGGGAGCAAGACACCTAAGGGAAAGAAATCAGTCAAATTCATTGCATATCTTTATCTTTGGGGACATGTTGAATTCAATGTGGTACCTTGTACTCACTCTCTACATGTCATCCCAGTCTTGGTATTCTTGTGGTTTCTTTTGTTTGCTCTGGCTAGTGGATGTACCTGTGTTATCTAACCTTGTTTGTGCAGGTTCATTCCATCCTAAGCCAACTCAAGACCACAAGGTAAGTATATGCATCAAAATCATGAGTATGAGGAGTTCTTGCTTATGTACATACTGTTTGCAAGAAGGACTCATGAGCATGAAGGTATTTTCCTTGATAATCTTTTGCTCTGATGCATATGGCCAAGATGCATGTAACACATTGCCTACTCTATCATGGTTATGCTCTCACATGCCTCTATATTTCATATTTACATGAGTGCATACATGTAGGGGGGAGCCTATGCTTGTTACATGTCCTTCCAAAGCTTTACTTGCTATTCTTTATGTCTTTATCTAAAGCTTTGATGTATGTTGCCATCAATTACCAAAAAGGGGGAGATTGAAAGCACAAGTGCTCCCTAGGTGGTTTTGATAATTGATGACAACATATCTCTTGTTGGACTAACATTTCGATCTAGCATGTTTCAGATAAGTTCAACAATGGAGTGGCATGGACTAAAGGTTGTGGGAACTCCTTCAAGATGCTAAGGACAAAGGATTGGCTAAAGCTTCAAGCTCAAGACTCCTCATTTTACATTTTAGTGATCCAAGATCACATTGAGTCTTTAGGAAAAGCCAATACTATCAAGGAGGGATGAGGTGTTGCTTAATGAGCCTCTTGCTTCATGTGCACCAAAACCCTCAGCTACTTTCCCACTTCCACATATGACCTAAACCCTAAGCCAAACTCGGTCCTACCGATTCTTCCTATCCGGCGCCACCGAGTTTCACTTGTCATAAGCCACTGCCAAACCCTAATTAGTTCGGTCTCACCGATGGGATCTCGGTCTCACCGAGATGGGCTTGCAAACTCTCTGTTACCCATTGCAATATTCTCGGTCCCACCGAGATATGCAATCGGTTCCACCGAGTTTGCTTGGCCAAATCTTAGTTTCACTTGTTACCCAAATCGGTCCCACCGAGTTTGAGTAATCGGTCAAACCGAGTTTTGGATTTACCCTAACCCTAGCACATCGGTCCCATCGAGTTGATCCAGTCGGTCCCACCGAAATCTCTAATGGTCACTAGGTTTACCTTTTTGGTCCGACCGAGTTTGTTGATTCGGTCCCACCGAGATTGGAAAACTGTGTGTAACGGTTGGATTTTGTGTGGAGGCTATATATACCCCTCCACCTCCTCTTCATTCGAATAGAGAGCCATCAGAACGCATACACCATTCCAACTCATATGTTCTGAGAGAGAACCACCTACTCATGTGTTGAGACCAAGATATTCCATTCCTACCATATGAATCTTGATCTCTAGCCTTCCCCAAGTTGCTTTCCACTCAAATCTTCTTTCCACCAAATCCAAATCCTATGAGAGAGAGTTGAGTGTTGGGGATACTATCATTTGAAGCACAAGAGCAAGGAGTTCATTACCTACACACCATTTGTTACTTCTTGGAGAGTGGTGTCTCCTAGATTGGCTAGGTGTCACTTGGGAGCCTCCGACAAGATTGTGGAGTTGAACCAAGGAGTTTGTAAGGGCAAGGAGATCGCCTACTTCGTGAAGATCTACCGCTAGTGAGGCAAGTCCTGTGTGGGCGATGGCCATGGTGGGATAGACAGGGTTGCTTCTTCGTGGACCCTTTGTGGGTGGTTGCTTCTTCGTGGACCCTTCGTGGGTGGAGCCCTGTGTGGACTCGCGCAACCGTCACCCTTCATGGGTGGAGCCCTGTGTGGACTCGCGCAACCATTACCCTTTGTGGGTTGAAGTCTCCATCAACGTGGATGTAGGATAGCACCACCTATCCGAACCACGGGAAAAACATCCGTGTCTCCAATTGCGTTTGATTTCTCCAAACCCTTCCCTTTACATTCTTGCAAGTTGCATGCTTTACAATCCGCTGCTCATATACTCTTTGCATGCTTGCTTGATATGTATTGTGTGTGTTGAAATTGTGCCTAAACTCCACTTAAACCGAAAAAGCTTAAAAATTGCAACTTTAGCATTAAGTGTCTAATCACCCCCCTCTAGACACATCTACTTCTAGATCCTACATACTTACCTCTTGTTGATAGTGTTGCTAGTTCCTTTAGGATATTAGTAACCCTTGCGATGGTCCTCGAGGTCCTTGGTATTTCCTTCTTCCAAATCCCATGAACCATTCTTGGCAGAAGTTCTTTTAACCATAAGATCATAGCCAAAGTGCTCTTGATGAGTTCTCTATTCTATACTGTGACTCTGCCAATTCTACCTCTCTGCATGGATTATCCGGAAGAAACCTATGAACTTGGTTCAACATACTAATCTATGTGTCCACAACTCAGAAAGTTTTATGTTGCTTTGAGTTGTCCCTTTTCACCTATATTTTGACCATCGTCTATCAATTGATAGTCAAGAGTATGCGTGCATTCGTTCATCGATGCCTATTATTCTTATGGTCCGTCAAGCCATTCTATTTCGGAATGTCTAGGAGAAACAAACTCCATTACCTCGTCCATTTCTAGGATTGGGTCAAAGTAGTTGTATTCCATAGATCAAAATGCCAATGCAGTTTTTGTTCTGTTCTACCTTGGAGTATTACCATCTTTATATCAAGAATATCATGGCAATTGCACACCATCCTATGAACTCTTGATACAGTGGTACTTCTCGACATCATTTTTCATTCCCCGGTCCCCATGTTGTTGCAACCGGAATGCCGACGAGTGAATTATGATGTGTGAAATGAATACTACTAGCAACTTCGTTGCTTGGTAGCTAATGGACAATAATTTCATCCTTAGTGTGTTGGTTATTGAATCATCATCCTAAGACTGACCGTGCTACCTAGTCCTTATTTCTGGTGCACTCTTCAATCAATGAGTTAGGATTGTGTCAATCCCTCTCTCTTTTGATCACATCGTCTTGCCCTGAAAAGCAAGATTGTTCTCGAGCTTAGTAACATATCGGTGGTTCATGATTTTCTGAATACCGTCTCAGAAGTATCACCAGGCTATTCCCTGACCGCTATGTTGAGCTCGTGATCAAGTTGGTTCCTTGTAACCACCCCTTCTCCAAGAATCTGTGTTGGGTACCCCTGAGCTAGTTGGTTAAGCTGAACAACAACTTGGAGAGTTAGAGTGTCGGTGTACTAGAGTAGGGGTACCCTATTACCCCGAACTCGTGCACGGGCAGTTGCAGCGCCCCGCGGCAAGGCTTGCCGAGTGACCGCCAGGACCCTCCGTGGTTCCCTTGAAGACCGTTCAAGAACAAAGTACTCAAACCAAGGCCCCGGCAAGAGGAGCTTGCCGGGAAGAGAAAAGACCCCGGCAAGAGGAGCTTGTCGGGAAGGCCACTCAAGACATACCAAGAAAGCTTGCCGCGACGCGCCCTGCGTCCCGGCAAGATCCGGCGAGCGACAAGCTTCCGGACGCGACAAGACGACGGCCGCGGCAAGGAGCTTGCCGCGGGAAACCCCCACTGCGTGCCCGCGCTCCAGCTCACCTGCTAACGTGTCGCTCTGGAGCACGTGGCGGGAGGCCGTGCAGCTAGGAGTACGTGGTGGCAAGCGGAGATGAAGGGAAGCCCATTGTGGCAAACGGTGGCACTCCTAACGGTCACCTTTTGCACTGCTTAGGAGACTCAGACAGGCATTTAATGCCCTTGTCCCCTGCCGCCAGAGTTAGGTAGGGTGCACTGTATCCACAGTAGCGGTAGCTGCACCTACCACATCCTTTTCCATTTTTACCCTTCTTGTCTACGTTGCCCCCTGTCGGTGACCCCTTGAGTATAAAAGGAGGCCCAAGTGCAACGTAGAAGAGGTGCGGAGGGTCGGGGAGTTCAGAGACTCGACCAGCTCGGCCCGTTCAACACCAGAGACACTCTTACGCTCAGTTTGGCAGCGTCCATCGCTCCTAAGCAAGAATCCAATATACACAAACAAGCAGCAGTAGGGTTTTACGCATCCGTGCGGCCCGAAGCTGGGTAAAAATCTCCCCGTGTGCACTGCCTCGATCCACTCTTTGTGCGCTCTCCGCCCCCCACCGAACCGAAAAGGGGCCCTGTCCCCATAGGTGTTGGCGGGAATCAGCATCGCCCCCGACATCTCTGGCGCGCCAGGTAGGGGGCATCGAGATCGTGCGAACCCGATCCGGCGTGCACACATCCTAGATCTTCATCGCCTTCATCAACATGCCACCGAAGAAGAAGAATTCGGAGGCAGCTGTTCCGTCCGCGTCGCTTCCACCGCCTCCAAAGCAAACAAATGGTGGAATGGACGCCGGCACAGGAATGGGCGTCGACGAGGGTGCCCACAGCGCTGCCAAGTCCAAGGACAAGGCGGCACAAACCTCGGCGTCCATGCGCGCTCCGCGTCTCTCTCAAGAGGCGCGGGACCAGCAGCGTCATAGCGTTCGCAGCGCCATACGTCCGCTGACCCAAGATCAAGCTGGTGGTTCGCGCGGCGCTCAAGACCAGCATGCACGCCAGCATGCTGGCCCCAGCGAGGTACGGTCGCCGGGACGGGATGCTGCTCCTTCTAACTTGGTTAGGAGTCCGAGCACGCCCCTCTCCTCGCACCGTTCACCTCTGTTGCCCACCACCCCAGCAGAAGCCTTGGCGCAGGCCCAGCTGCTCCTGGACTATCCTCCGACGGTGGACAAGACCAACGAATGGAGGGCCACTATCCAGAGCCTCATCGGCTTCGCTAACGGCGACACTGCGCGGCAGCCAAGCGCCTCGCTGCCGCGACAGGACAACCAGACGCGAGCCGATGGCAACAAGACGGAGGGAGGTGCGACTTCCATGCACTCTCCACTACGAAGGCCAAGATCGCCGACTCGCCGGGTCCACCCCAACAGCGGCTCCACCGCGTCGTCGGACCCACGAGCTCGTCGCGACCGGCGTCAAGTTCTCCATGAACGGCAAAAAGAAGACGCTCGAACCCGCATCGAGCGCCGAAGAGAAGCGCGACGTCAATCCGACAAGCGCGCTGGGCTCTCTGTTGACATGCATGCGCCAGGGGAACCAGGCGATCTACCGTACGCGGTAGGTTGTCCTGCGTTCACCCGTGAGCTGCGGCAAGTCAAGTGGCCCATCACAAAAAATTTCAAGCCAGACGTGCCGGAGAAGTACGACGGCAAGACGCATCCGTCGGAGTTCCTCAGCATCTACACCATTGCAGTGCAAGCTACCGGGGGACGAGATGACAAGATCCTTGCCAACTACTTCCCGCTGGTGCTCAAGACCAATGTCAGATCCTGGCTCATGCACTTGCCAGACAACTCCATATCTTCCTGGGCTGATCTGTGCCATCAGTTTGACGGCGCCTTTACAGGCGGCCACAAACCACATGGCCAAGAGAGCGATCTTCATCTGCTCGCCCAGAAGGAAGGAAAGCCACTGCGCAAGTACATTCAAAGATTCAGCCGTGTACAGCACAACATCCCAAACGTCCACCCCGCCGCGATCATTAGCACGTTCCATCAGAACGTGCGAAATCGAAGGATGAGGGAGGAGATGGCGATGTGTAAGATCAGAGACGTCAGCGAGCTTTATGCCCTGGCTGACAAGTGTGCACGCGCTGAAGAGGGGAGGAGGCTCCCCGGAGAAAGTACAGGGGCAGGAGGATCTAACAGTGAGGATGCCGCCCCGGCGAGGAAAGGCCGGCGGCGGAACTACAGAAGGAATAAGGGTAAGGAAGTGCTAGCTGTTGAGCAGACCGGCAACGAAGGTGGCGCCAAGGAAGCTAAGGCCGGTGGCTCCGACGAGGAGGCCCATCCTGTGGCGGCCGCCGACAAGCAGGACAGCTCCGGCAGGCAGTATTGCAAGATTCACCGCACCAAGGGTCACGATCTCCAGAACTGCAAAAAGGTCGAACAGCTTGCTGAGCAGCAGAAGGCTGAATACGAGCGACGCGACAAAGAGAAGGCCTAGGAAAGAACTGGTGAATCCGGCAAGAAACGCCCCGGCCGGGGGGGACGCCGCGGCAAGGCCAAGCAGCGGCAAGGAGACAGACCTCCCCGCGGCCGCGACAAGGATGAAGATGACGATGATGACGAAGACGTGGATGATGATGAGGCCGATGGACAGGAATTTCAGAAAGCCACAGAGGTCCTGTGCGTTGACGGTGGCGCCTCTCTGCATACTTCGCACCGACAGCTAAAACAGTGGATGCGGGAAGTGAATGCAGCAGAGCCATCCATAGAGTCACGCAAGCCCCTGAAATGGTCCAGCACGCCTATCATCCTCGACATTGGGGATCACCCTGATCACGTAACTGCGGTTGGGTGCTTGCCGATGTTGGTCTCACCAACTATCCGCAACCTCAAGGTCACAAAGATGCTAGTTGACGACGGGGCCGACTTGAATCTCATCTCCTCTGCGGTCCTTCACAAACTTCAGATCCCTGACAGCGAGCTCGAAGAGACCGGCACATTCCAAGGAATCAACCCGGGAAGGAGCAAGCCGAAAGGGAAGATCACGCTGCCGGTCACATTTGGCAGCGAGCTGAATTTCAGAACTGAGAGGGTCACATTTGACGTTGCCGATTTTCCATTGCCCTACAATGGGATCCTGGGCCGTCCAGCGCTCGCCAAGTTTATGGCAGCCTCTCACTATGCATACAACATGCTCAAAATGCCAGGCCCGATAAGTGTCATCTCTGTCCCCGGCGACAAGAAGGATGCCCTTATCTGCACCGACAAGATCTACCGGGAAGCAGCAGCCGCAGCTGATCACCATACACTTGCCACTGAAGCTCCCGGGGAGAACAAGAAGGCCAAGTCCGGCAAGAGCTCTGATGCCCACTCCGGCAAGCGCACCTCTTCAGAGTGCTGCGCTACCGTCGAGAACGCACCATCGAACTCCACCGGCAAGTGTAAGAAGATGATGGCAGCTCCACCCGAGACCAAGAAGGTGTCCGCCAAGGAGGACGGCACTGGTGGTACCTTCACCATCAGTGCCACGCTTGACCCCAAATAGGAAAGCGTGCTCGTTGCTTTCCTGCGGGCGAATGTCGACGTGTTTGCGTGGCAACCGTCTGATATCCCCGGTGTTCCCAGGAGAGTAATCGAGCACCACCTTGCCGTCTGTCCTCATGCGTGGCCCGTCAAGCAGAGAGTCAGGAAGCAAGCGGTGGAGCGCCCAGAGTTCATTGCAGAAGAAATCAGGAAATTGGAAGCAGCAGGCCTTGTTAGAGGAGTGCTCCATCCCACGTGGCTGGCCAATCTTGTAGTCGTGCGCAAGGCGAACGGGAAATGGAGGCTTTGTATAGACTTCACTGATGTCAATAAAGCTTGTCCCAAAGATCCATTTCCCTTGCCACGCATTGACCAGATTGTTGACTCCACAGCTGGATGTGATTTGCTTTCATTTCTTGATGCGTATTCAGGATACCATCAAATCTTCATGGCAGAAGAGGATGAGGAGAAAACCGCATTTATCACCCCTTGTGGCACATACTGTTTTGTACGAATGCCCTTTGGGTTGAAGAATGATGGTTCGACATTTGCAAGAGTAGTCCACGTCGCCTTTGAGCCACAGATACACAGAAATGTGGAAGCCTACATGGATGATATAGTGGTCAAGAGCAAGGACAAGGCTACCCTGATCCAAGATTTAGAAGAAACTTTTGCAAATCTGCGCAAGATTAACCTCAAGCTCAACCCCGAGAAGTGCATGTTTGGAGTCCCTTCCGGCAAGCTTCTCGGGTTCTTTGTGTCTCAGCGGGGAATTGAAGCCAACCCCGACAAGATTAAGGCCATCGAGCAGATTGAAGCACCGAAGCACGTCAAGGAGGTGCGAAGGCTTGCCGGTTGCGTGGCTGCTCTCAGCAGGTTTATCTCTAAGTCTGCTGAGCGCGCCCTGCCATTTTTCAAAATATTAAAAAAGGCAGGTCCAATGAAATTGACTCCGGAAGCGGAGGCTGCGCTGCAGGACTTGAAGAGGTACCTGTCCTCCACTCCAATACTTGTCGCACCTAAGCCACAAGAGAAGTTGCTGATGTACCTAGCGGCAACCAATCAAGTGGTTAGTGCTGCGTTAGTAGCGGAGAGGGAGGCGGACGATGAACCAGCAACCGCAGCAAGTGAATCCGGCGGCAAGCAGGGGGCTTCTCCAACAAGCTCTGGTCCGGCAAGCTCTGATCCCGACAAAGATGGATCTGCGCAGATGTGCAAGGAGGTGCAGAAGAAGATGGTGCAGCGCCCAGTTTACTTTGTCAGCTCCCTTCTCCAGGGGGCTAGGTCGAGGTACTCTGGTGTGCAAAAACTGCTTTTCGGCCTTCTCATGGCCTCGAGAAAGCTACGCCATTACTTCCAGGCACACGAGATCACAGTCGTCACTCGCTTCCCGCTGAGAAGGATACTGCAGAATCCAGAAGCAACAGGCAGGATAGTCGAGTGGGCCTTGGAACTGTCAAGCTTTGGCCTCAAGTTTGAGAGCACTGCAACTATCCAAAGCAGGGCATTGGCAGAGTTCATAGCAGAGTGGACGCCAACTCCAGATGAAGAAATTCCAGAGACGAGCATCCTCGTCAAGGAGACAAGCAAAGAGTGGCTGATGTACTTTGATGGTGCCTTCTCGCTGCAAGGCGCCGGTGCTGGCGTGCTGCTTATCGCACCCACCGGAGAGCACCTCAAATACATAGTCCAGATGCACTTTCCCAAAGAGCAAGCAACCAACAATACTGCAGAGTATGAAGGATTGCTTGCCGGTCTCAGAATAGCAGCCGACCTTGGAATCAAGAAGCTCATAATCAGGGGTGACTTGCAGCTTGTGATCCGCCAAGTGAACAAGAATTACCAAAGCCCGTTGATGGAAGCATATGTTGATGAAGTGAGGAAGCTAGAAGAGCGCTTTGACGGCCTACAAATGGAGCATATCCCAAGAGCTCAGAATGACATTGTTGATGGCCTGTCAAAATGCGCTGCACTAAAGTTGCCTGTGGAACCAGGGATCTTTGTGCTCAAGCTGACTCAGCCTTCCGTGGCACCATCAACTGGATAGAATAAAAAGAGGAAGTTGGTTTTAGGTGACTACTTTCCGGCAGAGCACCCCGAAGCCGCCGCCAAGAAAGTCCCCAAGATCAACGCCAACGATGCTGAGGGGCAGTCTGCTCCGGCAAACCTTGTGGTTTGTTCCGTCGAAGCAAACGCTCCCGACAAGTTTTGCTCCGGCAAGCTTGCCGGGGAACATCACGCTCCGGCAGAATCACAGGTTCTTGCCGTAGAAGCGGATGTTCCCACAGCAACAGGTATGCCTTTAATCCTTGTCGTCGAGCCGCAAGCTCCAGCATGGGCGCAGCAGATTGTCCGTTTCCTCCAGACAGGAGAGCTTCCCGAAGAGCAAGAAGAAGCTAAAAAAGTAGCCCGGCAGTCAAGTATGTACAAGTTTGTCGACAGCACACTGTACAGAATAAGACTCAACGGTGTGAAATTGAAGTGCATTCGCCGGGAAGATGGGCAACAGCTGTTGGCAGAGATACATGGAGGCATATGTGGTCACCACATTGGCGCAAGAGCACTTGTCGGCAAAGCATTCCGACAAGGCTTCTTCTGGCCGACAGCCCTCCAGGATGCAACTGCACAAGTAACCAAGTGTGAAGCATGCCAGTTCCATTCCAAACAGATACACCAGCCAGCTCAAGCTCTCCAGACGATCCCTTTATCCTGGCCATTTTCGGTCTGGGGGCTCGACATCCTCGGCCCCTTCCCCCGAGCTGTCGGGGGCTTTGAGTTCTTGTACGTTGCAATCGACAAGTTCACAAAGTGGCCGGAAGTGGAACCAGTGAGGAAGGTGACAGCACAGTCAGCAGTCAAGTTCTTCAGGTCGATTGTTTGCCGTTTCGGGATCCCGAACAGGATCATCACCGACAACGGCATGCAATTTACGAGCCGCACCTTCATGCAGTACGTCCAAGATCTTGGCGCCAAGGTCTGCTTCGCTTCTGTTGCTCATCCAAGAAGCAACGGTCAAGCGGAGAGGGCAAACGCTGAAGTGCTGCGAGGCCTCAAGACCAGAACTTTCGACAGACTGCGCAAGTGCGGAAGAAACTGGATCGAGGAGCTGCCGGTGGTTCTTTGGTCGATCAGGACGACGCCAAATTGAGCCACTGGCCAGACACCCTTCGCTCTAGTCTATGGAGGGGAGGCAGTTCTCCCCACGGAACTCGTATACGGGTCACCTCGAGTGCTCGCTTATGATGAGCTCGAGCAAGAGCAGCTGCGGCAAGATGACGCGCTGCTCCTTGAGGAAGACCGTCTCCAGGCTGCTGTGCGAGCCGCTTGCTACCAGCAAGCTCTGCGCCGCTACCATAGCCGCAGAGTCAATGCCAGGAGTCTCGAGGAAGGCGACCTTTTTCTTCGGCGCATTCAGTCGGCCAAGAATTCCAACAAGTTGACGCCGAGGTGGGAAGGCCCTTATCGGGTGAAACGAGTCACTAGGCCCGGCGCTGTCCGCCTTGAGACCGAAGATGGCATTCCGGTGAGCAACTCCTGGAACATTGAACATCTTTGTAAGTTTTACCCATAAGGCGCGGTTGTCGGACCCTGTCTGGCAACCACCTTTCTGTACAAGTCTTGCCGCTGTTGCGTGTAATCTTTTGTACAGAGTCGGGCGCAGACCCCGTGCACTAGTAAAGTTCATGTGCCCCGCACATCTTGTTAGTTTCCTTATGCTATGATCCTTTTTCGCATATATTATCTGACACTTTGTGCAGCACCAGACCCCGGTAAGCGATAACGAGCCCAAGGCTCCATATTATTGCTTTATTTCTCTGTCTCTTTCTCAAAAGAAGGAAGGTTCCCTCGCCCACAAGGTTTACCGGGGGGGAAGGAGAGGATAATGGTCTGGACTAGGCCATTCAAAAAAGAAAAAAAAGAGTTTCTCCTTGCCGGGAAGCAGACGACAGAAAAGCTAAGTTGCTAAAGCTTGAGCAATCAGTTTTTGAGTTATTTTCCTTGAACGACCGTGCTTTGTATGGAAAACCTGTGCGCGGAGGAACCAATTCACAGCTAGCTGCGCCCTTACTCTGTTTCGAGTCCGCTCAACGACTTAAGTGAGCTGCTAGCGCCCTTACTTTGCTTCGAGTCCGCTCAGCAACTTAAGTGAGCCGCTAGCGCCCTTACTTTGTTTCGAGTCCACTCAACAACTTAAGTGAGCTGCAACTAGTTGCGACAAGGTTGCTTGTCGGTAGCGGCCCCGCCAGCAGGCTGCTGAAGTTCCGCACTCGGCGCTCGTGGCAAGAGTGCCTGCACTGACAAGTTTCCCTAAAAAGCGTAGGGCAGAACCATACAAAGCCAAGAGTCGAGTAAAGGAAGTAACACAGCTATTTGTTGCCTAAGATAGAGTTATATTACAAGAATAACTTGTCGCGCCTCTAATAAAGTGTTCCCATGACATGACTGGCAGCGACAAGAAGAGAAGAAAACGGACGGCCTAATCTACGCGACCGCCGTCAACCCTTTTGACCTCGTTCACCTTGTCGACGATGGGTGCGACGAGGGCCTTAAGTGCGTCAAGATCAGCGTCCGCCGGTAGCTTCCTGAGGATATTGGTGAGGTTGAGGCCCGGATTGCGGAAGGCCACCTTCACCAGCACCTTCTCCAGAACTCCGGCACAAATCGAGCGTGACTCGTCGGCCAACTGCTTCGGGATCCGTTCCCAGAGTTGCTGGAGCGCCACCGCCACGCCTTTGAAGAACAAAGTGAGCTTGGCGCTGGGTTGGAGGTTCTCGTCGGAGGAGTATCCGAAGCCTTCCACCCCCAATTGCACCAGCTCCTCTTTGATGACTGCAGCAATGTCCACGAGGCCCTCCGTCCAGAGCTCCATAGTATCTCTGAGAAGATTCTGGGTTTCGGCGGCCCTCGCAAGCAGCGCCTCGTTGGCCTCGATGTCCTTCTTCAAGTCTGCCTCCCGTTTCCTGGCGCTGCCCAACGTCTCCGTCAAGGTGGCCAGCTTCAGCGTCAGATCGGCGTTGGAACCCTTGGTGGCGCTCAATTCCTTGCCCCTCTCGGCGAGTCGGCCCTGCAGCTCACCGTGGGCAAGGGCGTCCTTCTCGCGCTCTAGCTTGAGGGCGGCAAGCTCTTCGCCACCAACCTTCAGATCAATTTCTAGCTGCACCACCTTTGCCTCCAATTCTTTCTTGGCGGCCTCGGCAGTCGCAGCCGTATCCTTTGCCTCTTGGAGCGTCCCGCCAAGTGCCCGTTCATGCGCGGCAAGCTCCTCTTCGTGGCTGTCGAGGTTCACTTTCCGCTGAGTCAGCTCGCCTTCTCGCGCATACAGCTTCTCGCCGGTGAGCCGCTGCTGTTCTTCAGCTTCGGCCTTCTCAAGGAGGAAGGCCTTCTGTTCCTCGGCAAGCTGCTCCCGCTCCTCTGCCAAGGCCCGGAGAGTTTCTTGACGAAGACCCCGGAGCTCCTCCGCACGCTTCTCTATGTCCATGCTCGCCCTCGCGGCAAGCGCTTCCCGGGACTCCAACTTGACTTGGCGGGCGCGGTAGAGCGCCAGCAGCCTCCGCAGCAGCCGCTCTTCCTCGGGCTCTTCACTGCTGCTTCCCGGCGCGTCGACGATCGACAACCCGGCGGAGGCAAGCACCTCTCCATCCAGAATTTCTCCTTCCACCGGCGCCCTAGAGCTCGACGCCCAGGGGAGCTTGATGAAGATACCCTCGCCAGCCTTCAGATAGGCGCCGGGCTGGGGCTCCTCGGAGCCTGAAGCTGCGGCAGCGGCGGAGGGATCGGCGGTCGGTGCAGCGCCTGACGCTCCTGCGGCCTCGGGGCCGTCAGTGCGATCGCCAGATCCCCCGCCAGCTTCCTCGGCGGCAGCCTTGGCGGCCTCTTCGCCGGCGGGCACGTTAGCGCCGGCTCCTTCTTCAGTGGCCGCGGCATCATCAGTATTGCCGCGCACGCCTTCTTCGCTGCCCGCCTCGGTCTCCATCAGATCCATGGAGGGTGGGCCTGACGACCAAAGAAGAAGGAAAAATCAAACAAGTGTTCGAGAAGAGAAATCAGCGGAAGACTACAAGGAAAGTTTCAGGAAAGAAGGGCTACCTGTGCTAGGATCTGCCGTCGTGGCCTCCACCACCGGCGGATCGTTAGCGCTGTTCCTTGCCGGAGACTCCTCCCTTGCCGGAGGCTCCTCCCTTACCGGAGGGCGCTCCCTTGCTGGGGAGTCCGCCCTTGGCGGCGTAGTCGAAGCAGACGACGAGTCGGAGGAAATCACCACGCCCTCCTGATCAAGCTGTTCTGTTCCTGCACAAACAAAACAGAGATCGGATGTCAACAAAGGAAAAGAGCAACCACGCGCATCCAGAAGCAGAAAGTAAACCATATGCTTACGCTGGGGGCTGCGCTGCGAAGTGATGGCCGGGTCCGGCAGAGTAGTCTCAGACGCGCCTCCTGTCGTCGCAGTGGGCTCGTCCTCGATGACCACCACCTGAGCCTTGGCCCTCTTCGCCGCCCTCTGGGCCAGAATCCTGAAAAGGAGAGTCCAGGGTGGATCAGATCTGATGCAAGACAAGATCAGCAAGTTGAAGAACTACAAGAACAAGCAAGGGAATCTTACTCTTCTTCATCTTCCTCATCGGAGCTGAGCGCGGAGAGGTCGAAGTTCGGCCCACTCCCGGCGCGGCGAGGTGAAGGGGTGGGATCCCTTGGCCGCTTGGCGGGGACCGCGGCGCCAGCCCGAGACAACCCCGCCCCAGTTGCTACTACGATGGGAGGCGCTCCCGCGGCGACCGTACTTGTCGCGGTGGAGCGCGTCGTGCGGCGCTGCGGCTGTTGACCAGCTTGCCGCCCTGCCGCATCCCCGATCCTACTGAGGCGCCTTCTTGGCTGCACTGGGGGCTGCGATCCGGGTCCTGCTCCCGGCAAGCTCCCCGGAGGTGGCGGGCCGCCCGTACCCTCGGCGGGCTCGTTCGACTCGGCGTCGGGCGCGGCGAGCTCTTCTTCCTCTTCGGGCTGCTCCCATTCGGCAATGCTCATCGCCAACGCCGCGTCCGCTTCCTCCACGGTGAACCCGAATTCACCCGCGGCCACGGCTGCCGCCGCCTCTTCCGCCCTGGTGGCGATGCGCTCCATCTCTTGCTCAGTGGTGTCGCGGGTGAGGAGCTTCTTCTCGTCAGCATTGACCGCCACCTCCACGAGGCTGTCAAAGAACTGTTGCACGACGTCGCTGGCGGGCTCTTGCCAAGTTGGAGCGATCCCGTGCGAGTCACACAACGGCATCATTGCGCAGATGCGGTCGCGCGAGGAGTTGTTGCACAGAGGAACGACACCTGCCGGCAACCTGAACCACTCGGGATGCTGTGGGTCATGCTTGAATATCTCCTTAAGCATCCCGTCCAACTCTAGGACGGTGAAATTGAAGTTAAGGCCTAGACGCAACCTCATTATATCCGCCGGGCCTCCAAATTCCCAGGCAGGTCTCCCCCTCGCCTGCAGAGGGGCGATGCGCCGGCGAAGGAAATCTGCGCCGACAGCTCCTACAGTCAACCCGGCAAGCCTGAGACGCAAGATCCGAGTGGTGGCGATCGTCAGCTTGTCGTCATCCTCGGACAGAGCGCTCCAGTCATTGCCGCGCACTGCTGAGGCTTGGCGCAGGGCGGTGAACGGCTGCGGGCTCTCTTCTACAATCCAGCACCAATCTGCTCTCCACTTGTCCCACTTGCTGTGGAGTTCCCCCTCCAGATAGGTCTCCTTCTTGCCGGCCCGCGAGATCCAGGCAATCCCGCCGGCAAGAGGTTCCCCTCTCTCGACATGAGGCATAAAGAAATGGCGGAAGAGATCTACGTTGGGGTGGACTCCGACAAAGTTTTCGCATAGATGGGCGAAAACTGCCATGGTCAGAACAGCGTTGGGGGTGAAATCAAGGAGGTGGAGTCCGTAGGTGTTCATAATATCACAGAAGAAATCAGAGAATGGCGGGCAGAGCCCGCAGTAGAAGAACACGGCGAAGAAAGGATACCCATTAGCTGGAGCTGCTCGCGAGGCGACGACGGAGAGTACCTTTGTACGTGGATGCGCCTGCATCTCCGTCGACCAAAAGAGATAGTACCACTCCCTCAGCTCCTCCGCGGAGACCTCGGGGGGGAAAGTAGCCTGCTCCTTCCGCAGCGCCTCAAGCCATTGCGCTTCGGTCGACTTCACAACTTTCGCGGTCGCGGCCTTCATGGCCTTCCCCTTTCCAGGCTTCGGAGGCATGGCGGAGGCGATGGGGGAGATCGACGGCGCTGGTGGTGGTGCTGACGACGGGAGCGGAGCGCTGCCCTCTTTCGACTTTGGAAGCGGAGGGGGGCGGCGGAGGCTTCTGAGATTGCAACAGCGAATGGCAAGGATGGAGGAAATGCCCCTGTTTCCCCTGCTTATAAAGGGGCGGACGTTTCGGCCTTCCAAGTGAACAAACTCCCACGATCTCTCCCACGACGCCGCGTTTGACGCGTGCTGTTCTGGGCGTGCACGGTGGGAGAAGAGTTAGATTCAGCGTGACCTAGGCCGCACGTGCCCGTGCACTGTTTTGGGCCTGGCCCAACAGCGCTCGGCACCGTGTATGGCCCAGGCCCGGGGGCTCCTGTCGGTGTACTAGAGTAGGGGTGCCCTATTACCCCGAACTCGTGCACGGGCAGTTGCAGCGCCCCGCGGCAAGGCTTACCGAGTGACTGCCAGGACCCTCCGTGGTTCCCTTGAAGACCGTTCAAGAACAAAGTACTCAAACCAAGGCCCCGGCAAGAGGAGCTTGCCGGGAAGAGACAAGACCCCAGCAAGAGGAGCTTGTCAGGAAGGCCACTCAAGACATACCAAGAAAGCTTGCCGCGACGCGCCCTGCGTCCCGGCAAGATCCGACGAGCGACAAGCTTCCGGATGCGACAAGACGACGGCCGCGGCAAGGAGCTTGCCGCGGGAAACCCCCACTGCGTGCCCGTGCTCCAGCTCACCTGCTAACGTGTCGCTCTGGGACTCTCCCAGAGCGCACGTGGCGGGAGGCTGTGCAGCTAGGAGTACGCGGTGGCAAGCGGAGATGAAGGGAAGCCCATCGTGGCAAACGGTGGCACTCCTAACGGTCACCTTTTGCACTGTTTAGGAGACTCAGACAGGCATTTAATGCCCTTGTCCCCTGCCGTCAGAGTTAGGTTGGGTGCACTGTATCCACAGTAGCGGTAGCTGCACCTACCACATCCTTTTCCATTTTTACCCTTCTTGTCTACGTTGCCCCCTGTCGGTGACCCCTTGAGTATAAAAGGAGGCCCAAGCGCAACGTAGAAGAGGTGCGGAGGGTCGGGGAGTTCAGAGAATCGACCAGCTCGGCCCGTTCAACACCAGAGACACTCTTACGCTCAGTCTGGCAGCGTCCATCGCTCCTGAGCAAGAATCCAATATACACAAACAAGCAGCAGTAGGGTTTTACGCATCCGTGTGGCCCGAAGCTGGGTAAAAATCTCCCCGTGTGCACTGCCTCGATCCGCTCTTTGTGCGCTCTCCGCCCCCCATCGAACCGAAAAGGGGCCCTGTCCCCATAGGTGTTGGCGGGAATCAGCAACGCCCCCGACATAGAGGATAAAAGCTGCCTGATTTAGTTCATTTTCAAAGGGATATATCTGTGTGTGTTGAAGAAAGATGATATCTTCATTGATTGGTCCCTGTGATCAGTTGTTGGACCTATTGTCTTATCAACTTTGATTTGAGTATGGGCTATCGTCAAATCAAATCAGAACCAACGATGCTCGTAATGTTGTCTTACTCGTGGTTGATCCCTCGAGCATACACCATTATATCTTTTGGGTCTGACAAATGCTATCACCTTGTTCACATAATTGTGGAATTCCACTTATATGGAAACCTGGATGAATTGTTGTTGAGCCCAGCAGCAACATAATTTTCATCATGTCCATGATTCATGTTGAACATCTAAGTTAGTGTTGGAAACTTTGTAAGCAATGCTTTTGTGTTCCGTTAATGAAGCTTATGCTTGGATGGAAGAAGTGACTTCCTTGAATTCATGCGCATTCTATGCAAGTTGCCGCCATGAATACGAGAAAGATTGTTTTGCTTCCTCTGGAATCATCCCAAGTTAGTCATGCCCGTGCGAAGTGCTCTATGGTTTGATAGGTTGGCCGCCTCCACTCCATATGTGTTCCTAGCACACCAAGCCACTGATTGATTTGTTCAAGGAGAAGAATTTCCTTCTTAAGAGCTAATGCGGACATACGCAAGGACTTTGATATCCTCGATGATGGTTCCTGACTTGAACTTTGGTAGTGTTTTATTATAAGACTACTATGTGGTCATGCTTGTCTTGGACAGCGTGTTCACATGTTGTAGCAGAACCAGCTCATGTTTTAGAGCTTACTACCGTAGTCCATCTCCCGAGAATTTGGCAACTTCATCTCGTCGATTTGTGTTGCAAACTTTCTTTTCAGACATGCTAAGTCTGAATTATCCTATCACCAATAGGATCTGAATCTCAGGCAGATATGATGGTTGGAACTTTCCCAACAGTTGCACTTTGTTCCCAGCTTGCACCGCCATTGTGCCAATCCCCCATGGGCTGCCCTTCTCAGCAGTTGATGTCCAAGATCATCTTCCAAAGTGGACTTGCCATGGGTCCCATCCATTTTCGATGATAAGCAAAATCATCCATTGTGTTGTCTTCAACAAGGTAGTCCACATCACCCATTCTAGTCCGAGTATGTCATTCTTTTGAACTCCTTCGAATGATCGGTTGTGATTGCCTTAGGTTGGTATAACGAGTCTCAATGATCTATGAATCAAAAGTAATTTTGTTTGCCACTTAAGGGATATTTCTGCGAGTCACCTTCCTTAAGATGTCTCGTTATGGTATCATGGCAGCTCAACTCCTCGCTACGTTGACAACCGTTCACCACCTTCTTAAGCGTGAAACTGTTGCCTACCTAGTGAACCTTCATCATCTGTTCCACTCCATCTCTTTGGATGTGTACTTCATGTCTCATCTCGAGAGATGTTGCTATGCCTCACTCCATGATTTGATCCTGAGTTACCCGATCTTCGAGAAGATCGATCACTCTAGAGTTTCCCCTTTCCTCTCGTTGCCATGTTGGTTGAAGTTCTCAGAGCAAGACATCGAGACAAAGATGGTGATCGAATCAACGCTCTAAAAGCAGTGCAAGTTGGATCGAGAAGATTGTGATAATTTGTGACCTCCTTTCTTCTTACCTCACGTCTCGAATCTCGGGACGAGATTCTTCTTTAGTGGGGGTGAGTTGTCACATCCCTAGATTTACCTTGGCCTTGGACTATCTTGGTTGTTGCATCATGCTTAAATTCAAAGGAAAATTGAATTGAGGGAATTCCCAAAGCCTCAGAAATCTTTTAAAAATAAGCAAGTTAAAAATTCCTTCAAATGAGCCCAAGGAAATGTTCGCTTTAATCCCTGAAAATATTGGCAAGTGGTAAAAATCCAAACCAATATTTTAGGGCATTAAGGGTAATTAATTTGGGCATTTTGAATTAAACCAAATGTATTTGAATTGGCTTTATTTCTGTTATAAAAGAAATACATGTCCAATAAATTTGGAAATTATTGTGGGGCTCTAGAGTAATATCTCTAGTCCATACAATAATTTATAGAAGCAACAAAAATGGTTTAGTTTTTAAACTAAATCAAAACAGAGGAAAGAATAGAAAACATAAACAAAACAGAGAAGAGAGAGAGGAAGGACCCGAGGTCCACTTACCCGGCTGGGCCGGCCCACCTGGCCTATGCCAGTCGTCACCCACCTCTGCCAGTAGGCAGAGGAGGGACAGCACACGACGCACGCGCGGGGGCCACGCCACCAGGCTGCCTGCCTGCGTCGCCTGGCCACCGCGACGCCTCGCGTCTTCTCCCCAGAGCCGCCTCGACCCCCACGGACACCACTCTCCCCCCTTCTCTCTCTCCCTCGTCCTCTCCTGCTATGGCCGAAGCGCCCGTAAGCCGCCCCACCGTAGTTGACGGCACCGCCTCCCCCCCCCCACGACCCCTCGTCGTGCCTTC
>NC_041388.1:290755598-290788316 GCF_002162155.2 Triticum dicoccoides
TCCTCGCATCACCACACGTCGGCGGACGCGCTCCTCTGCCCTCACAGACCTCGTCCTCGACCTCTCGTCACCGGAGATCCCTCTCGCCACCCCGTTCCGCTCCGACCTCCTCCGAGCTCGTCGTCCGCTCCACTACATCCACCGTGAGCTCCTGCCCCTAACCCCCCTCCTCTACGCCTTGGTTGCGCCCCCTAGCGGCCATCTCCACCGAGCCCGAGCGCTCTGCTCTGCCGGCGACGCCGCTGTCGTGGCCACAGCCACGCGGGCTCGAAACCGAGCGTGTCACCGCTTTTACCACACTCCGAGGAGGCTGTAGCCCCTCTCCGCGCCCGTGTTGTGCATCCTAGCGCCGAACCTGAGCATGTCCGAGCTCCGGCCGTCGCGGCCGAGTTCCCCGCCGTCGCCTCCGGCCGCCCCAGGCCTGACTGGCGACACCGTCTGACGCGCGCTGGCCTGGGCTCTCGAACGAGCCCAACCACGCTGTGAACGGGGCCCCAGAGCCCGTTCCCGCGGCCCTCCACCGTGTCTGGTCATCGCCGGCGGCTAAACGCCGGTGGTTTAGCCTCGGTTGACCAGGGGTTTGACCTCCCCTATCATGTGGGCCCAGGCGCCTGTTTAATTAGTGTTAGGTTTAGTTAGTGTTAATTAACTTAGCTAATTAGATGAGCCACTGACATGCGGGCCCCACCCTTCTAATTAACCTAGGATTGGGACTAACCAAAATTAGTTAGTCTAATGACACTGACACGCGGGACCCACTGGTCAGGTTTGACCTGGACCAGCCCTGTTGACTCACTGACGTCACGCTGACGCAGTGCTGATGCAGTTAATCTTTTCTAGAATTAGTTTATTTTCGAAATAATTCAGAAATTCCAGAAAATAGTTAAAACTTTGAAAAATCATAGAAATTCAACCTTAACTCCAAATAAGATAAATTATATATGAAAAATGATCAGAAAAATCCAATCTATCCATCTGTAAAATTTCCATGCATGTGAGAACAACTTATAGCTACTGTTTAGGACAAATCAAATGAATGGCATTTAAATAACCATATGTGGAGTTTGAATTTGAACCTTGGGTTCAAACCAACTACACTTAATTGTGTTGCTAGTTGCATTAGGCCAAATCACATCATATTGCCATGTCATGATCATGCATCATATTGTGCATACAATTAATTGTGTTTCTTCTCTGTTTGTCGGCGTTGTTCCCCCTCAGTAGACGTTGTTCCGACGTTATGATCGTTGACACTGATGAAGACCCAATGCTATCTTCAGAGGTGTTTGGCAAGCAAAACCCCCTTGTTCATTCCGATACAATCCCACTCTCTCGCTCCCGCTCTCTTTTACTGCATTAGGACAACAACGATTCAACTGTTACATGCTGCGGTAGTTGAATCCCTTTTCCTCTGCGTGACCTGTCATTGCCACAATAAATAGATGAAACCCACTAGCATGAGTAGGAGTTGTTTGAGCCCTGATGTGCCTACTCATTCGTGCTTGTTTGTCAAGCCTACTACTGCTTAGAGTTGAGTTAGGTCTGATTCATCGGGGATGAATTGGAATTTGGTGAACATGTCCTACCGTTGAGAGCTAAGTGTGTGAACACGATTTGGTAAAGGTAGCGGTGAGAGGCCATGTAGGAGTACATGGTGGGTTGTCTCATTGCAGCCATTCTTAGGAACTGAGTTCTGTGTTTGTGATCTATGAACAATTACTACCACACATTGGGTTCCGGTAACTTGGCCCCTCTCGGCTTATTAATGAACTCGATCTTTGTCCAGGAGTTGCAACTAGTTTCTAGTGTTTGTAGGTAGTGTTAGTAGTCTACCAAGTGGCACCCGGTATAGGTGGGCTTGGGACAGACTAGGCACAGTGGCACGGTGTACCAAGTGGCACCCGCATGGTGGGCTTGGGAACCCTGCACACATCGTTTGGGGCCGTGAGCGACACCCTGGCCAGATCTCCTTGCGGATCGAACCCGAATAGGCGATAAACCTGGACGAGAGACTTGTGTGGTTAGTCAGGTCGTGACCGACACCCTCGCCAGGCTTCCGCTTGAAGGTTGCCGAGGTACACGACGTGTACATGGTGGTAAGTGGCGAGAGCGTGTGTGAAGAAGTACACCCCTGCAGGGTTATCATTATCTATTCGAATAGCCGGATTCCTCGGATATGGAAACATGGACCCCTCGCATCGTTCATAGACAAGTGAAAGTGGATACTCTAAAATGCGCAAGATAAGCGTGAGTGCTATGCATGGCGTTCTCATAGGGAGACGGGAGCGGATCCATAGTGGTGTATTGATATGGTGAATATGTGGACTCGTGTGTGCCACCTGAAAGAGTTATTTGCATTAGTAGTTCAGGTTAGCCAGTGAGTCAAAGCTGGCTTGCTGCAGTTAAACTCCACCACCCTCTTTGTTGCTACCAATGCATATGTAGTTAGTTCTGATGTAAGTCTTGTCGGGTACATTTGTTCTCACGTTTGCTTAATTTATGTTTTGTAGAGAGACCTCGGTCTCGCTAGTAGTTCCACGTGGACTTCGATGTTTAGCTTGATACCTCAGCTACGATCTTGTGCCCTCGGCACGATCTGGTAGATAGTCAGGCTTCTCAGCCTTTTTCATTTGTAGAAGTCTGTACTCAGACATGTTAAGCTTCCACATGTGCTTTGACTTGTATGCTCTGAATGTTGGGTCATGAGACCCATGTTTGTATTATCTGGCTCTTTGGAGCCTAATGAATAAATACTTGAGTCATAGAGTTATGTTGTGATGCCATGTTGTATTTACACATATCGAGCATTGTGTGTATGATTGAAATGTTTGGTATGTGTGGGATACGACAACCTAGTTGTTCATCCTTGGTAGCCTCTCTTATGGGGAAATGTAGTCTTGTGCTTCCATGAGCCATAGTAGTCCGCTACTGCCCGGTTCACCGGAGTCCTGCTAGCCCAGCACTACTGCTCCGGAACACTTGGACAGGCCAGCATGTGATTCACTTTGTTCCTGTGTCTGTCCCTTCGGGGAAATGTCACGCGGTGACATCCGGAGTCCTGCTAGCCTGCTACAGCCCGGGTTCCCGTAGTCCTGTTAGCCCAGTTGCTATAGCCCGGATTCACACGCTGCTGACCGACATGATCGATGTTGATTCATGTATGCCTGTCCCCGTAAGTTAGTGCCACTTTGGGTTCACGACTAGTCATGTCGGCCCGGGTTCTCTGTCATATGGATGCTAGCGACACTATCATATACGTGAGCCAAAAGGCGCAAACGATCTCGGGCCATGGTAAGGCGACACCCGTGGGGATACCTGTCACATCCCAAGTTCTGGTAATGCCTAGTGCTTACATATGGTGTTGCATCATGTCTACTTTACTCAGAAGATTGAAATGGGGATGACAGAACCCCCAGCACCCCATTAATCCAGCTAGGATTTACTAAAATCTTTTTCAATGAACCTTAAATGCCCTTCTAAAATGTTCATCATCTTTGCCTTGGTCTTAAACCTCTGACAGAAATGGTGCACATATTTCTAGGACATCATAGGGTCACTGAATTAAATCATACTCTATTTGCATTCGGGCATTTAAATGCTATAGAATATTTTAGATGTCCAAATAATCCTAAACTGAAATGTTCCATGTTGGTTATATGCTAAACAGTGGGCATGAGCAGTTTGGTGATTTTTGAAAGTGCCTAAGCATTTTTAGAAAAGCCACAAAGTTGCAGAAAAATATAAAACAGGAAATAAAATAGAGAAAGGAGAAACTTACCTGGCTTACCTGCAGCCCAGCTGTGCGGCCCAACACTGTAGCTAGCCCAGCCCAACTCCTCCCCTGTCTTCAACCTCGTGCCAGTAGGCACGAGGGCGTGTGCCCCGGCACGCACGCGCGTGCCCGGCCACCTCCTGCTTTCCCGGGGCGCCCTGAGCCTTCCGTCGCGCCATGCCACCCCCCAGACCCGTATGGATCAATCTCTCCCTCCCTCGCTCTCCCCCTCGCCAGTTCCCCTCCATGGCCGAAGCCTCCATGGACGCACCGCCGCCATTCGCCGCTGCCATCGCCCTTCCCACGCCATCCAGCTATGCCACGAGCTCCGCCTCGACCCCCGCGTCCTCTGCACCAATCCAGGCGCCGCCAGGAGCTCCGTGACGACGACTCCGAGCTCTTCTTCCTCCTCGGACCCGTGGATCACCGCCGTTGATTCGCCGGACCCCGTGCCTCCCCTTCCTCGCCAGCAGCACCACAAGAACTGCGGTGAGCTGCTGCACCGTTTCCCCCATGCCCTGTTGCCTAATTTGCGCCCTAGCTAGCTCCACCACCCTGCCCGAAAGCTTGCTCGCCGCCGGCCATGTCGCCGCCGTGGCTAGAGCCCGCAAACATCACATCAGAGCATGTTTTCGTCCTCAGTGCGTTCCCAGGAACCCAGAACACCTACCCACTCGTCCTCCCGTGCACCGTAGCACGTTGTCCACCTTCGCCGAACTCCGGCCGCCGCAGAAGCGGACACCGCCGTCGATCGAGGTCGTCTCCGACGACCCCACTAGCACCAGCCGATGCAGACGAGGCTCAGGGTCCCAACGGTGCCATCCGCGCCTCGAACCGTGGCCTGTGCTGCGATTCCGTGCATCGCCGCCGTCTCGGACCTCGCCGGCGGTTAGTCGCCGGCAGGTTTGACCGATTTAACCGGGGGTTTGACCCCGTCTGACCAGGGTTTGACCACCCTGGGTCACTGACGCGTGGGGCTAGCCCTGCTAATTAACCTAGGTTAGTGTTAATTCATTTAGTTAGTTTAATTAGCCTCTGACATGTGGGCCCAGGCCTTAACTAAACTAGATTAGGTTTAGTTTAATTTTAGTTAACCTTGTTAGTTAACTGTGTCACTCATGTGTGGACTCCACACGTCAGGTTTGACCTGGATCGAGCCGTTGACCTGCTGACATCACTATGAGGTCATGCTGACGCAGTAAAGCACTTTCTGGATTTAAGTTTATTCAGAACATTCTAGAAATTAGTATAAACTTCTAAAAATCATAGAAAATCAATCGTAACTCCAAATGAAATAAATTATATATGAAAAATTATCAGAAAAATTCAAGGAATCCATCTGTACCATTTTCATGCATGTTTGAGCAAGTTAACCTCACTGTTTAGGATGAAACAGGATTAGGGCAAATTTCATAATAGGTTTGGAGTTGGAATTGATATAGTTTTGAATTCCCCTTCAATTAAAATGACTTTCTGTTGCATTAGCCCAAATCACAGCATATTGCCATGTCATGATCATGCATCATATTGTTGCATTGCATTGATTGTGCTCTCCCTCTCTGTTGCCGGTATTCGTCCCCTCTCAATAGACGTACTTCCGACGATGAGTTCGATGACACCGATGAAGAGCTATAATATCTTCAGAAGTGCCAGGCAAGCAAAACACCCTTGTTCATTCCGATAAAATCCCACTCTCTTGCTCCTGCTCTCTTTTACTGCATTAGGACAACAACGATTCAACTGTTACATGTTGCGGTAGTTGAACCCCTTTCCTCTACATGACCTGTCATTGCCACAGTAAATAGATGAAACCCACTAGCATGAGTAGGAGTTGTTTGAGCCCTGATGTGCCTACTCATTCATGCTTATTTTTCATGCCTGCTACGGCTTAGAGTTGAGTCAGGTCTGATTCATCGGGGATGAACTGGAATAGTGATGAACATGTCCTACTATGTGTGAGCTAAGTGTGTGAACACGATTTGGTAAAGGTACCGGTGAGAGGCCATGTAGGAGTACATGGTGGGTTGTCTCATTGAAACCGTCCTTAGGAACTGAGTTCTGTGTTTGTGATCCATGAAACAGTTACTACCACGCATTGGGACCGAAACCAATGGACCCTCTCGGCTTCTTGATCACCCTTGTCCTCTGTCCAGGTGTTGCAACTAGTTTTTGGTGTTTATAGGATATGTGTTGGTGGCCGTGCGTAGCACTGAACCTAGGGGTGGGCTATGATGCGGTAGATACACTGTGGCCGGGCATACCGGGCGCCCGTTTGGTGTCTCGGAACCCTGTATACATCGTCCGGGGCCGTATGTGGAAACCTCGGCCGGACTCCCTGCAGATGGAACCTAGATAGGCGATAAACCTGGACTAGAGACTTGAGTGTTTAGGTAGGCTGTGGCCGAGACCCTCGTTGGGCTTCCGCTTGAAGGTTGCCGAGTACATGTCGTGTAAACGGCGGTAAGTGGTGAGAACGTGTGTGAAGAAGTACACCCCTGCAGGGTTAACATCATCTATTGAATAGCCGTGTCCGCGGTAATGGACTTCTGGGTTGCCTATAACAGTTCATAGACAAGTGAAAGTGGATACTCTAAAACTCGCAAGATAAGTGTGAGTGCTATGGATGGCCTTCTCGTAGGGAAACGAGAGCTGATCCATAGTGGTGTATTGAATGGTGAACATGTGGACTCGTGTGCGCCACCTCAAAAGAGTTGCTTGCAGTCATAGTTCAGATTAGCCACTAAGTCAAAGCTGGCTTGTTGCAGTTAAACTCCACCACCCCCTTTGTTGATACCGGTGCATATGTAGTTAGTTCTGATGTAAGTCTTGCTGGGTACATTTGTACTCACGTTTGCCTATTCTATGTTTTTGCAGAGAGACGTCGGTCTCGCTAGTAGTTCCGTGTGGACTTCGACGTTTAGCTTGATACCTCAGCTATGATCTTGTGCCCTCGGCAGGATCTGGTCGATAGTTAGGCTTCTTAGCCTTTTTCATTTGTAGACGTCTGTACTCAGACATGTTAAGCTTCCGCATGTGCTTGATTTATATGCTATGATTGTTGGGTCATGAGACCCATGTTTGTAATATCTCGCTCCTCGGAGCCTAATGAATAAATGTTTGAGTCGTAGAGTCTTGATGTGATGCCATGTTGTATTTACACATGTGGAGCATATTGTGTGTATGATTGAAATGCTTGGTATGTGTGGGATCCGACAATCTAGTTGTTTATCCTTGGCAGCCTCTCTTATGGGGAAATGTAGTCTTGTGCTTCCATGAGCCATAGTAGTCCGCTACAGCCCGGTTCACCGGAGTCCTGTTAGCCCAGCACTACTGCTCAAGACACTTGACTGGCCGGCATGTGTTTCACTTCGTTCCTGTGTTTGTCCCTTCAGGGAAATGTCACGCGGTAACATCCGGAGTCCTGCCTAGCCTGCTACAGCCCGGGTTCCCGGAATCCTGTTAGCCCAGTGCTACAGCCTGGATATACACGCTGCTGACCGACATGCTCGATGTGATTCATGTATGCCTGTTCCCATTGGTTAGTGCCGCTTTGGGTTCACGACTAGCCATGTCGGCCCGGGTTCTCTGTAATATGGATGCTAGCAACACTATCATATACATTAGCCAAAAGACGCAAACGGTCCCGGGCCATGGTAAGGCGACACCCGTGGGAATACCGTGCGTGAGGCCGCAAAATGATATGAGGTGTTACCGGCTAGATCGACGTGACTTGGAATCGGGGTCCTGACAGCATTGGTATCAGAGCCTGACTGCCTGTAGGATTACCAAGCCAAACCGGTCGAAGTTGAGTCTAGAAATGCTTTAGTTATATACGGGAATTGATTGTGGAAGGGAACATAAGCCTCTTTTTGCTCCTTATACCTTATGCCTTCTGATCTGAGTCATTCTCTTCTCATTCTATGCGGGTTAAGAAACTAGGCCTTCTCATCTATCTATTAGGATGACGTGTTACTAATCCGTAGACTTATAGGATTGTTGGATTCAAGTCTCAGTTCAGTTCCTTTTACCTCCATATGCTCATAGCTGGCCTCAGAACCTTGATATTGTGTTGTTGAGTGGTTATGCCACCATTTTGCAGGATGTCTCAAACCGTTTTGAGCATTTACAGTCGTTATGCTGTCCGAGTCATCCCAGGTTTCTAAGTAGTCTGATGCATTTGCAAATCCTTTCTTTCCATTTCTGATATCCTTTTGGGCCAAATTAATCACACTAATCGGTGAGTTGTGGTACTATGTTGTCGCGACATATATGTTGGAGCTATCATTATGACCCTAGGTGTTTTAGGGAGTCACCTAGTAATATAGCCATGTTTTGTGTTCCGGTGTGATGATTCTGGCCACCATTCTCGAAAGCATCCCGTGATGCCATGTAGTGGTAGGTATTCTATTCATGGGTTCTTGAACCCGAGATGCACCCTACTTATCTCATGTTGATAGTGTTGCTAGTTCCTTTAAGATACTAGTAACCTTTGCGATAGTCCTCGAGATCCATGGTATTTCCTTCTTCCAAATACCATGAACCATTAAGGCAGAAGTTCTTTGAACCAAAAGATCACCATTAGAGTACTCCTGAGGAGTTCTCCATTCATAATTGTGTCTCTGCCAGTCCTACCTCTCAGCATGGGTCATCTAGAAGAAATATGTTGAACTTGTTCGACATACTAACCTATGCATCCACAACTCAGAAAGATATATGTTCCTTGAGTTGTCCCTCTGTAGTTGTATTCCGATCCTTGTCTATTAGTTGATAGCCAAGTTTATGCCGTGCATTCGTGTTATCGATGCCTAGTATTCTTGTGGTTTGTCAAGCCGTTCTATTTCAGAATGACTAGGAGAAACAAACTCCAGTACCTCATCCATATCCAGGATTGGGTCAAAGTAGTTGTATTCCGCAGATCAAATGCAATCAAGCTTTGATTCTGTTCTACCCTGAAGTATTACCCACTTTTATGTCAGGAACGTCATGAGAATTGCACCTTATCTTATGAATTCTTGATGCAGTGATACTCTCGCCATCATCATTCATTCCTCGGTCCCGTGTTGCCATAACCGGAATGCCGACAAGTGAACTGTGATGTGTGAAATCAATACTCCTAGCAACGTCGATGCTTGGTAGTTAATGGACAATATTCTCATTCTTAGCGTGTTGGTTATTGAATCATCATTCTAAGATTGATCATGCTACCTGATCCTTTTCCCTAGTGCACTCTTCGATCAAGAGTTGGGACTGTGTCTATCCTTGCTTATTTGATCATATCATCTTGCCCTGAAAAGCAAGATTGTCTCGAGCTTAGTAACATATTAGTGGTTCATTATTTCCGAAGATCTTCTTGGAAGTATTACCTGGCTGTCACCTGACCGGTATGTTGAGTTCATGATTAAATGGGTTTTCTTATAAATCACCTCTTCTCCAAGAATCTGTGTTGGATATCCCTGAGCTAGTTGGTTAAGCTGAACAACAACTTGGAGAGTTGGAAGATAAAAGGCTTTGCCAAATTTGGTTCTTCCTGAAGGGATATTTTTGTGTTGTGTGTGTGTTGAAGAAAGATGATATCTTCACCAATTGGTCCTCGTGATTAGTTGTTGGATCTATTGTCTTGTCAAAACTTTGACTTGAGTATGGATTATCATCAAGTCAAATCAGAACCAACGATGTTCGTAGTGTTATCTTACTCGTGGTTGATCCCTCGAGAATACACCATTACATCTTTTGGTCTGACCAATGCTATCACCGTGTTCACATGATGGTGGAAGTCCAGTGATATGGAAATTCTGATGAGTTGTTGTTGAGCCCATCAGCAGCATCTTATTTTCTCCATGGCTCATGTCGAACATCAAGCTAGTGTTGGAAACTTGTGCAAGCATATCTTCATGCTCTGTTCATGAAGTATCTGTCTGGATGAAAGAAGTGACTTCCTCTGGTTCACGTGCAATCGATGCAAGTTGCTGCCATGAATTCGAGAAAGATTGTTTTTGTTTCCTCTGGAATCTTCCCAAGTTAGTCACGCATAGGTGTGAAGTACTCTATGGTTTGATAGGTTGGCCGCCTCCATTCTATATGTGTTTCCTAGAACACCAAGCCACTGACTGATTTGTTCAAGGAGAAGAAGTTCCTTCTTAAGAATCATGACTTATGTCAGGACTTCATTATCCTCGATGACGGTTCCCCAACCTGAACTTGGTAGTATTTTATTATAAGACTACCACGTGGTCACGCTTGTCTCGGATAGCGTGCTCACAGGTTTGTAGTAGAACCAACTCATATTTTGGAGCCTGCTATCGCAGTTCATTCCCCGAGAATCTCGCAACGTCATCTCGTCAAATTGTGTTGCAAACCTTCATTTTCCTTTCTAGACTCGATGAGTCTGGAATATCCTGACACCAACCAGATCTGAATCTCAGGCAGATATGATGGTTGGAGCATTTTCCAAGAACTATAATATCGGTCTCTCGATAACCGGTAAAGTGGATGTCGTGGCTAACACACCCAGTTGGAAGATCTATTATTGTAGTATCTTGATTGAAGAAGTTGGCCACCTCTCTATAAGGATTTCGTAGGATTTTCTCCAGAAGTTGTTCCTTATGGATCCTTTGTATTCCGAAGTCCGACCACTACTTGATGGCTATGTTGATGCTTTAAAGCATGACCATGGTAACCAGTACATCAAGGGGAACATTAGAAGCGGAGTGCTAAATGTCTCTCGGTCGATCATCCAGATTTTGATTCCTTGGCCTCGCTAAGGTGAAATCTGAGAACGTGTTATCTTTCTTTGCATCTGCATCTTCCACCATTATTCATCATGGTAGCATGTTGTGTTGCCAGGATCTTTGACACGGATATTGGTAAAACCTTGATTGATACGGAAATGCTCAAGTTCTTGAGAGCACGCTTAAGCACTAGGATTTATCGTTGGCATTAACTGGGATCCGTTCTCAGCTTCTTCGATTATGCCATAACCTTTCAAACAGTGGAATATCTCTCTACTGTTGGGTTCCTCCCCAGTTACTAGAATCATTCCCAGCATTTGCATTTTGTTCCCAGCTTGCACCTCCATTGTGTCCTCCTACTACGGACTACCCTTCTCAGTAATTACTGATCAGGATCATCTTCAAAGTGGTCCTACCACGGGTTCCATCTATTTCCGATGATAAACAAATCATCCATCGCGTTTTCTTCAACAAGGTAGTCCACATCATCCATTCTAGTATGAGTATGCCATTTCTTCAAGCTCCTTCACGCGATCGTTTGTGATTGCCTCAGGCTGGTGAGAAGAGTTTCAATGATCTCTGAATCAAAAGTAATTCTTTTTGCCACTTAAGGGAATATTTCTACGAGTCACGTTTCCCTAAGGTGTCCCGTTATGGAATCATGGCAACTACCTCCTCGCTACTTTGAAACCATGCACCATCCTACTCCAGCATGGAATTGTTGCCTACCAATTTGAACCCTTGTCATCTATTACCTTCCATCTCTCTCGATGTGTGTTTTGTGTCTCAGCTCAAGAGATATTCTAATGTATCACTCCATGAGTTGATCTTGAGTTGCTCGATCTTTGAGAAGATCGTTTCCTGTAGAGTTTCCTTCCCTCTTCATTGTGTTGGATGAAGATCTCAAAGACAAAGACGTCAAGAGCAATGTGATGCAATATATCGGTATCTTCGAGAAGGACACTTGGATCAAGAAGACTGTGATAGTTTTGTGACCCCTCTGTCTTCTTACACCACTTCTTGAATCTAGGGACGAGATTCTTGTTTTAGTGGGGGTGAGTTGTCACATAACAAGTTATGGTAATTCCTAGTGCTAACATATGGTGTTCCATCATGTCTACTTTACTCAGAAAATTGAAATGGGGATGACAGAACCCCCAGCACCCCATTAATCCAGCTAGGATTTACTAAAATCTTTTTCAATGAACCTTAAATGCTCTTCTAAAATGTTCATCATCTTTGCCTTGGTCTTAAACCTCTGACAGAAATGGTGCACATATTTCTAGGACATCATAGGGTCACTGAATTAAATCATACTCTATTTGCATTCGGGCATTTAAATGCTATAGAATATTTTAGATGTCCAAATGATCCTAAACTGAAATGTTCCATGTTGGTTATATGCTAAATAGTGGGCATGAGCAGTTTGGTGATTTTTGAAAGTGCCTAAGCATTTTTAGAAAAGCCACAAAGTTGCAGAAAAATATAAAACAAGAAATAAAATAGAGAAAGGAGAAACTTACCTGGCTTACCTGCAGCCCAGCTGTGCGGCCCAACACTGTAGCTAGCCCAGCCCAACTCCTCCCTTGTCTTGAACCTCGTGCCAGTAGGCACGAGGGCGTGTGCCCAAGGCACGCACGCGCGCGCCCGGGCAGCTCCTGCTTTCCCGGGGCGCCCTGAGCCTTCCGTCGCGCCACGCCACCCCCCCAGACCCGTATGGATCAATCTCTCCCTCCCTTGCTCTCCCCCTCGCCCGTTCCCCGCCATGACCGAAGCCTCCATGGACGCACCGCCGCCATTCGCCGCTGCCATCGCCCTTCCCATGCCATCCAGCTATGCCACGAGCTCCGCCTCGACCCCCGCGTCCTCTGCACCAATCCAGGCGCCGCCAGGAGCTCCATGACGATGACTCCGAGCTCTTCTTCCTCCTCAGACCCGTGGATCACCGCCGTCGATTTGCCGTACCACGTGCCTCCCCTGCCTCGCCAGCAGCACCAGAAGAACTGCGGTGAGCTGCTGCACCGTTTCCCCCATGCCCCGTTGCCTAATTTGCGCCCTAGCTAGCTCCACCACCCCGCCCGAAAGCTTGCTCGCCGCCGGCCATGTCGCCGTCGTGGCTAGAGCCCGTAAACGTCGCGTCAGAGCATGTTTTCGTCCTCAGCGCGTTCCCAGGAACCCAGAACACCTATTCACTCGTCCTCCCGTGCACCGTAGCACGTTGTCCACCTTCGCCGAACTCCGGCCGCTGCAGAAGCGGACACCGCCATCGATCTAGGTCGTCTCCGGCGACCCCACTAGCACCAGCCGACGCGGACGAGGCTCAGGGTCCCAACGGTGCCATCCGTGCCTCGAACCGTAGCCTGTGCTGCGATTCCGTGCATCGCCGCCGTCTCGGACCTCACCGGCGGTTAGTCGCCGGCAGGTTTGACCGATTTGACCGGGGGTTTGACTCCGTCTGACCAGGGTTTGACCACCCTGGGTCACTAACGCATGGGGCTAGCCCTGCTAATTAACCTAGGTTAGTGTTAATTTATTTAGTTAGTTTAATTAGCCTCTGACATGTGGGCCCAGGCCTTAACTAAACTAGATTAGGTTTAGTTTAATTTTAGTTAACCTTGTTAGTTAACTGTGTCACTGACGTGTGGACCCCACACGTCAGGTTTGACCTGGACCGAGCCGTTGACCTGCTGATGTCACTGTGAGGTCATGCTAACGCAGTAAAGCACTTTCTGGATTTAAGTTTATTCAGAAAATTCCAGAAATTAGTATAAACTTCTAAAAATCATAGAAAATCAACCGTAACTCCAAATGAAATAAATTATATATGAAAAATTATCAAAAATATTCAAGGAATCCATCTGTACCATTTTCATGCATGTTTGAGCAAGTTAACCTCACTGTTTAGGATGAAACATGATTAGGGCAAATTTCATAATAGGTTTGGAGTTGGAATTGATATAGTTTTGAATTCCCCTTCAATTAAAATGACTTTCTGTTGCATTAGCCCAAATCACAGCATATTGCCATGTCATGATCATGCATCATATTGTTGCATTGCATTGATTGTGCTCTCCCTCTCTGTTGCCGGTATTCGTCCCGTCTCGATAGACGTACTTCCGATGATGAGTTCGATGACACCGATGAAGAGCTATAATATCTTCAGAAGTGCTAGGCAAGCAAAACACCCTTGTTCATTCCAATACAATCCCACTCTCTCGCTTCTGCTCTCTTTTACTGCATTAGGACAACAACGATTCAACTGTTACATGTTGCGGTAGTTGAACCCATTTCCTCTGCATGACCTGTCATTGCCACAGTAAATAGATGAAACCCACTAGCATGAGTAGGAGTAGTTTGAGCCCTAATGTGCCTACTCATTCATGCTTATTTGTCATGCCTGCTACTGCTTAGAGTTGAGTCAGGTCTGATTCATCGGGGATGAATTGGAACAGTGATGAACATGTCCTACTGTGTGTGAGCTAAGTGTGTGAACACGATTTGGTAAAGGTAGCGGTGAGAGGCCATATAGGAGTACATGGTGGGTTGTCTCATTGAAACCGTCCTTAGGAACTGAGTTCTGTGTTTGTGATCCATGAAACAGTTACTACCACGCATTGGGCCCGTAACCAATGGACCCTCTCGGCTTCTTGATCACCCTTGTCCTCTGTCCAGGAGTTGCAACTAGTTTCTGGTGTTTATAGGATATGTGTTGGCGGCCGTGCGTAGCGCTGACCCTAGGGGTGGGCTATGATGTGGTAGATACATCATGGCCGGGCATGCCGGGCGCCCGTTTGGTGTCTCGGAACCCTGTACACATCGTCCGGGGCCGTATGTGGAAACCTCGGCCGGACTCCCTCTGGATGGAACCTGGATAGGCGATAAACCTGGACTAGAGACTTGAGTGTTTAGGTAGGCTATGGCCGACACCCTCGTTGGGCTTCCGCTTGAAGGTTGCTGAGTACATGTCGTGTAAACGGCGGTAAGTGGTGAGAGCGTGTGTGAAGAAGTACACCCCTGCAGGGTTAACATCATCTATTCGAATAGCCGTGTCCGCGGTAATGGACTTCTGGGTTGCCTATAACAGTTCATAGACAAGTGAAAGTGGATACTCTAAAACTCGCAAGATAAGTGTGAGTGCTATGGATGGCCTTCTCGTAGGGATACGAGAGCGGATCCATAGTGGTGTATTGAATGGTGAACATGTGGACTCGTGTGCGCCACCTCAAAAGAGTTGCTTGCAGTCGTAGTTCAGATTAGCCACTGAGTCAAAGCTGGCTTGCTGCAGTTAAACTCCACCACCCCCTTTGTTGATACCGGTGCATATGTAGTTAGTTCTGATGTAAGTCTTGCTGGGTACATTTGTACTCACGTTTGCCTATTCTATGTTTTTGCAGAGAGACGTTAGTCTCGCTAGTAGTTTCGTGTGGACTTCGACGTTTAGCTTGATACCTCAGCTACGATCTTGTGCCTTCGGCAGGATCTGGTAGATAGTCAGGCTTCTTAGCCTTTTTCATTTGTAGACGTCTGTACTCAGACATGTTAAGCTTCCGCATGTGCTTGATTTGTATGCTATTATTGTTGGGTCATGAGACCCATGTTTGTAATATCTCGCTCCTCGGAGCCTAATGAATAAATGTTCGAGTTGTAGAGTCTTGTTGTGATGCCATGTTGTATTTACACATGTCGGGCATATTGTGTGTATGATTGAAATGCTTGGTATGTGTGGGATCCGACAATCTAGTTGTTTATCCTTGGCAGCCTCTCTTATGGGGAAATGTAGTCTTGTGCTTCCATGAGCCATAGTAGTCCGCTACAGCCCGGTTCACCGGAGTCCTGTTAGCCCAGCACTACTGCTCAGGACACTTGACTGGCCGGCATGTGTTTCACTTCGTTCCTGTGTCTGTCCCTTCAGGGAAATGTCACGCGGTAATATCTGGAGTCCTGCCTAGCCTGCTACAGCCCGGGTTCCCGGAGTCCTGTTAGCCCAGTGCTACAGCCCGGATATACACGCTTCTGACTGACATGCTCGACGTGATTCATGTATGCCTGTTCCCATAGGTTAGTGCCGCTTTGGGTTCACGACTAGCCATGTCGGCCCGGGTTCTCTGTCATATGGATGCTAGCAACACTATCATATATGTGAGCCAAAAGACGCAAACGGTCCCGGGCCATGGTAAGGCGACACCTGTGGGAATACCGTGCGTGAGGCCGCAAAATGATATCAGGTGTTACCGGCTAGATCGACGTGACCTGGAATCGGGGTCCTGACAATACCGTGCGTCAGGCCGCAAAGTGATATGAGATGTTACAGGCTAGATCGGTGTGACTTAGAATCGGGGTCCTGACATGTACGACTACATCAGCTGCGTTGATAAACACTTCTGCTTTGTGATCTTCAAGGGTATGAAGAGGCTCTCCCCCTCTTGTGGCTATGCATCTCCTAGATAGATCTTCCGTGAGCATAGGAAATTTTTGAATTGCATGCTACGTTCCCCAACACAAGGGAGGAGGTGCACTAGCCCCTTGTGGGCTGGTCTGTCCCCTCCTTTGGCCCATAAGGCCCATAACTTGCCGGGGGGTGCCCGGAACCCCTTCCGGTGACCTGATTCCTTCTTGGTACGTCCCGAAACACTTTCGATGTCCAAGTTGTCACAGCCCTAGCCTTAGCCTTTGCTTGACCTTTCATGATCATCATGGCATCATGTTTAAGTTTTATGAAACTCTGAAATGGGGATGGTCAAGCCCTAGCACAAATGCAATTCAAATAGTTTCAAATAAAACTATTTTCAATGAACCCAAAATGCCTTTTAAAAATGTTCATCATCTCTGGTTTAAGGTGGAAGCATCTACCCAAGATGATTTGCTTTTTTGCTGGGCACATTTGGGCTTTGAATTAAATCACAAGGTATTTGAATTTGGGCATTTAATCAATATAATATTTTAAATGCTCGAATAATCCCAGAAACAATTTTGGGCAGTCGTAAATATTTCAAATAAAGCCCAAAATATATCCTAGGATTTATGGAAATGAGTTAGTATTATTACTAATTCCTAACATATCAAATAAATAGAAACATAAAACTAATAGAAGGAGAGAGACAGTTTCCTTACCTGGCGCCACCTGGCGGCCCAGCTGGCCCAGCCAGCCCACTAGGGGCACGGGCGTCTTCTTCCCCGCGCCAGCGCACGAAGCAGCTCACTAGAGCGCGCCGACGCCGCCTTGGCCACCTCCTGTTTCCTCCCCGGGCCTTCTAGCGACGCCACGGAGACGCCCCGTGGCCCCTCGCTCCTCTCCCTCACTCTCTGCTCTCCCCCTCGCCCTCTGCTCCCTCTCCCGAGCACACTCGAGCAGAGCTCGTCGTCGTCGACGCAATTTACCGCGGCCACCGTCCATCCCGTGCCTCCCCCGATGGGTCCAGAGGAACCGCCTTTTTCATTTATAGATGTATGTACTCAGACATGTTAAGCTTCCGCATGTGCTTTGGTTTGTATGCTCTGAATGTTGGGTCATGAGACCCATGTTTGTATTTCTCGCTCCTCGGAGCCTAATGAATAATACTTGAGTTGTAGAGTTATGTTGTGATGCCATGTTGTATTTACACATATCGAGCATATTGTGTGTATGATTGAAATGCTTGGTATGTGTGGAATCTGACAATCTAGTTGTTTATCCTTGGCAGCCTCTCTTATGGGGAAATGTAGTCTAGTGCTTCCATGAGCCATAGTAGTCTGCTACAGCCCAGTTCACCGGAGTCCTGTTAGCCCAGCACTACTGCTCAGGACACTTGACTGGCCGGCATGTGTTTCACTTCGTTCCTGTGTCTGTCCCTTCGGGGAAATGTCACGCGGTGACATCCGGAGTCCTGCCTAGCCTGCTACAGCCCGGGTTCCCGGAGTCCTGTTAGAGCAGTGCTACAGCCCGGATTCACACGCTGCTGACCGACATGCTCGATGTGATTCATGTATGCATGTCCCCATAGGTTAGTGCCGCTTTGGGTTCACGACTAGCCATGTCGGCCCGGGTTCTCTGTCATATGGATGCTAGCGACACTATCATATACGTGAGCCAAAAGGCGCAAACAGTCCCGGGCCATGGTAAGGCGACACCCGTGGGAATACCGTGCGTGAGGCCGCAAAGTGATATGAGGTGTTACCGGCTAGATCGATGTGACTTAGAATCGGGGTCCTAACACAAATACCATCGTCCTATATATCAACCTTTACCTCTCGACCATTTCGAGACTCCTCGTCATGTATGTGATCTCATCCGGGACTCCGAACAACATTCGGTTACCACAACATATAACTCATATAACACTATATCGTCAACGAACGTTAAGCGTGTGGACCCTACGGGTTCGGGAACTATGTGGACATCACCGAGGCACCTCTCCGGTCAATAACCAATAACGGAACCTAGATGCCCATATTGGCTCCTACATATTCTACGAATATCTTTATCAGTCAAACCGTTATGACAACATATGTAATCCCTTTGTCCATCGGTATGTTACTTGCCCGAGATTCGATCGTCGGTATCTTCATACCTAGTTCAATCTCGTTCCATAATACATCACTTTGTGACTAACTCCTTAGTCATTTGCTTGCAAGCTTATCATGTGTATTACCGAGAGGGCCCAGAGATACCTCTCCGATACTCGGAGTGACAAATCCTAGTCTCGGTCTATGCCAACTCAACAAACACCTTAGGAGATACCTGTAGAGCATCTTTATGATCACCCAGTTATGTTGTGACGTTTGATATCGCACAAGGTATTCCTCCGGTATCCGGGAGTTGCATAATCTCATACTCGAAGGAATATGTATTTGACATGAAGAAAGCAATAGCAACAAACTGAACGATCAATATGCTAAGCTAACGGATGGGTCTTGTCCATCACATCATTCTCCTAATGATGTGATCCCGTTATCAAATGACAACACGTGTCTATGGTTAGGAATCCTTAACCATCTTTGATCAACGAGCTAGTTTAGTAGAGGCTCACTAGGGGCGCGATATTTGTTTATGTATTCACACATGTATTTAAGTTTCTGATCAACACAACTCTAGCATGAATAATAAACACTACAAAAAAAGACACATCCGTGACATTTTGGGCCGAACGAAATTTTTTTCTATCATACTTATGACACTTCTATGACGATAATTGTGACAAAACCCGGTATCATCATAGATGTGGTGGGCTCCTACTTCTGTGACGAAAAATCATGATAGAAAATGGGATTTTCATCTTGAGCGGGACAAAGACGCACCCGCATGACATTCTTTGGGACGTCCATTACAGAAAAAACCATGGTAGAGGCGAGGGCGAGGAAAATATAGGGGAGTTCCCGGTTACGGTGGGTGGTCGGGGGCCGAGCGATGCACGTTTCTCTCGTACGTACACGCATGTGTGCAAGGCATTGGGCTCTAACTGAACCCAAGTGAGGCATTGAGCTCTAACTGAACCCGAGCGATTGCACTTCAGGCTACGCGTTACTGAACCCGAGCGATCGATGGATCCCTTGCTATTAACTGAACCCGAGTGATTCCTTCGCTACTGCTGCTAACTGAAGCCGATCGAACACTGCTGCCTCCTTCCCTTGATGAACAGTGAGTGTTTTTGAGGGGGTTTGGATGAACAATTCCTGCTGGGGGGTTGGATGAACAGGACCCCGTGGTAGTAGAGGTCGTTGCCGCTGGATGAACAGTACCCGGATTGATCGAGCCGGTGGATGAACAGGACCCTGTGGAGGGCTGGATGAACAGGACCCCGTGGAGGGCTGGATGAACAGGACCCCATGGAGGGCTGGTTGAACAGTAGCCGGTGGAGGGCTGGTTGAACAGTAGCCGGTGGAGGGATGGATGAACAGTAGCCCGTGGAGGGGTGGTTGAACAGGACCCCGTGGAGAGGGTTGGCTGAACAGTAGTCGGTGGAGGAGCGGTGGAGGCTGGATGAACAGGAGCCCGTGGATGAACAGTTGCAGGTGGAGGTTGGAGGAGGTCGACGGTGGATGAACAAGAGCCCGTGGAGGCAGTCGACAGTGGATGGACAGTAGCCCGTGGAGGCAGTCGACCATGGAGATGAACAGTATCCCGTGGAGTCCCATTTTGCGGTACGCCACACCCCTCCCGATGAACAGGACCCCCATTTCGACCGTAGCGCTCTAACACAAGTCTGTTTCCTCCGTTTTGTGGTACGCCACACCCCTTCCGATCAACAGGACCCCGTTTCAACCGTTGGAGGTCCGTTTCCTCCGTTTTGTGGTATGCATGCCAGACCCCTCCCAATGAACAGGATCCCATTTTGACCGTGGTCGGTCGAACACAAGGCCGTTTCCCCCGTTCTGCGGTACGCCAGGCCTTGTTTCCATCGGTTGTTCCGTCCAAGCCGGTTGGCTCCCGATGAACATCATGTGTTCCGTTGCCTCCCGATGAACAAGACAGATTTACTTGCCTCCCCATGAACACGACGATGACACAGTTTCTCCGTTCTGACCCAGCCATGTACACGAGCCTTGGCCATACGTATGCGCGAGTGGGCGTTCGAGACCCCGCCCGTATGTACGTATGTGGCCATATTTTCTTTCTTGCAACCTGGCCGTTGTACATATGTGTACATGCTATGTGCGTGCCTCTACTAAGACACATGCGCGCCTCTACGACACATGCCCTTCCTTACATGGCCACGGTTCATCGCTGCATCCTGTAGACAGACCGATCGTATGTATGTACACGTTTGCGACAAGAATGACAATGCTACGTACGCTTTGACCAGGTGGGTTCCGATAGTCAGGCACTTCCTTTTGTGTGAAGATGTAGCTGGTGGGTCCCGGCAGTCAGGGGGCGAATATATTTTTTTGCCCGTAATATGGACGCACTTCCTTGCGTGCAAAGATATAGCTGGTGGGTCCCAGCAGTCAGGGAGGAAACGTTTTTTCACGAAACACGGTGGCTCGTCCGGTGGGTCCCTACTGTCAGGTGGAGGAATCATTATTTTCCCCGTAATAAGGAGGCACTTCCTTGCTACGGCCGTGGACCCAGCTGTCAGCCTCTCCACGTACAGTACTCTTCCGATGGAAGTCGTTCATTGACCACATTGACCACGCCGCACCGAGAGCACCAGGGCGGTGGACGACGGCAAGGCCTAGGAAGGGGACGACGCGGAGCTGGGGAAGATGCGGCAGTGGATGCCCACGTGGAGGGGAGTACGTGGGTTGACTGCTTCGGCTGCGGTGTGAGGCTATCGTCGCTGAAGAATAACAGAAGGTGTGGGTGAGTATAGATGGATGGCATGGCCAGCGGTGGCAGCACAGCCGGACACGGGAGGCAGGAGCAGGCGGCACAACCGGCGCTTGTTTGGGCGGCTGGAGTAAGAAGACCAGAGGTTGAAGAATCACTACGGCCGTTGGATGGACATCGTACGGTCACTGGAGCTAGAATCTTTCATATTGACTAAGTTGACAAAGCCCTTTGTCCTCGTCATCTTAGTAGGCCCACAAGTCAGCTTCCCACTATGGTGGGTCCCAGCTAGCAGGGGGAGTATTCATTTTTTGTGCATAATAACGAGGCACTTCCTTGCGTGCGAAGATATAGCTGGTGGGTCCGACCTGTCAGCGGGGGAACGTTTTTTCGCAAAATAGAGAGGCCCTTCTAGTGGGTCCCAGCTGTTAGGTGGAGGAATCATTATTTTGCGCGTAATAAGGAGGCATTTCCTTGCATGCAGCCATGGGCCTAGCTGTCAGCCTCTCCAGGTACAGTCCACTTCCGATGCATGTCTTTAGTTGACCATGTTGACCATGCTGCACCGAGAGCACAAGGGTGGTGGACGGCAGCAAGGCCTAGGAAGGGAAATGACACGGAGCCAGGGAAAACTCGGCAGTTGTTTCCCACATGGAGGGGTGTGCAAGGGTTTACTGGTTCGTCTGCCATCGCCGGAGAATAACAGTAGGTGTGGGTGAGTAGAGGGATGGCTAGGCTAGCAATGGGAGAATGATGGGGCGGTGAGGCCTGCGTGGCAACATAGCCAGCCACGGGAGGAGGGAGCAGGCAGTCCCGCCGGCGCTTATTTGAGCGGCTGGAGCAGGAAGAGCAGAGATTGAAGAAGCACGACGCCGTTGGATGGACATCCAACAGTCACTGCTCTCGTGTGTTGACTAAGTTGACACGGCGTTGCGTGTGCGTCAACATTATTTTTTAGCAAAGCATACGCGTCAACCTGTAGTAGGCGCACAAGTCAGCCTCAAATCTATGGAAAACAGCATACATCCCATCTGCCATTATTTCTAATAATTTACAACCCATTTGCCAATTCTTAATAATTTTTTGGAGCCCATCTTCTTCTTCTTTTTTGAGCGTATGGAGCCCATCTTCTTTTTGTTAGCATTACACCCCATATTGTGGCCACGGTTAAAAATTATATGAAATTTTGCATATTTCGGTGCGGTCAACTGTTTTTAATCCCGAAATATCGAGTCACATTCAAACTATTTTGAAAAATAATTTATATAAATATGAAATCCAAATAATTGTCCATGCATAAAAATCAATGGAATTTAAAATCTTGTAATTGAAAAAATTGAAACTAATTCCTGGTTTTGTGTGTTTTAAAAATGTACAGCCCATTTCTGGGCAAACCGAATGAAACTCTCCTCGTCTTGAAATATTTGCAGCCTAGCAGGGCTGATAAAGCAAGTAGGCCTCGTTTGGGTATTTCGTTAAAAAATAGAATATGGCAAGCCATTTTCAGCAAGAAAAAACCACAACTGGACTCATGATGTGGTAAACATAAATAAAACCTTGGCTAGACGGGCCACAGCCCCCGCATAGCCCCATTGTTACCCTGATCCATCGCTAAAACTAGTATAAATAACAACTACTTATTCCTTAAAAAAAGTAAATAACAGTTGCGCGACATGTTGGGTCACTGGTGTCAGCCGCTCGTTGTGTAGTAATTCTCTCGTTTATTGACTACGTTGACAATGGCGTGAGCCCCAGATGTCCAACCAATAGGAGGAACCTTTTTTGGGGCTTATAATAACGAGGCACTTTCTTGCATACTGCCATGACACTGGTGGGTCCCTACTGTCATCCTCTCCACGTACAGTCATATCCTTGTTCCTCTCGGTTGTTGACGGAGTTGACAACGCAAGAGAGAGGCACACCATGCACGACGAGCGAACCAAGGCCGAGGACAATGACGAGGCCTCGGACAGAACGAACATGAGCCGTGGAAGATGCGCCGGTCCAGTCGTAGGGGAAGGGTAGTACGAGGGTTGACTAGTTCAGGTGCGGGTGCGTGTTGGGGCTGATGTCATCGGAGAATAACAGGACGTGTGGGGGAATAGAGGGAGGGACTGGCCAACGTTGGAGGGTACGGTAGGGTGGCGAAGGTGCAGCCAGCCATGGGAGGCGGGAGCAGGCGGAGCCGACGAGGTGGTTTGGTTTGGGTGGCTGGAGGAAGAAGACCAGAGATAAAAGATACACGACAGATGTTGGATGTCAATCCAACGGCTGGTAGGCAGAATCGTTTGTTGACTAGCTAGTAAGTCGACACCACCTTGGATAGGTTATTTCCTCGTGGGTCCCAAATGTCAGAATCCAAATCTGTCATGGTCGTGCAGCCTTTCCCATGAAAATTTACAGCCCATTTGGTGTGCTAGTTCGAAATAAGTTTGTGGGGGCTAGTGGGGGCTAATCACTTGGCTTCTGTAATGCACAGTGAGCTCAAGCAGCCGGCGAGAGTGATGTTATTTCCCTTGGTTGGGATTTGTTACAATATTTCACTCTAAATTAAATGAATGGCAAGCCATTTGCCTTGTTTCAAAGAAAATATGACAGTCACAGCCGAGTTGAAAAGGGCAAGAACATCTAACTCCAGCTTACAAACTTTACAAAAGCACGAGGGTTAATTATTCATCAGATTTAGACAAAACCCAGGTTGAAAAGGGTAACAACATCTAACTCCAGAACTATTTTCGGCAGTCACAGTCAAATGGATCGGTCAGGCCCATAGAATGAACATCCTGGGTCGTAAAATTTACTGGATTACGACCACAATATGTTGTAAATAGAAGCCCGACACGTTCAGAAGCTCTTTTGCCCACCTAAAACTCCTTCTTTTGCTCTTGGACATACCCATCCGTCAAAACCATGCTGCTAATAAACTTAAGCCTGATGGACAATAGTAACCTCGCATTCAGCAGGAAGAATGTGACAAATTTAGTGTTTGCATGGTTGGCTACATATCGTTCTAGCGTTATTGTCTTCTATCGATTGTCATGAGAAGTGAGGAAATCCCGGTGCTTACGAATCCACCGATTGGTTATAATTTTCTTACCCCGTCCTATTGCCTAAATAGACATGAAGATTGAAAACTGTTAAGGTCTAAAAAAAGAGTGTGGAAAGAGCAACAACTGAACGGTTAATTCTAGTACACTATATGCGGGCTTCCAATGTGCGTGAAATCATCACATTTATATACAACTTCTCCAGACATGGAAAGCATTGCAGCAAGCCAATAATCTTGTTCAAATCAGAACTATTCATTTGGATATATAAGATCTTGACAGAATCCAGCACCATTGATAGGCTATCCATGAAGAAACTCTTCATTGAGCATAGAACATAATATTAGTACAAAATGTGTACTCCGAGATGATATATTACTTATGCATAGAAATTTAAAATGCAGCTTATGGTTACAAGTGTAGATGATAATATAAAGTACCTGAAGAACTGTGGAGCCAAACACCATCTGGAAATCAACACAGAGATCATGTATTACACCCAAGGTCTCCAGTTTAGGCGCGGAGAGGACGGTTATTTGTGATGGTGAATAACTAGAATCAAGGATCAACCTTTGAAGTGAAGGGGCATCTTGGATGATGAGCTGCCTTCCGTAAAAAAAAATTCCAATTCTTACAAGGTTAGGCGACTTTATTTGGAGACAACTGATTCTAACTGTGAAAACAAGCACCAAGCACTCCGGGGCAGGGCAACTGGAGTGGATGATGCTGTGCAATGAGGCCTCCGATATACGAACCCGCACAAGTGAAAGTTTCTTGAGAAATGGGAGTCGAAGGTTTAGTACCAGATTGTCTTGTAGGTCGCACAGCGCAAAGGTGGTGGTGTGGAGAGAGGAGGAAAACCGCGAGATGGACATCAGTGATGAGGGCACAGTTAGATGGCGTTCGGTATCTGGTAGGTGATTTCTAGGGGAATAGTAGAACTCAAGAAGATGTAGTTCTATGAATTCAAGGTATTTCAGATAGGCATCCACCGTACAGGGCATGGTATGCTTGCTCAGGTAGCATGACAGGATGCAGAGGCTTTGAACGGAGCCCTGGTGGGAAGAGATGATGGCTCTGGGGATTTCAAAATCATTGAAGAGAGATAGCTGATGACAGTCGAGATTAAGGGGCACAACGTGCCATAGAGGGCTCCACCGAATTGAGAGGACTTGGGTGCGGCAGCAATCCTTGGTGGGGAGAAGTGAGATGATCTCCCCAAGGATGGCGTCCGGGAGATCGCTGATGCGGTCCACCCGAGATTCTACGGGTTCCTGGGATCTGATGGGGGCAGGGTCGCCGCTTCTCCCCGCGCTGCCGGGTGCGACATCTACAATAGGGGTCACCACTGGCGGGAGCCTCATCTTCTTGGCACTAGGGTCAGCCAATTCCATTTTCCTCGAGGGCTTCACATCGCGCTCCGGATTTGAGCAGAGTAACGAATGACGAGCCTAGTTGTAGTGCGAGTGAAGAAGAAGGGGGCTGGAGTTTTTCTGTAGTAGTGAGGAAGAAGGGGAGATGGGGTTTTCTGTAGGAGTGAGGTCAGGAATTTGGGGGTATGATTGGAGCGAGCTGAAGTGAGGTGGGTGGGAGTGAGGAGGAAGAATAGCACCCAGGTTTTTTGGGGGGGCGGTGTGCTGGGTGTGGGTAGCGCCTCTTATTAAGTAAATATATGGGCTTTTGAATTGATTTTATTATTTACTAGGGTGGATGGGCTGTTTTGTCTTGGGCCCATAGAAACAATTACTACTAGTACAGTGGAGACACTCTACAACTACCAGCAAAAAAATTACTACTAGTACAGTGGATACACTACCACTTCTGGCTCCTCCTAGGTCACCGAAACGTCTCCCTCTACTGAATGTCGTTTTACTTTTGTTCACCGACATGCGGGCCATGCCGCGCGCGGGCCCAAATGCCATCCACCAAATTAGAAGGCAGTATGCAGGCGGAGAGTCACCCCAGTCGTAGCGCGACAGTAACGAGCCGTCGTATCACAAAACCCCACCTCCCCGCAGTCTAGGTTTGACGGACGAAGCAACCATCATTCCACTCTTCACTAAATCCCCTTCTCCCTCACTGTCTTCAAGAAAGCCAACACTTGCATCTGCCACTTTATTCTCTCCCAACGAAGGGAAGGTAAGCGGATCCATGATATTGGTATATTTTCGTTCAGAGAAAAAAAAAGAACCTTTTGCAAAGCAGTAACCGATCCTCACTCTCTTTTTTGTTTCATTGTCATTGCAATTGTGTTTTCCTTTCAGTGGTCTCCTAGTATTCGTCAGTTTCATGATGGACCAAGGAGAACCAGGCAAAGATCTGCCGATATTGGAGCAGACGCGGGAGGCTGATCCCCACAAGACATAGAGCTCCAAGAAGATGGATGCAGCCACCGAGCCGACCCTAGATACGCTCACGGCTACTACTGAGATGGTCAATGCCCCGTTTGAGGTTACAGCCCCCGTGGCACTGCAGGAGCAGTTTTGTATGTGGTGATGAATAATGCAAAATTTTATTAGCTTTGATGCCACGCTATACATAGTGGTTTAAATAACTTGTGTTTCTTATACTGTAAAGTAATTCAAAATTTGTTTTTGTTTCAGTTAGAGCCCTGATGCGGACAAGGATTGTGTGGTTGTACATGTCACTCGCTATGAGGCGGATGACCTGAATATACGCACTGGGAAAACAGAGTTCTTAGGTTGTTGGATCCTGGAAGCCATTTGTCCTTATACCAATGCCGAGTTGTATTCCAGCCTCACTGTTGTCAGGCATGTTGTCCAGGGTGTACTAAAGCACAAGAAGTTCAAAGCTACTCCTTCATTTGTGAGGCATACTGTTCTTGTCAAGATTACGCAGGAAGATGACGTGACATGCCTCCATAAATAATTTTATGAGTGGCAAGGCCACAAGGTTATCTTCATGAAGGTTCACAGGATTGAGCTGCTGTCAGATGTCCTCGATGATGTTCATGGCAAGATCCATCTTGTGTCCAACCCAAATTAGATCGAGGCATGAAATAGTTTCCGCAGCTAGTGTTTAATACTAGTTTGGATTGTGTCTACTTATCCGAACCTTGCCTATTATCGAGCCCTCTGGGCTAGTACTCTGTTTGAATCCGTCTATGGGAACTGCTGCTACTTTTGTGTGCCCGTGAATCATGTGAGAACCATCGTAATTGTTGCCGAAACAGATGCATCCTAACTAGTTTTTTCATGAATATGGCATGGTAAAACAAAAGTTGTCACGGTTTATCATACAAGCAGTGTGTGTTTGATGAAATAGAGTACTCGTTCGAGAAATGGGCGCTGACGTATACATAAGTACATGTAAACACTGTTGGTGCTACCCCACTTGTAAGTAGTTGTGCAAAACACGGCACATTGGCTCAGCTCGCTTCAATACTAGGCTATCGACCAGCTAACAATCAATAATCTGCTGTCTGACATATAAGCAACTACGTATCTTGTTACAGTGGTTCATGCAGTTAACTAAGGCCACAATGTAAATTCCAAACGTTCACAAGCTAGTAAAGCGTTCATGTGGAACACTCACATTAAACTCAGCTTCATAAAAATCTTGAAAAGCATAAGTTAAGCAATTTTATACATCTCAATGATTCATAGAACATAACAAACAAATACTAGTTCACAGCAAAAGACAAAGTTGTGAGAAGGTTTACAAATCAGGAAAAAACAAGCAAGGCTTCTCTGAGCAAAGGGCCTCCCGGCAGGCTTAAATTTCCTGGAGTTCACTCTGGTTTTTTCTTGTTGCCACCATCCAAGGTTAGGTTCTCTCAATCCAGAATAACCAATTATAATTGTGTTCTCAGCTGGAATGTTGAACTGAACCATGTAGTATACTGACAAGGTGAAATTCTTGTGCATTCCATTAAATTTAAGCACCGCTATTAGCAGAAATAAGCAGACCATAATGCCTCTTGTCCGCGCACCTGTCCCAAAAACCTCCGTGCAGTCGTGCCATCTAGTCCTTGGTCCATGGATCAACTTCTAGAAAGTGCATTCCGGACTAGGATGCAGTTGTTTTCGCTTGTCTCTGCACTGCAATCAGGAAGTAAAACATACGAATCAGCTTCTTTTAGATTGCGTTGGTAATTCTACCTAGTTAGAACCAATGTAGGAATAGCTGGAACACTGGTGGTTAGAGGACGAAAGCTAGGAATAGCCATCTCATTTTGTGCGGTTGTACTGAAAATGAGGTGTGTACTTTTGATTGCACAGATAGAAACGATATGGAGACAAAGATCCCTGTTTGCGCAAATACGAAATATGGTTATTTAAACAGTGGCAGATATTTGCAGTGGTGTATGATTAACAACAGCATCTATTGTGTTATAATTGGCACTAGACTGACAGTATGAAAGTGCCCTTAAGTAAGTAGCATCACATCACATCAACACTGCCACTAAATTAACATGCAGAACAATAGCATTAGTATTACTGTCATGAGAGTAGCACATGGACAGTAAATGTGCAATCAAATTTGTGCAGTTCCACTGGGATGAGGCAATGTTAGCGGTGTGAGATTTAAGTATCTACTACTTTCCCCCATTTCCCACCACCCTTCGCCATCCACCATGCTTTCTTCGCCTTTTCAACCAATAGACCGGTTGGGTAGCCAGTATCTACTACTTTCCCCCGTTTCCTCTTAGAACCAAGTCCTAGATTCATGCTACAGCTTTCCCACTTTCTTCCCTGTTTGAACCAACTCTTAGATTCTACTGTATGAACTAGCTTTACCTCTAATAATAGTAAAAGTCTAGGTGGCTTTGGAACAACCGACGGAACTAGAAAAAGATCCACACGCAGCCACGTGGGGAGCTGGGGCAATAGAGCAAGGCAGGTTTCTAAGGAATATATACCCGAGGGTCGTCGGCATGTGGCAAAGACGGCGTCAGGAGGCCGCATCTTGGCCACAATACCGCATGGAGGAAGAAGGGGTCGGAGGCCCTCCCGAGCCGGCGCTCTCTCGGAGAGAACGGCATGGCCACCGATCAGGACGCGCGGGCAGCCGTTGGTCTCCTCCCTCGCCGCTGACGACAGCGTGAATGATGCACCTACACCCCTGCCCCGGTCGAGGTGGTTGTCGGTGTTCTGGGAACGGGGGTCCCCAGACTTTCCTGCCTGTGGCCCATGGTGTGGCTGAGCTAGCAGGTCTGTACGGCTTGTCTTCATCGACGAGGTATTCAAGACCCTCGCATGGGGCCAAGCCTCGTGAGGCGGACGACGCAAGACCTCCTCAGGAGTGGCCTCGCCACGCAGGCTCACGAGGGGCGGAGAGATCAAGGCAAGGCAAACCTCGCGAGGTCCTCGTGACGTGAGCCATGACGATCGAGACCAGGCGGGCGCCAGCGCACGCAGTGTCCTTGCTTCCTCTTTGGTGCCAAGGGGGCAAGCACAGGTGTGGAGTACTGAGGCATCAAGGAAAGGTTTCCATATCGGTGCAACGAGACCAAGACCAGCAGGACGGCAAGACGGAGGTCACCATGGAGCCCAAGATGGCGTCACCACCAGAGCCTTTTGCAGGCGAAGACTACTTTTGTCAGGATAAGTTGTACTAGCTATCCCCTTTCAAATTGGCCGTTGTTGGCTCCCTTCCCGCTCAATATTTGGGGAGAGGACCGGGGCCTGTATAAGTAGAACTAGCCACCACAGTAGGGGGAAGAGAAGGAAAAAAGGAAGAACTCATTTAGAGGCATCTCACCCACACAAGTTCGTCAAGCACAAGAACACCTCAACCTCATGAGGCTGTTCTTCCCCTTGCACTGTTCATCATCAGCCCAAGAGGCAATCCACCACCACCACACTGGAGTAGGGTATTACACCACAACGGTGGCCCGAACCAGTATAAATCTTATGTCTTTGTGTTCCAAGTTTGTGGGGTTCATCCGCGAGATCTTAGCGAGCTAGGGTGTGGATCGCTAGCGAGAAAACCTTCGCGTGCACTCGAGTGTTCGAAACTCGAGGGTTTTGTCGGAACCCGTGATCCGACATTTGGCACGCCAGGTAGGGGTGCGCCGGAGCCTCTTCCCCGCCAATCCACCCGCCGACGCTTCGCGGCCCCGATGTCCGGCGACCCAAGGGTCGACTCCGACCACTGGGCAGCCTGGCCAGCCCGGGCAGCGCCGCCTGCCCATGAAGACCTCAACCCCGCGCTCCAGGCAGAACAAGTGCCTCCTAACACTGCGGGGCACGGGCGGCGCGGCCAGGCATCGTCCACCCTCACTCCACAACAAGCGCAAGCCGCTGCAAGGGCCGCAAGCCACGCCGCAGCAATGGCGCCACACACCCGGCGGGAGCAGGCGAACATGCGGCCGCGATGCACTGCTGGAACGTGTCACTGAGCTGATGGATGCGGCGGCATTAGGAGCGCCGCCTTTCTGCTATCTGCTCCCTTCCCGGGCCGCTACTGGACCTCATGACGGGCCTCACCGCAACCAAGCGCCCTCGGGTGCGCCTGGGGGCTTCATCATCACCAGGACAGCCAGCGGCGCTGGGGGCCCCGTTGCCCCCACGCTGCCTCTGATGAGCATGGGCACGAGCGTTGCCCCCATGGCCCCAGCGAGGCGTCGCGCTATCATGCTCAGGATGCCGTGCTGGGCTGGGAGACGTGGAGTGCGGGGCACTACAGCGAGGTGTTTGGGGTAACAGCCCCGGAAGCCTATGTGCCCCGCATGATGGACCAGGGGTACAGGCCGGAGGACGACCCTGACTCGTTTCTCGGGCCAGGTTGGGAGGAGGAGGCATTAGGAGTTGAAGCCTTCCAGGAGCCACCGGAGAGCCCCGCCAACCGTGCCGTCGACAACAGATATGGGGTATCACTAATCCCTCAGTAGCAAGCTTACGCTAACCATGGGTCGCAGGAGAATCAAGTCAACACAGCGGCTGGCGGCCCCAGCTCAACGACCTCCTTCCCGCCAGGAGGATCGCGCTGGGGGCAGCAGGAGAGAAGCTGGGAGCCAGATCCCTTGCCGCGTCACACGGAGCAAGCCCCCCCCCCCCACGAGGTAGGCCCTCTGCTGGGGAGGTGCTGAAAAGCCTACCCCCGGCAGAGGACCCGTGGTCGTCGAGGGCACCGCTGGCGTCCCCTTTCCCCCCTTTGTGTCGTCCTGGTTGCCGGTCGGCTCAAAGGTGGTCAAGGGCGATGCAAGGCGGGCCCCTCGCCTGGCAATATGAAGTAAGGCCGGTACCTGTGAAGAAGGCCCAGTGCCTGTGAATATCACTGCCCGTGACACTCTCACGTAATAATGAGTGGGTCTGTACACGCCCCGGAGTCTCCGGAGAGCCGCCCTCAGGGCCTCGGGGGCTCCCTCCCACGCCTAGTGGCAGCACTTAGCTCTGCGCTGGTGAGAAGACTTGAAGACAAGAAGACTAGGCTAGGTGCCGGACACGGCCATTTGCTTTGAATCTCTTTTCTGTGACCTTGCCTTCTGGATTTGGATTTAAGTTGAAGTTGAGTTTTCATCGATGCGCGCGGGGGGTGCCTTTTCTCGTTCAAGCGATTTCTTGCCATCCGGTTTTCGCCTTGTTCTAAAGCTCGTGCTCGCTGCATCCCCCTCGCGGGCCCCTCACGAGCGGGGCTGGGCACGGCACACGCACCGAACGCGTTGGTTGGAGCTAGATCCTCACGAGGCCCACTCGAGCGGATCTGTAGGCCTTTCGGGAGCTCCGCGTCAACTCTCAATCTTGTAATTCGGTTCGGGGCCCGCCCCAACCAAAGTAAGCTGCGGCAGCAAAACTTGCCCCCAGGCTCGTGGATCCATGAAGGCGCACACTCGGCTTGGCATAACAGAGTAAAATTGCAATTTGTTTACATGAGGGGCTCCCCCTCTCAAAATGCTCTCACAATCTTTAAGGGCCACGCCCAAGTTTTTGCATACAGGATAAAACAGCAGGGAAACATGTGATTAGCCGGATATGTTGCTCACCGCATCGCCTTCGGACGCGTCACTCGCATCGTCGCCGTCTTCGCCGGCATCGTCACCACCTTCGGCGACGCCTCCATCGCCATCGTTGACCACGTCACCTTTGTCTGCCGTGAGTACCACCGCTTCGTCTTCGGAAGTGAAGGCCCTGACTAGCACGTCCATGTTGTCCTCCACCCACCACGCCAGGTCACCACGAATGGCTTGCGGTACAGGGGCAATGGCGGCGCCGAAGTCGAAGTTGGGGAAGGAGTCCCGAAGATGATTGAAGACACGGGAGAACACGCGCCAGAGCAGGCCCCGGCTTCTCTCTTCCACAAGCTGACGAGCCCTATCAGACCGGGCTTCCAAGCGCGTCACCATGTTGGTGAAGAAGTTCAGGTGACTGGTGTAGTCATTCAAGTGGGGGTGCGGTGCATTCTCGTCATAGATGTAGCCCAGGGTGATATTAGCCCTGTTCCGGAGGTCCTGTAGCATGGAGGCGTGCTCGCGGTCCAGCGTCTGCCATTGAAGCACTTCCTTCCTGTTTTGCCGCGTGACTGCCTCGGCGTCATCAACCTGTTTCTAAAGAGAAAGCAGCTCGGCGCGGGTGGAGGCCAAGTCCACCTACATCGTGACCAGGGCGGCAGCCGTGGCCTCCTCACGCCTCTCCGCCTCATCTAACCTGGGCCTAAGAGCGGCGGTTAATACGTCTCCAACGTATCTATAATTTTTGATTGTTCCATGCCATATTATATTCTATTTTGGACATTATTGGGATTTATTATACACTTTTATATTAGTTTTGGGACTAACCTATTAACCGGAGGCCCAGCCCAGAATTGTTTTTTTGCCTATTTTAGGGTTTTGCAGAAAAAAGAATATCAAACGGAGTCCAAACGGAACGAATCCTTCGGGAACGTGATTTTCAAAACGAACATGATCCAGAGGACTTGGACCCTATGTCAAGCAATCAACGAGGAAGGCACGAGGTAGGGGGCGCG
>NC_041388.1:290788496-290853904 GCF_002162155.2 Triticum dicoccoides
GTTGCTCCACGGACGTACTCCTTCCTCCTATATATACCTACGTACCCCCAAACTACCAGATACGGAGCCAATACCCTAATTCCACTGCCATAACTTTCTGTATCCACGAGATCCCATCTTGGGGCCTTTTCCGGAGCTCCGCCGGAGGGGGCATCGATCACGGAGGGCTTCTACATCAACACCATAGCCCCTTCGATGAAGTGTGAGTAGTTTACTTCAGACCTACGGGTCCATAGTTATTAGCTAGATGGCTTCTTCTCTCTTTTTGGATCTCAATACAAAGTTCTCCCCCTCTCTTGTGGAGATCTATTCGATGTAATCTTCTTTTGCGGTGTGTTTGTTGAGAAAAATGAATTGTGGGTTTATGATCAAGTTTATCTATGAACAATATTTGAATCTTCTCTGAATTCTTTTATTTATGATTGGTTATCTTTGCAAGTCTCTTCGAATTATCAGTTTGGTTTGGCCTACTACATTGATCTTTCTTGCTATGGGAGAAGTGCTTAGCTTTGGGTTCAATCTTGCGGTGTCCTTTCCTAGTCACAGTAGGGGCAGCAAGGCACGTATTGTATTGTTGCCATCGAGGATAACAAGATGGGGTTTATATCATATTGCATGAGTTTATGCCTCTACATAATGTCATCTTGCTTAAAGCGTTACTTTGTTCTCTTGAACTTAATACTCTAGATGCATGCTGGATAGCGGTCGATGTGTGGAGTAATAGTAGTAGATGCAGGCAGGAGTCGGTCTACTTGTCTCGGACGTGATGCCTATATACATGATCATACCTAGATATTCTCATAACTATGCTCAATTCTGTCAATTGCTCAACAGTAATTTGTTCACCCACCGTAAATACTTATGCTCTTGAGAGAAGCCACTGGTGAAACCTATGGCCCTCGGGTCTATCTTCCATCATATTAATCTTCCAATACTTAGTTATTTCCTTTGCCATTTATTTTACTTGCATCTTTTATTCCTCTTTATCATAAAAATACCAAAAATATTATCCTATCATATCTATCAGATCTCACTCTCGTAAGTGACCGTGTAGGGATTGACAACCCCTTATCGCATTGGTTGCGAGGATTTATTTGTTTGTGTAGGTGCGAGGGACTCATGCGCGGCCTCCTACTGGATTGATACCTTGGTTCTCAAAAACTGAGGGAAATACTTACGCTACTTTGCTTCATCACCCTTTCCTCTTCAAGGGAAAACCAACGTAGTGCTCAAGAGGTAGCAAGAATGATTTCTGGCGCCGTTGCCGGGGGGGTCGCGCAAGACAAGTCAAGATTTGACTCCCGACAACGAGTCACTTGTGGCGCCCTTGCAAGTCAAGACATACCAAGTACCCATCACAAACCCTTATCTCCTGCATTACGTTATTTGCCATTTGCCTCTCGTTTTCCTCTCCCCCACTTCACCCTGGTCGTTTTATTCGCCCTTCTTCTGTTTGTCATTTCGTTTGCTTTGATGTCTTACTTGGCTCGTTTACTCGTTTGGTTGGACTAGTTGTTTATTTATTACTAAACAGAGAACCTAAGATCTATGGATCCTCATCCACTTGCTAGTCTTTTTAGGAGATCCAATTATGATGAACCAACTCCTAGTGAGTTTTGTGCACTAGATTATCTTTATGAGGTTTTGCTTGAAATTCGTGAATCTGAAAAGTGTGATGAATTACTTTATGAAGCGATTCACGATAGATCTTTGAATAAAAAGCATGATTTCAATGATTTTATTATAAATTCTATTTATGTAAATTGTGCCAATAATATGCAAAACCCTAAGCTTGGGGATGCTAGTTTTGCTATGTCTACTACTTGTTGCAATGATCATGGTTGGGGTGATTCTTCTTTTGATCTTGAAAATTTATTTAAGCCCCATGATGAATATGAGATTGATAATAGTGTTTGCAATATTATTGAAAGTGGGTTTGGAGAGGTCATGACTTTAGTTAATGTTAATCCCACTATTTTGGAAGAGTGTCAACTTTGCATGCATGTGGATCGTGTTGAAAATATTTTATGTGATAGATATTTTGTTGAATTTGCTTATGATCCCACATGCAATTATTATGAGAAAGGGAAATATGGTGGTAGAAATTTTCATGTTACTAAATTACCTCTCATTATGTTGAGATTGCTATTTTTTCCGCTTCCTTGCATATGCTAGTTTTTGCTTGCCTTGATAATTTGTTTGCCTATAAGATGCCTATGCATAGGAAGTATGTTAGACTTAGATGTGTTTGTCACGTATTTTATGATGCTCTCTTTGTGCTTCAATTCTTGTCTTTCATGTGAGCATCATTAAAATTATCAATGCCTAGCTATAAGGCTTTAGAGAAAAGCGCTTGTTGGGAGACAACCCAATATTTTTCCTTGCTGTTATTAAATAAATAATTTATCTAGCCTCTGTTTTGTTTGTGTTTTTTGTGTCTAATTAGTGTTTGTGCCAAGTAGAACCGTTGGGAAGACTTGGGGAAAGTCTTTTTAATCTTGCTGTAAAAAACAGAAACTTTAGCGCTCACGAGAATTGCTGCCATTTGTATTTGGAAAGTGATATTTAGCTAATTCGTTTTGTATATGATTCATACATAAATTACTCACGTTCAGCAATTTATTTTCGAATTTTTGGGGTTCCAGATCTTGAGTTAGATACAGATTACTACAGACTGTTCTGTTTTTGACAGATTCTGTTTTTCATGTGTTGTTTGCTTATTTTAATGAATCTATGGCTAGTAAAATAGTTTATAAACCACAGAGAAGTTGGAATACAGTAGGTTTAACACCAATATAAATAAATAATGAGTTAATTACAGTACCTTGAAGTGGTGTTTTGTTTTCTTTCGCTAACCGAGCTCACGAGATTTTCTACTTTAAGTTTTGTGTTGTGAAGTTTTCAAGTTTTGGGTAAAAGATTTGATGGATTGTGGAACAAGGAGTGGAAAGAGCCTAAGCTTGGGGATGCCCATGGCACCCCAAGATAATCTAAGGACACATAAAAGCCAAAGCTTGGGGATGCCCCGGAAGGCATCCCCTCTTTCGTCTACTTCCATCGGTAACTTTACTTGGAGCTATATTTTTATTTACCACATGATATGTGTTTTGCTTGGAGCGTCTTGTATTATTTGAGTCTTTATTTTTTAGTTTTCCACAATCATCCTTGTTGTACACTCCTTTTGAGAGACACACACATGATTCAGAAATTGTTAGAATACTCTATGTGCTTCACATATATCTTTTGAGTTATATAGTTTTTGCTCTAGTGCTTCACTTATATCTTTTAGAGCACGTCGGTGGATTTGTTTTATAGAAACTATTGTTCTCTCATGATTCACTTAGATTATTTTGAGAGTCCTACAAAACATCATGGTAATTTTCTTTAATTATGTTAGGCATTCAAGATTAATAAAAAATTTCTTATGAGTGTGTTGAATACTATGCGAAGTTTGATACTTGATAATTGTTTTGAGATATGGAGATGGTAATATTAAAGTCATGCTAGTCGAGTAGTTGTGAATTTGAGAAATACTTGTGTTAAAGTTTGTGATTCCCGTAGCATGCACGTATGGTGAACCGTTATGTGATGAAGTTGGAGCATGATTTATTTATTGATTGTCTTCCTTATGAGTGGCGGTCGGGGACGGGCGATGGTATTTTCCTAGCAATATATCCCCCTAGGAGCATGCGCGTAATACTTTGCTTTGATAACTTGTAGATTTTTGCAATAAGTATATGAGTTCTTTATGACTAAGGTTGAGTCCATGGATCATACACACTTTTCTTCCTTCCACCATTGCTAGCCTCTCTAACACTGCGCACCTTTCGTCGGTATCATACACCCACCATATACCTTCCTCAAAACAGCCACCATACCTACCTATCATGGCATTTCCATAGCCATTCTGAGATATATTGCCATGCAACTTTCCACCGTTCCGTTTACTATGACACGCTCCATCATTGTCATATTGCTTTGCATGATCATGTAGTTGACATTGTATTTGTGGCAATGCCACCGTTCATAATTGTTTCATACATGTCACTCTTGATTCATTGCATATCCCGGTACACCGCCAGAGGCATTCACATAGAGTCATATTTTGTTCTAAGTATTGAGTTGTAATTGTTGAGTTGCAAGTAAATAAAAGTGTGATGATCATAATTTTTAGAGCATTGTCCCAAGTGAGGAAAGGATGATGGAGACTATGATTCCCCCACAAGTCGGGATGAGACTCCGGACAAAAAAAAGAGGCCATAAAAAAAGGACCAAATATAAAAATGTGAGAAAAAGAGAGAAGGGACAATGCTACTATCCTTTTACCACACTTGTGCTTCAAAGTAGCACCATGATCTTCATAATAGAGAGTCTCCTATGTTATAACTTTCATATACTAGTGGGAATTTTTCATTATAGAACTCGGCTTGTATATTCCAATGATGGGCTTCCTCAAAATGCCCTAGGTCTTCGTGAGCAAGCGATTTGGATGCACACCCACTTAGTTCCTTTTGTTGAGCTTTCATATACTTATAGCTCTAGTGCATCCGTTGCATGGCAATCCCTACTCACTCACATTGATATCTATTGATGGGCATCTCCATAGCCCGTTGATACGCCTAGTTGATGTGAGACTATCTTCCCCTTTTTGTCTCCTCCACAACCACCATTATTCCACCTAAAGTCATATGTCCATGGCTCACGCTCATGTATTGCGTGAAGATTGAAAAAGTTTGAGAACGCCAAAAGTATGAAACAATTGATTGGCTTGTCATAGGGGTTGTGCATGATTTAAATACTTTGTGTGGTGAAGATAGAGCATAGCCACACTATATGATTTTGTAGGGATAACTTTCTTTGGCCATGTTATTTTGAAGAAACATAATTGCTTAGTTAGTATGCTTGAAGTATTATTATTTCTATGTCAATACTGAACTTTTGTCTTGAATCTTTCGGATCTGAATATTCATACCACAATTAAGAAGAATTACATTGAAATTATGCCAAGTAGCATTCCACATCAAAAATTCTGTTTTTATCATTTACCTAGTCGAGGACGAGCAGGAATTAAGCTTGGGGATGCTTGATACGTCTCCAACGTATCCACAATTTTTTATTGTTCCATGCTATATTATATTCTGTTTTGGACATTATTGGGCTTTATTATACACTTTTATATTATTTTAGGGACTAACCTATTAACCGGAGGCCCAGCCCAGAACTGATGTTTTTTGCCTATTTTAGGGTTTTGCAGAAAAAGAATATCAAAAGGAGTCCAAACGGAATGAAACCTTCGGGAACGTGATTTTCGGAACGAACATGATCCAGAGGACTTGGACCCTACGTCAAGCAATCAACGACGAAGGAACGAGGTAGGGGGCGCGCCTACCCCCCAGGCGCGCCCTCCACCCTCGTGGGCCCCCTGTTGCTCCAATGACGTACTCCTTCCTACTATATATACCTACGTACCCCCAAACTACCAGATACGGAGCCAAAACCCTAATTCCACTGTCGTAACTTTCTGTATCCACGAGATCCCATCTTGGGGCCTTTTCCGGAGCTCCGCCGGAGGGGGCATCGATCACGGAGTGCTTCTACATCAACACCATAGCCCCTCCGATGAAGTGTGGGTAGTTTACTTCAGACCTACGGGTCCATAGTTATTAGCTAGATGGCTTCTTCTCTCTTTTTGGATCTCAATACAAAGTTCTCCCCCTCTCTTGTGGAGATCTATTCGATGTAATCTTCTTTTGCGGTGTGTTTGTTGAGACCGATGAATTGTGGGTTTATGATCAAGTTTATCTATGAACAATATTTGAATCTTCTCTGAATTCTTTTATGTATGATTGGTTATCTTTGCAAGTCTCTTCGGATTATTAGTTTGGTTTGGCCTACTACATTGATCTTTCTTGCAATGGGAGAAGTGCTTAGCTTTGGGTTCAGTCGTGCGGTGTCCTTTCCCAGTGATAGTAGGGGCAGCAAGGCACGTATTATATTGTTGCCATCGAGGATAACAAGATGGGGTTTATATCATATTGCATGAGTTTATCCCTCTACATCATGTCATCTTGCTTAAAGTGTTACTCTGTTCTCTTGAACTTAATACTCTAGATGCATGCTGGATAGCGGTCGATGTGTGGAGTAATAGTAGTAGATGCAGGCAGGAGTCGGTCTACTTGTCTCAGACGTGATGCCTATATACATGATCATACCTAGATATTCTCATAACTATGCTCAATTCTATCAATTGCTCAACAGTAATTTGTTCACCCACCGTAAATACTTATGCTCTTGAGAAGCCACTAGTGAAACATATGGCCCCGGGTCTATCTTCCATCATATTAATCTTCGAATACTTAGTTATTTCCTTTGCCATTTATTTTACTTGCATCTTTTATTTATCTTTATCATAAAAATACCAAAAGTAGTATCCTATCATATCTATCAGATCTCACTCTCGTAAGTGACCGTGTAGGGACTAACAACCCCTTATCGCGTTGGTTGCGAGGATTTATTTGTTTGTGTAGGTGTGAGGGACTCGTGCGCGGCCTCCTACTGGATTGATACCTTGGTTCTCAAAAACTGAGGGAAATACTTACGCTACTTTGCTGCATCACCCTTTACTCTTCAAGGGAAAACCAACGCAGTGCTCAAGAGGTAGCAGCGGTCCTGCCCGCTGCCTCAGTTCCCGCAAGCTTCAGCTTCAGGTCGTGCCAACCTTCAAGATCCGCGCAAACCTCGGCCACCCGGCAGACGACTTCCTCCTGGACCTTGGCCTCGCGAGCCCCGACGGCATCTTCTGCTTGGACAACTTGACGCTCCCTCGTCTCCAGTTGCTCAAGCTCGAGGCTACGCTCCACGGCCTCCAGCGCCAACGCCTCCTCGCGCTTCCGGACCTCCTCTTCCTTGGCAGGCGTCCCCCTCAGCGACGCAAGGGCGGCTTTGCGCACCTCCACTTGTCGCTCGAGGGACGCACTCCAGGCATGGAGCTCCCACGCGTGCTTCTCCGCAGCCTCGCGACGGCGATCAGCCTCACGAGCCTCCTCCAAGGCTCGGGAGCAAGCCTCACGGGAAACCTTGAGGGACGCATCTGCCTTTGCATTATCAAGATCACACTGGTAGCGGCCAAGGTTGATGGCCACCCTCAGCTTACGTCATTCCTCCACCAGCCGAAGACCCTCAGCCTCAAGGCGTGAGTTGACACCCATGAGTTCTTCACCAAGTCGACTCATCGCGTCCATTGCCTCCTGGAAGAGCTCATGACGAATGACGCTCCGCCCGCGCTCGAACTCCAACGCACGCCCCACCTCATCCTCCGCCACGGGGGCTATAGGTGGGACGTGAAGCGGCGCACCCCCTCTCAGCAGGGGGCTGGGGGCTAGTGCCGCTCCAGGTGCCAGCCCGACTTCACTAGGGGCCCCGGCCAGTCGGGGCCCGCTGCTTGAGGAGGAGCTGAAGACCGAAGCCAACCAGCTGCTGTCCATGACCAGAGGAGGAGTCCGGGGAACGCCCGCCAAGCTCCAAGCCAGGCCGTGGAGGAAGGTCGACGGAGCCGCAGATTCAAAGCGCCATGAAGGCGAGCACACCCCCTCGACCGGCCCGGCTCCGGGCGTGGCATGCCGGCTCGGGATGCTCAAGGCCGATGCGGGTGCCTGACGACCAACAAGTATAGGGGATCTACCATAGTCCTTTCGATAAGTAAGAGTGTCGAACCCCACGAGGAGCAGAAGGAAATGATAAGCGGTTTTCAGCAAGGTATTCTCTGCAAGCACCGAAATTGTAGGTAATAGATAGTTTTGTGATAAGATAATTTGTAACAAGCAACAAGTAACAAAAGTAAATAAAGTGCATCAAGGTGGCCCAATACTTTTTGTAGCAAAGGACAAGCCTGGACAAACTCTTGTATGATGTAAATCACTCCCGAGGACACATGGGAATTATAGTCAAGCTAGGTTTCATCACGATCATCATATGATTCGCGTTTGGTACTTTGATAATTTGGTACGTGGGTGGACAGGTGCTTGGGGGCTGCCCTTACTTGGACAAACATCCCACTTATGATTAACCTCTATTGCAAGCATCCGCAACTACAACAAAAGTATTAAGGTAAACCTAACCATAGCATGAAACATATGGATCCAAATCAGCCCCTTACGAAGCAACGCATAAACTAGGGTTTCAGCTTCTGTCACTCTAGCAACCCATCATCTACTTATTACTTCCGAATGCCTTCCTCTAGGCCCAAATAATGGTGAAGTGTCATGTAGTCGACGTTCACATAACACCACTAGAGGAGAGACAACATACATCTCATCAAAATATTGAACGAATACCAAATTCACATGATTACTAATAGCAAGACTTCTCCCATGTCCTCAGGAACAAACGTAACTACTCACAAAGCATATTCATGTTCATAATAAGAGGGGTATTAATATGCATATTGGATCTGAACATATGATCTTCCACCAAATAAACCAACTAGCATCAACTACAAGGAGTAATCAACACTACTAGCAACCCACAGGTACCAATCCCAGACTTAGAGACAAGAATTGGATACAAGAGATGAACTAGGGTTTGAGAGGAGATGGTGCTGGTGAAGATGTTGATGGAGATTGACCCCCTCCCGATGAGAGGATCGTTGGTGATGACGATGGCGATGATTTCCCCCTCCCGGAGAGAAGTTTCCCCAGCAGAACAGCTCCACTAGAGCCCTAGATTGGTTCCGCCAAGGTTCTGCCTCGTGGTGGCGGAGTCTCGTCCCGAAAGCTTGCTTATGATTTTTTTCCTCAATGAAGGACTCCATATAGTAGAAGATGGGCATCGGAGGGCCACCAGGGGGCCCACGAGGTAGGGGGCACGCCCAGGGGGTAGGGCGCACCCCCCACCCTCGTGGCTGGTGAGTGTCCCCCCTCTGGTACTTCTTGCGCTCAATATTTTTTATATATTCTGAAATGTGCTCCCGTGAAGTTTCAGGACTTTTGGAGATGTGCAGAATAGGTCTCTAATATTTGCTCCTTTTCCAGCCCTGAATCCCAGCTGTCGGCATTCTCTCTCTTTATGTAAACCTTGTAAAATAAGAGAGAATATGATAAGTATTGTGACATAATGTGTAATAACAGCCCCTAATGCAATAAATATCGATATAAAAGCATGATGCAAAATGGACGTATCAACTCCCCCAAGCTTAGACCTCGCTTGTCCACAAGCGAAAGCCAAAATCGAAAAATATGTCCACATGTTTAGAGATAGAGGTGTCTATAAAAATAAAATACGGGCATGAGGGCATCATGATCATTCTTAGAACATCATCTTATATAATTATTGTCATATGATCTCTTATGTTAGAGTAATAATTCAGTCACAATTTCAAGTATGAATCATAAACTCCATTGAAAACTAACAAACTATAATCTCAGTCATTGGAGCAATTACAATTTATCATAACATAGGAAAGACTCAATATAAGAGCTTTTCAGCAAGTCCACATACTCAACTATCATATAGTCTTTCACAATTGCTAACACTCACGCAATACTTATGGGTATGGAGTTTTAATCGAACACAGAGAAAGATAGGGGCTTATAGCTTTGCCTCCCAACGTTTTACCTCAAGGGTAATGTCAACAATAATAGTTCATGAAAACTCACATCCAATTAGCCATATATACCAGGATCTTTCCAACATGTTGTGCTTGCCAAAAGATAAAATGTAAAAAAGGAAAGGTGCGGATCACCATGACTCTTATGTAAGGTAGGAGATAAGTAAGAGATAGGCCCTTCGCAGAGGGAAGCAGAGGTTGTCATGCGCTTTTATGGTTGGATGCACAAAATCTTAATGCGAAAGAACGTCACTTTATATTGCCACTTGTGATATGGACCTTTATTATGCAGTCCGTCGCTTTTATTTCTTCCATATCACACGATCATATAAAGCTTATTTTCTCCCACACTAATAAGTCATACATATTTAGAGAGCAATTTTTATTGCTTGCACCGATGACAACTTACTTGAAGGATCTTACTCAATCCATAGGTAGGTATGGTGGACTCTTATGGCAAAACTGGTTTAAGGGTGTTTGGAAGCACAAGTAGTATCTCTACTTGGTGCAAAGGATTTGGCTAGCATGAGGGGGAAAGGCAAGCTCAACCATGTTGGATGATCCATGGCAATATAATTTATCTTAGATGTAAGAAAACATAACCCATTACATTGTCTTCCTTGTCCAACATCAACTCTTTAGCATATCATATTTTAATGAGTGCTCACAATCATAAAAGATGTCCAAGATAGTATATTTATATGTGAAGGCCTCTCTTTCTTTATTACTTCCTATTAATTGCAAAGATGACCAAAACTATGTTTGTCAACTCTCAACAACTTTTATTCATCATACTCTTTATATGTGAGCTCATTACTCTCCATAAGATCCATATGATCTCTTTGTTTCCTTTTATTTCTTCTCTTTTATTTTATTCACTAAAGATCATGGAAAAATAATCAAGCCCTTGACTCAACACTAATCTTTATTATATAGCTCACGGACTCAATTACATAGAGGGATCATAAAGCAAAACTCAAAACTAGATCATACTAAAAACTTTTATTCTACTAGATCAAAATATTATCAAAAGGATCGAACTAAGAAAAACGGTAAAGATAAAAGCGATGGTGATACGATACCGGGGCACTCCCCCAAGCTTGGCAGTTGCCAAGGGGAGTGCCCATATCCATGTGATTATGTCTCCTTTTTTGGGGATGGTGATGTGATATTCTTGGCGATGATGCCCCTCAGGATACGATTCTCCTCCTTGAGCTTATTGACTTGCTACTTGAGGTCCATTATTTCCTTTCGAAGGTTTCCTGTAATAGCCAAAGCTCCCTGCACCCAAGGGTGTTGCATAGCTGCGGGAGAACAAGTGACACTCTTTTTCATATTCTCATAAGAAAGAAATCTAACATTGGAAGGGATAACCGAGTTTGGGATAGCCGAGCTCTGCAGTTCCCCCATTGTGAATCCAGCTCGGAAGCGAGAAGTGACTTCTTGATCCTCCTCCATGGCATCTATCCTATTCAAATCAGCCTCCATCTCTTCCTCTGTTGCTGGCCCAAAGTGGTCAACATTGTTGTTTGTCATTGATCTCGGTGCCGGATGAGACACCCGGCTCTCCCCGACTGACTCTTGCAAAGACATATTGCTCTAATCTGTAGCAGCAACAGCTCGAAACACAAAATACGTAATTCAAAACCTTGGGGGATTATATAATTATTTTTTACCGACCAAAATACGTAACGTGCAAGAAAACGGAGTCCGAAGAGCACACTAGGTGCCCATGAGGCAGGGGGTGTGCCCAGGGGGTAGGGCGTGCCGTCCACCCTCGTGGAGCCCTCGTGTCCTTCCTAGACTGCTTCTTATTTTTCTATTTTTCTAAATATTCCAAAACGGAGAAAAATTGCCATTAGAACTGTTTTGGAGTCGGTTTACTTACCGTACCACATAGCTATTCCTTTTCGGAGTCTGAAACATTCTGGAGAGTGTCCCTTATGTATTCCTCAGGGGTTACGGTTTCAATAACATTGGTTTCAACATTTATAGGATTACCTAAGATATAATGTTTAATTCTTTGACCGTTCACCACCTTTGGATTTGTGCCTTCGAAGTTGTTGATTTTTATGGCACCGGAACGATAGACTTCCTCGATAACGTAAGGACCTTCCCATTTAGAGAGAAGCTTTCCTGCAAAAAATCTTAAACGGGAGTTGTATAGCAATACATAGTCACCTACATTAAACTCACGTTTTTGTATCCTTTTGTCATGCCATCTTTTAACTTTTTCTTTAAACAATTTGGCATTCTCATAGGCTTGGGTTCTCCATTCATCAAGTGAGCTAATGTTAAATAACCTCTTCTCACCGGCAAGTTTGAAATCATAATTGAGCTCTTTAATAGCCCAATAAGCCTTATGTTCTAGTTCGAGAGGTAAGTGGCATGCTTTTCCATAAACCATTTTATACGGAGACATACCCATAGGATTTTTATATGCAGTTCTATAGGCCCATAATGCATCGTCAAGTTTCTTGGACCAACTCTTTCTAGATCTATTAACAGTCTTTTGCAAAAATAATTTGAGTTCTCTATTACTCAATTCTACTTGACCACTAGACTGTGGGTGATAAGGAGATGCAATTCTATGATTAACATCATACTTAGCAAGCATTTTACGGAAAGCACCATGAATAAAATGTGAACCACCATCAGTGATTAGATATCTAGGGACTCCAAACCACGGAAAAATAACTTCTTTAAGCATCTTAATAGAGGTGTTATGATCAGCACTACTAGTTGGAATAGCTTCTACCGACTTAGTAACATAATCAACAGCAACTAAAATATGTGTATATCCATTAGAGGCAGGAAAAGGTCCCATATAATCAAAGCCCCAAACATCAAATGGTTCAATAACAAGTGAATAATTCATAGGCATTTCTTGGCGTCTACTAATATTACCAATTCTTTAACATTCATCACAACATAAGACAAACTTACGGGCATCCTTGAAGAGAGTAGGCCAATAAAAATCGGATTGCAATACCTTATGTGCAGTTCTGTCTCCAGCGTGGTGTCCCCCATAAGCTTCGGAGTGACACTTGCGTAGGATATGTTCCTGTTCATGCTTAGGTACACAACGTCTAATAACACCATATACTCCTTCTTTATAAATGTGTGGGTCATCCCAGAAGTAATGTCGTAAATCATAGAAAAACTTTTTCTTTTGCTGGTATGTGAACCTAGGTGGTATAAACTTAGGACCAATGTAATTAGCATAATCATCATACCATGGAGCAGTGTGAGAAGCATTTATGACATTTAATTGTTCATCAGGAAAGCTATCATCAATATGTAGTGGGTCATCAAGAACATTTTCCAACCTAGACAAGTTATCTACAACGGGGTTCTCAGCTCCCTTTCTATCAATAATATGCAAATCAAATTCTTGTAGCAAGAGAACCCATCTAATAAGTCTAGGTTTAGCATCTTTCTTTTCCATAAGGTATTTAATAGCAGCATGATCCGTGTGAATAGTTACTTTAGAATCAACAATATAAAGTCTGAACTTATCACAAGCAAATGCAACTGCTAAGAATTCTTTTTCGGTTATAGCATAATTTCTCTGGGAATTGTCTAGAGTTTTACTAGCATATTGAATAACATTTAATGTCTTATCAATTCTTTTCCCTAGAACATCACCTACAACATAATCACTAGCATCACACATAATTTCAAAAGGTAAATTCCAATCAGGTGGCTGAACAATAGGTGCAGAGATTAATGCTTTCTTAAGTATTTCAAAGGCTTCTACACAATCATCATCAAGGACGAATGGTATATCTTTTTGTAATAAATTAGTCAGAGGCCGAGAAATTTTTGAGAAGTCCTTATGAACTTCCTATAAAACCAGCATGGCCAAGGAAACTTCTTATACCTTTGATGTCCTTGGGACACGACATCTTTTCAATAGCATCAACTTTAGCTTTATCAACTTCAATGTCTCTTTCAAAAAATTTGTGCCCCAAGACACTACCTTCATTAACCATAAAGTGGCATTTCTCCCAATTCAAGACAAGGTTAGTTTCTTCACATCTCTGCAAAACTCGATTAAGGTCTCTTAAGCAATCATCAAAAGAGGATCCATAAATGGAGAAATCATCCATGAATACCTCACATATCTTTTCACAAAAATCAGAAAATATAGCCATCGTGCATCTTTGAAAGGTAGCAGGTGCATTACATAAACCAAAAGGCATGCTCTATAAGCAAAAGTACTGAAAGGGCAAGTAAAAGTGGTCTTAGATTGATCATCACCTGACACAGGTATTTGAGAGAAACCAGAATAACCATCTAGAAAGCAAAAATGTGTATGTTTAGATAATCTTTCTAGCATTTGATCAATAAAAGGTAAGGGATAATGATCTTTTTTAGTAGCCTTATTTAATTTGCGGAAATCAATTACCATCCTATAACCTATAATAATTCTTTGCGGAATAAATTCATCTTTATCATTAGGAACGACAGTAATACCTCCCTTCTTAGGAACACAATGGATAGGACTTACCCACTGACTATCAGCAACGGGATAAATTATACCTGCCTCAAGGAGCTTTAGTATTTCTTTTCTTACCACTTCTTTCATCTTAGGATTCAGTAGTCGTTGGTGATCAATAACCGGTTTGGCATCTTTCTCCAAATTTATTTTGTGTTGACATAGAGTGGGACTAATGCCCTTAAGATCATCAAGAGTATATCCAATAGCAGCACGGTGCTTCTTCAGAGTTTTCAATAATGTTTCTTCCTCCTTCTCTGAAAGGTTAGCACTAATAATAATAGGATATATCTTCTTTTCATCAAGATAAGCATACTTAAGATTATCAGGCAAAGGTTTAAGCTCAAACACGGGATCACCCTTGGGTGGAGGAGGATCCCCTAAGATTTCAACAGGCAAGTTATGTTTCAGAATAGGTCCCTGTTTAAAGAACACTTCATCTATTTCCCTTCTTTCATTCATAAACATATCATTTTCGTGGTCTAGCAAATATTGTTCTGAAGGATCACTAGGAGGTACGGCAATAGAAGCAAGACCAATTATTTCATCTTTACTAGGCAATTCTTCTTCACGGTGTTGTCTACGAAATTTAGAAAAGTTAAACTCATGAGACATATCACCTAAACCAATAGTAATAACATCCTTTTTGCAGTCTATCCTAGCATTAACAGTGTTTAAGAAGGGTCTACCAAATATAATGGGACAAAAGCTATCTTGTGGGGAACCAAGAACAAGAAAATCAGCAGGATATTTAGTTTTCCCACACAAGACTTCAACATCTCTAACAATTCCCATTGGTGAAATAGTGTCTCTATTGGCAAGTTTCATGGTGACATCAATTTCTTCTAACTCAACAGGTGCAATATCATGCATAATTTCTTTGTATAGGTCAATAAGTATTGCACTTTCCCGCAAAAAAAATAAGTATTGCACTAGCACTAGCACCCATATCACACAAGCCATGATAACAATGATCTCCTATTTTAACAGAAATAACAGGCATGCCTACAACAGGTCTATGTTTATCTTTAGCACAAGGTTTAACAATTCTAGCAGTTTCATCACAGAAATAAATAACATGCCCATCAATATCATCAGCTAAGAGATCCTTAACAATAGCAATATTAGGTTCAACTTTAACTTGCTCAGGAGGTGTATAGGTTCTAATATTGCTTTTACGAAACACAGTTGAAGCTTTAGCATGATCTTTTATCCTAACAGGAAAAGGTGGTTTCTCAACATAAGCAGTAGGAATAATAGGATCATTATAAGTGACAGTCTTTTCTTCAACTTTAATAGGTGCAGCTACTTTTACTTCTATGGGAGGATGATATTTAAACCACTTCTCCTTAGGGAGATCAACATGAGTAGCAAAATATTCACAGAAAGAAGCTACTATCTCAGAGTCAAGTCCATATTTAGTGCTAAATTTATGGAAAACATCGGTATCCGTAAAAGATTTAACACAATCAAACTTAGGTGTCATACCTGACTCCTTACCTTCGTCAAGATCCCAATCTTCAGAGTTGCGTTTAATTCTTTCCAATAAATCCCATTTGAATTCAATAGTCTTCATCATAAAAGAGCCAGCACAAGAAGTATCGAGCCTGATGCGATTGTAATCAGAAAGCCGAGCATAGAAATTTTGGATAATCATTTCTCTTGAGAGCTCATGATTGGGGCATGAATATAACATTGAATTAAGCTACCCCCAAGCTTAAGCGATGCTTTCTCCTTTGCGAGGCCAAAAATTATATATATAATTACGATCACGATGAACAAGATGCATAGGATAAAACTTATGATGAAATTCCAATTTTAATCGTTTGTAGTTCCATGATCCCATATCATCACATAGCTTATACCATGTCAATGCATCTCCCTCCAAAGATAAAGGGAAGACCTTATTCTTGATAACATCATCAGACATACCTGCAAGCTTAAATAATCCACAAACTTCATCCACATATATTAGGTGCTCATCAGGATGTAATGTTCCATCTCTTGCAAAAGGATTAGCTAGCAGTTTTTCTATCATACCCGAAGGAATTTCAAAGCAGACATTTTCATTTTTAGTAGGTTCAGTAGGTTGAGGAGCAAATCTTTGCTCTACTGGTCGGGGTGAACATACCCCGAACAAGCCCCTCAGAGGATTACTTTCCATAGTAACAAGTGACAGTAAATTTCAGCACACTATATAAATTTTTCCTTACCAAATTCCACCTACCAAAGGCGCTTCACTCCCCGGCAACGGCACCAGAAAAGAGTCTTGATGACCCACAAGTATAGGGGATCTATCGTAGTCCTTTCGATAAGTAAGAGTGTCGAACCCAACGAGGAGCAGAAGGAAATGATAAGCAGTTTTCAGCAAGGTATTCTCTGCAAGCACTGAAATTGTAGGTAATAGATAGTTCTGTGATAAGATAATTTGTAATGAGCAACAAGTAACAAAAGTAAATAAAATGCAGCAAGGTGGCCCAATCCTTTTTGTAGCAAAGTACAAGCCTGGACAAACTCTTATATGATGTAAAGAGCTCCCGAGGACACATGGGAATTATCGTCAAGCTAGGTTTCATCACGATCATATGATTCATGTTCGGTACTTTGATAATTTGGTATGTGGGTGGACCGGTGCTTGGGCGCTGCCCTTACTTGGACAAAAATCCCACTTATGATTAACCTCTATTGCAAGCATCCGCAACTACAACAAAAGTATTAAGGTAAACCTAACCATAGCATGAAACATATGGATTCAAATCAGCCCCTTACGAAGCAACGCATAAACTAGGGTTTAAGCTTCTGTCACTCTAGCAACCCATCATGTACTTATTACTTCCCAATGCCTTCCTCTAGGCCCAAATAACGGTGAAGTGTATTGTAGTCGACGTTCACATAACACCACTAGAGGAGAGACAACATACATCTCATCAAAATATCAAACGAATACCAAATTCACATGACTACTAATAGAAAGACTTCTCCCATGTCCTCAGGAACAAACGTAACTACTCACAAAGCATATTCATGTTCATAATCAGAGGGGTATTAATATGCATATAGGATCTGAACATATGATCTTCCACCAAATAAACCAACTAGCATCAACTACAAGGAGTAATCAACACTACTAGCAACCCACAGGTACCAATCCCAGACTTATAGACAAGAATTGGATACAAGAGATGAACTAGGGTTTGAGAGGAGATGGTGCTGGTGAAGATGTTGATGGAGATTGACCCCCTCCCGATGAGAGGATCGTTGGTGATGACGATGGCGATGATTTCCCCCTCCCGGAGGGAAGTTTCCCCAGCAGAACAGCTCCACCGGAGCCCTAGATTGGTTCCGCCAAGGTTCCGCCTCGTGGTGGCGGAGTCTCGTCCCGAAAGCTTGCTTATGATTTTTTCCTCAACGAAGGACTCCATATAGTAGAAGATGGGCATCGAAGGGCCACCAGGGGGCCCACGAGGTAGGGGGCGCGCCCCCCACCCTCGTGGCTGGTGAGTGTCCCCCCTCTGGTACTTCTTGCGCTCAATATTTTTTATATATTCTGAAACATGCTCCCGTGAAGTTTAAGGACTTTTGGAGATGTGCAGAATAGGTCTCTAATATTTGCTCCTTTTCCAGCCCTGAATCCCAGCTGCCGGCATTCTCCCTCTTTATGTAAACCTTGTAAAATAAGAGAGAATGTGCATAGGTATTGTGACATAATGTGTAATAACAGCCCATAATGCAATAAATATCTATGTAAAAGCATGATGCAAAATGGACGTATCAGTGCCGAAGAAAGCGGGGGTTGCTTCTTGGGAGACGCAACGGCCCCGGCAGAAGGGGTCCTGAAGAGCCAGCGTTAGGGAGGAAAACAGCAATCAAGAAATTACGAGGTGCAGTACTTACTCGTCGACGGCGATGTACTTTCGTCGCTTCAACGGCCCAAAGATACTGCTGCTGCTCGAAGATCCTTTCCTCTTGCGAAGCTCCTCGAAGTCCATGCAAAGCTGACCGAAGCGCTCAACGTGGAGACTAGTACAGGGTGCAGCCAGGGAAGTGCTCGAGAGAACAACTTCAGGGGTGCCTGGCTGCGGAGAACAGTCGGGCGCCGTCTCACCGCGACTTCTCGAGGCCTCCGGAGTTTCGGCCTCGGGAGCCGTGTGCTGCATCGTCTCAGCGACCGACGTCCCAGAATCATGGGATCCTGAGGACGACGCCCCAGGAGCCCCAGGCGGCGTCCGCACATCAGCACTCGTGTCGCCAGCCTCTGGCGACGCTCGTCCCCCGGCACCCACATTCGAGACGAGCTCGGTGCCGGCGACGAAGAGGGGAACCACACAGACAGGGTTCTCGTGGGACCCCACCATGCCGTTCGGACGCAGCCCCCACTCGTCAAAGGGAGGCATGCTCCCTGCGAATTCAACCTTGTTCTTGCAGCGGTATAGCAGACAGTTCTTCCCAGGCAAGTTGTCCGGCGAAGGGACACCTGTCAAGACCTCGAGCACCATTTGATGTGTCCCAAGGGGGAGCCCGGACTCCTGAAACCTCATATGGTCCTGACTGCTGAGCAAGGTCCACATCGGGCGAGAATGGCACTAAAGCGGAGCGACCCGGTGCTTGATGAACTCCTTCACCACCATCGGCGCGGTCACGCCGCGGTCCTTCAGTCCCCTTAGCCTGATGTAGCACCCACGATGCGGCTATATCTCCCACGTGTCGGAGCATGACTTAGAGGCATAACCGCATAGTAGGCATGTCGCAAGAGGGGTAATCTTTACACATCCCATGTACTGAATAAGAAAGGGATAAAGAGGTGGCTTACAATCGCCAGTTCACACAATACATAAATATAGCATTACATCATCCAGAATACAATCAAGGTCCGACTACGAAACCAACATAAAGAAAGACCACCCCTATTGCTAGGTCCCAGATCGACCCAACTGGGCTCCACTACTAATCAATAGGAAACGAAACAGAACAAGATCTTCATCGAGCTCCCACTTGAGCTCGGTTGCATCACCTGCACTGGTATTATCGACACCTGAAACTGTTTGGAAGTATCTGTGAGTCACGGGGACTCAGCAATCTCACACCCGCGACATCAAGACTATTTAAGCTTATGGGTAGGAAAGGGTAGTGAGGTGGAGCTGCAGCAAGTACTAAGCATATATGATGGCTAACATACGCAAATGAGAGCGCGGAGAGAAGCAAAGCACTGTTGTGAACTAGACATGATCAAGAAGTGATCCTGAAACTACTTACGTTCAAGCATAACACAAGAACCGTGTTCACTTCCCGGACTTCGCCGAGAAGAGACCATCATGGCTACACACGCGGTTGATGCATTTTAATTAAGTTAAGTGTCAAGTTTTCTACAACCAGATATTAACAAATTCCCATCTGCCCATAACCGCGGGCACGGCTTTCGAAAGTTCAAAACCCTGCAGGGGTGTCCCAACTTAGCCCATCACAAGCTCTCACGGTCAACAAAGGATATTCCTTCTCCTGGGAAGACCCGATCAGTCTCGGAATCTCGGTTACAAGACATTTCGACAATGGTAAAACAAGACCAGCAAAGTCGCCCGATGTACCGACAAATCCTGATAGGAGTCGCACGTAAGGAACGCAAAATCAAGGAACATAACACCGGTATGATGGAAACTAGGGCGGCAAGAGTGGAACAAAACACCAGGCATAAGGCCGAGCCTTCCACCCTTTACCAAGTATATAGGTGCATTGAAGTAAACAAGATATAATAATGATATCCCAACAAAAACCATGTTCCAACATGGAACAAACTTCATCTTCACCTGCAACTAGCAACGCTATAAGAGGGGCTGAGCAAAGCGGTAACATAGCCAAACAACGGTTTGCTAGGAAAGGTGGGTTAGAGGCTAGACATGGCAATATGGGAGGCATGATATAGCCAGTGGTAGGTATCTCGGCGTAGCAATAGAGCGAACAACTAGCAAGCAAAGATAGAAGTGATTTTGAGGGTATGGTCATCTTGCCTGCAAAGTTCTCCGAGTTGACGAAAGCTTGATCCTCGTAAGCGTACTCAACGGGTTCCTCAATCACGCACTCCTCTCCCGGCTCTACCCAAGGCAAGAACACAAGCAAAGGACCAACAATCAATCACGGTGCAATGTGCAAGCAACATGATGCAAATCATGGCATGATATGCAAGATGTGATATGCAATGCATATGTGTGCTCCGGAAGGAAAATATTGATCAAGGCATCAACTTAGCAAACCAAGTGCGCTGCTGGAAAGATGAGATGATTTCGGTCGAAATCGATATAAAGATCACCGGAATCGGATGCACGGTTTGCAAATGGCAAGCAAAACAATAATGGCACAATTCTGCGATTAACAGCACGGTGCCATCTAGAATGCAACAAGAAACTAAGCTACTGCACTCCAACATATCAACAAAGCACATGGAAGTGATCTACTCAAGATGCTTGACAAAAGATGAACACTGAGCTATGGCTGAATCACACAAGAGCAGGTTCAAACAAGCATGGTAAAAGTGCAAAAGATATCAGCATCACAGACTTAGTGAAAATACTAACATGCCAGGAATTAACATCAGGAAGCAATGTTTACAGCAAGCAAACAACATGCTACAGGAACTTATCATAGCAATACAAGGCATGGCATGAATCTACTCCAATCATAGCACAAAAGTCCCTTACTGACCATAAGCCAAAAAGGATCAGAAGATATGATGGCACCCATGTAAACATAGCTAGTTTCGTTAACAGATTCAGACTTAGCAGAAAACTAGGCATGGCATAAACAGAATTACGAAGGCATCTTTGCGAGCTCGATTCACTCATCACAAAGCCTTGGATGACAAACTAAGAATAGAATCAGCAAGAAGACATGTTTATAAGGCTAACCATGGCAAGAACAAGTTTATAGCATGCATGGATCAACTACAACATCCATGGAAAAATTGATTAACCTGTAAGCAATCTGCCAGGAACATTTTATAGCAAAAGTAGAGCTATACTTAGTCATGCTAAGGCACTCCATAAATGCAAACAGGGCATGGATGGATAGAGCATAACCATATGTCCAAATCATCCTTACTAAACATACTCAAAATAAGCATGGATCTCACTGTAGCAACATGTATACATGGCATAAAAATAACAGCAGACAAAGACTTAGTAAAATTCTAAGTCTCTGAAGTCAACAATATCACGAGAGCTACTTTGCATGCTTGTGCTAGTCACCACAAAGATCACAAAAATACATGGCATACACCCCTGTGAAGATGGCATGGCATAGATCAAAATACATGTAGAGCTCATGCCCATAAGAAGCACACAACAATTGTAGCAAAAATGACAAATGCTCATACTCTGTTGAGAATCAGCACCTAACATTTTATAGCACTCTTGTATCAACGATTTGGGCAACAAGATGGACTCAAAAAAGCATGGCACGGTGGAACAAAATGAAGAGCACATCATGATGAACATTTTGATATATCATACATGCAAAACGGAGCTACGGTCATGGAGATATGATGCAATGAACATGCCATGAAAATGTTGAAGATTCGGGGACTTGGAAGAAAATCACCTTCGCAAAAAGTCAACGCGGGACGGGCTCGACCCGGGAAGGAGGGATCCGGGCGCGGGGACGACATGTTTGGTTCGGCGACATGGTGGATCTGATCCACCCGGGCGGATCTCGCCAGAGGATGGCCGGAGATGGCGGGGTTGCCAGAGTGGAAGAAGGAGGTGGCCGGGGAGGCTCAGAGCGCCGGATCCGGTCGGCCCGAGGTGCCCGGCGACGAGGAGGAGCCGGACGGCGACGGACGGCGAGGTCAGCGGCGAGGCAGCGCGGGCGGGGCAGAGCGCGCGGGCGGGCGGCGGGGAACGGCGGCGAAGGGCGGCGCCGGTGAGGTCCGGTATGACGGAGGGGGCAACATGCGGCGGCGGGGGCGATGCTGCGGCGGTGGAGACGGTCGGGCGGAGGAGCGCTGCGGCTCGGTCCGGGCGGGCCGCTGCGGTCTCGCCGGGCCGGCGGCGGAGGCGGCTGGTGGTGGGCACGTGGCGCGACGGGATTCTCTGCGGGAGGCGGCAGGGACACGTACGGCCGTCTCGGACACGTCCGGTGGCGGCGGGGAAGGTTAGGGTAGGGTTTGGACCTGGAAAAATGGAGGGGAGAACATATTTATATCTAGAAGGAGGTGGGAGTGTCCAAATGAGGTGCGGTTTTCGACCACGCGATCGTGATCGAACGGCCGAGAGGATGGAGGGGGTTTGGATGGTTTATTGGGCCACTTTTGAGGAGTGTTGTGCTGCAACACACACGAGGCCTTTACGGTTCCCCGGTTAACCGTTGGAGTATCAAACGGACTCCAAATGGCACGAAACTTGACAGGCGGTCTACCGGTGGTGTACCAAGGCTACTTGGCAAATCTCGGTCCATTCCGAGAGAGTTTAACACCCGCTCACGAAAAGAGACAAAAGGGGATGCCGGAGGACATAGGAGTGTCGGATCGCGAAACGGACAACGAGGAAAATGCTCGGATGCATGAGACGAACATGTATGCAAATGAGATCCACATGATAACATGATATGAAAAGCATGACATGAACAAAATGCAAAACGAAGACAAAACCCAACCACGAGGAAAATCATATCGCATCTCCGAAAAAGGCAAGAGTCAGAGTTACAAATATGGAAAGGTGTATCTGGGGCATTACACCTGAGCCAGACAGGGACAAGACGGGGGCTCGCGAGCCTCTCGTGGCCCCAGCCAGAGTGGGAAACGGCAGGCGCTGACGGGGCATGGAGCAGAGGGCTGAGCACACCGGCGTCAACAAATACCCACCATGTTTGAAACTCGCTCGTGGAGGGAGGAAGCTCTAAGTCGATCCCCGCGCCCGCTGTCGCGGCCACGACCTGGAAGCTCACGCACCCCGAGCTTTGCCGGGGATCAGTCAAATGCAATGAGAAGAAATGGCGGAGAAGGGCCACAGAAGGAGCGATGCCCACCATGGCTTCACACACGAAGGCGAAGACGGCAAGGAGAGTCACGGATTGGGGGTCGAGATGCAGCATATGGATCAGGTAATGTTCAAGCACCATGTTGAAGAAGGCGGAGAAAGGGGGATCAGGCCTGCCCAAAGGGCATCGATGAAGATTGGGACCTCGGTGGCCGCCCGAGCAATGCGAGCGCGAGACGCGGGCCAAGCCACCCTCTTCCCCCACTCGTTGAAACTGGTGGCAAGCATGGGACAAACCTTGTACATGGCCTCGCCATTGAGCACCAAGGATCGGCCGACTGCAGGCTCGGCGGCTGGAGGCGCACTTGGCGAAGACAGAGGCTTCTTCCCCTTGTCTGCTTGTTTCGATGCCATGGCGATGAAGCAGGCGGAGTGCAGGTCAGATTGGAGAGGAGGAGCAGAGTCTCGAGGAAGCATAGGGACTGGGGAAGCAAGGCGTGGGCGATGGGAGAATAACTGTGTAGGTTGCGAGGGCCGCACAGCCATGCGGATTCCAAGGCAGCATGGGGAAGCAGAGACGCCCACGTCCAATCAACCGCCATGCGTCAACCGAGGATGCATGCTTTTGGGGCCCGCGGCGCTCCGCGCTTGACCTTTGGCTTCGCCTCGAAGCCAAGCCCGAGCGCGCCTTGGGCCCGGGGGCTAATGTCGGCGTTCTGGGAATGGGGGTCCCCAGACTTGCCTGCCTGCAGCCCACGGCATGGCTGAGCTAGCAGGTCTGTACGGCCCATCTTCATCGACGAGGTATTCAAGACCCTCGCGAGGGGCCAAGCCTCGCGAGGCGGACGACACAAGACCTCCTCTGGAGCGGCCTCGCCATGTAGGCTCACGAGGGGCGGAGAGATCAAGGCAAGGCAAACCTCGCGAGGTCCTCGTGACATGAGCCATGACGATCGAGACCAGGCGGGCGCCAGCGCGCGCAGTGTCCTTGCTTCCTCTTTGGTGCTAAGGGGGGCAAGCGCAGGAGCGGAGTACCGAGGCATCAAGGAAAGGTTTTCATATTGGTGCAACTAGACCAAGACCAGCAGGACGGCAAGACGGAGGTCACCATGGAGACCAAGACGGTGTCACCACCAGAGCCTTTTGCAGGCGAAGACTACTTTTGTCAAGATAAGTTGTACTAGTTGTCCCCTTTCAAATTGGCCGTTGTTGGCTCCCTTCCCGCTTAATATTTGGGGAGAGGACCAGGGCCTATATAAGTAGAACTAGCCACCACAGTAGGGGGAGGAGAAGGAAAAAAGGAAGAATGCATTCAGAGGCATCTCACCCATACAAGTTCGTCAAGCACAAGAACACCTCAACCTCAGGAGGTTGTTCTTCCCCTTGCACTGTTCATCATCAGCCCAAGAGGCAATCCACCACCACCACACTGGAGTAGGGTATTACACCACAACAGTGGCCCGAACCAGTATAAATCTTGTGTCTTTGTGTTGCAAGTTCGTGGGGTTCATCCGCGAGATCTTAGCGAGCTAGGACGTGGATCGATAGAGAGAAAACCTTCACGCGCACCCCAGTGTTCGAACCTCGAGGGTTTTGCTGGAACCCGTGATCCGACAGTGGTCCGGCCGGATTTGTGACCAGCCGTGAGCAGAGAGAGAGTGTGGCCACCTATGTCTTGCTTAGATCTCGAGAGCATGAGAGAGTGAAAGAGAGGAACCCTAGTAAAGCAAATGCTAAGGCTCCTGCTTATATATATAGTGGAGTGATTTTGTTGTACCAGCTTCAAAAAGATGTGCTCCTACGTGTACCCGCGAGTGGGTGTGAGAGAACTAGTGTGTGCGTGCACCGCTTCTCTTCGTGAGATTACAATATAATATGCCCAAAGAACATTCGCCACAAGAGTAATAGTATAAGTGTGTGACGTGTGAGCTAAAATAAAAGGTGCGCGGCGTCTTTTATTTTTTAGAAGTTCCGAAGGTAGGGTGTGAAGAGCACATATGTGTGTGACGTCTACCTGTAGATAGACGGTCGGTGTGAGAGGACTCGGGAGAGTCGTGACTCATGAGGGTACGTGTGTGCGTGAGAGAGAGGGAGCCCGTATCAATTCAATGCATGTGTCCGTGAATCATTATCCGACAAACATTCGCCACAAGCCGTTTCCTGATGAACGCTATAAGAACCATTAGATCGGCATCCGACAGTGTCAGTTTAGCCATGTCATTTAACAAAGCAGCTACTCCTCCTACACACAAATCTTCCACGTGAGTGTTAGCAACTGCTGTATGCTCCTCCCTCCGTTCCAAAATGTAGTGCATATAGCTTTATTGAAAATTCGAACCTTGCAAATTTTTACCAAGTTTTCGTGTACCAAAATGCACATATAGAATACCCAGTATATATCTGTTGGGGAACGCAGTAATTTCAAAAAAAATCCTACGCACACGCAAGATCTATCATGGTGATGCATAGCAACGAGAAGGGAAGAGTGTCATCCATGTACCCTCGTAGACCGTAAGAGGGAGCATTATGACAACGGGGTTGATGTAGTCATACGTCTTCGCGATCCAACCGATCCTAGTACCAAAAGTAGGACACATCCACGATCTGTACACGTTCGGCTCGGTGACGTCCCACGAACTCTCGATCCAGCTGAGTGTCGAGGGAGATCTTCGTCAGCACGACGAAGTGATGACGGTGATGATGAAGCTACCGGCACAGGGCTTCGCCTAAGAACTACGACAACATGACTGAGGTGGATTATGGTGGAGGGGGGCACCGCACATGGCTAATGGATCAACGATCAACATGTGTGTCTATGGGGTGCCCCCAGGCCACGTATATAAAGGATCGAGGGAGGAGGACGCCAGCCATCATAGGGCGCGCTGTAACATCCCAAAATTCTAAATTTTGGAATATTATAATAAATAGATAGATTGATTGATTGTTTGATTGTTGTGTGAATGATTGAGTGAAATTCAAAACTTTTTGAAAGTTAAATGAAAGGGAATAAAATGACTTTCCCAAACTTTCACCTTTTGCATTTTGATCTCCGTGAATTCAAATTCTTTTCAAATACAAAACCCTCGAGAGAAGATGACATGACTTCTTCCATTTAAATAAATGAAAAGGGTTTTGCAAAGATTTGAATTTCATTTGGAAATATTTTTTAAATCAGAAACTTCAAGCAACTCAATAATTTTCATGAGAGGAGATAAAATGACTTCTTCAAATTATATGAAATAAGAGTTGGGGGTTTAAAAGGATCAAAATTTAAAATCCATTTGAAATTATTTTCAATTTAGAGTTATTTGAGTTTTATTCAAATTATTTCTCTCCAAAAACAAAATACATGGGAAATAGGGTAACATGATTCCCTACAATAGAAAATTGGAGAAAAATTTATTTGAAATCATTTTGGTATTTTTAAAATGATTTTTATGGGATTTTATTAGACTAGTAGCACTCTTTGAATTATCTGAATTTGGGTGGATTTTGTTTTTTTATTGCATTAGATTGACCGGAGTGTGACGAGTAGAGCTATCAAGATTTTTGAGTGTGAATCATCTTCATCAACATTGCAGGCAAGTTCATACTTTGATCATACCTTTTTCATACCCAGTTTTTATTGCATTAGATCAAACCTCCGACATTGCATTATTAGGATCTAATTAAATTGTGGGTATTGGGAAGTAGTTGATGAGGTAGGAACCTATTGCCCTGCATTCAAACCTTGGGAGTTACTATTATGTTATGATTATAGTGCCATGCTATGCTCGTAGACGTGGATTGGGTTTTGAGAGTATTCATGACAGATGTGAGATTGTTAATTAATGGTTTACTTAAGGTGCCAACTTAAACACACATCTGGGTGGATTGAGGTACCTGGGTATTCCAGGATTGCCTGTCTAGCCACCTGGGTAGACCAGGATTGCCTGTTTTTTTATGGACCGCCACCCAAGCTCAAAGGGATCATGAGATTTTTCATAATAGAAACTTCCGTGTGCAGCCACAAGCTATTATGGGCTCTAGCATAGTTGATTAAGTCATGCGAACTCTTACAGGGTAGACTAGCAGATGTAGGGGAAAGTAGGTGTAACGGTCTATCCATCGTAAGGTGCTAGCGCTTCTGAAAGACTATGTCTCGGTCATCCATCTTCTCAAACACCATGTAGTGTGAGAAACCAAACGGAGGCGATCGAGTCTTGTGGGGAAAAGTGCGCAAACCTCTGCAAAGTGTATAAACTAATCATGATTAGTCGTGTCCCCGGTTATGGACACCTTGAGTATCTAGTACCTGGATTATCATGTGAATCTCAACATGTTACTCTAAAATTTAATTTTGTTGGGTTTTGTTTAATGATGATGCTTAATTGGGATTGAGGATGCTGTCAACCATTCTCAATGTTCAACAACCACCATGATAGTTAAATAAAATTTATTCCTTTGTAGTAGGGAAAAATTGGCTTTTCACAAAAACCTTATAACCGTAGAGCTTTCCCACCAGCCATATATGCATGTAGTGATAGCCATTATTCATCATTGCTCTACAGTGTGAATTTGCCAGTACATTCAATGTACTGACCCTTTGTGGCTGCAACGTCTCGTGTTGCAGGATTTCTTACGATGAGTAAGTGATACATTAGGGTTACGATTTCTACACTCAACTTTGCTGTTGGTGTTGATGGGAATCCACAACCTTGTTACTTCCGCTATTTGATTGAGGTAATAGTATTTACGTTACTTTTACATGTGATTTACCTCTGTCATAAATCCTCGAGTACTGTGTGTGTCAGCATACCGATCCAGGGATGGCACTTAAGCACAGAGACTTGATCCATTCGGGTCGGGTCACTACAAGATGGTATCAGAGCACATGTTGACTGTAGGACGTGACCCTAGAAACTGGCAAGCCCATAGCAAAGATTTTTCTCTATAACTTTCCCTTTCAAAAAGATCTTTTACCTCTCTTCTCTTCTGAGCTTATTCAAAAATTCCCTTTAGTGAGACCATACCCCTTTCCCCTTTTGACCACACGAAGATTCGACTGATGAGACCACTCCAAGAAGTACTAGATATCGGACAACTAAGACCACTTCGGAATGAAGAGTATTTTCCGTGCATCTGAATAATGGAAACTACAACGGTTGAAGACCGAAGACAAGTAGAATTTGAAGGCTCTGAAGAATTCCCAGATTTGTATGACCTAGGAAGGCTACCCTTATGGAACTTGGCAGACTATGGAAGTTGTCAATACCCGAGATCAAGGTGTATCGGAGAAAGACTGAAACAAGGAGCATGAGAACTCGAAGTTTTGTCAAAGAAAACCCTAAGGCAGGAGATATCAACTATGGAATGATAGCTCATGGGAATGACAAGAGCAGAAACACGGTTATCCGTGATGTCATCGCCCGCTGATGCTATTGTCACCGTGCTGAGTTAAGGATGCATTTCTTCAGAATGGATTTGATGGAAGAAGGCTGATGGAGCACCTATTAGTAAGCTGAAGTTTTAACCTTAGCCGGTGTATCACCAGGATCTGGAGTAGTACATCAAGAAGTTTAAGGTGGAGCTCCATGAAGCCGTATTAGACAAGGAAGCATTTCGTGAAGAACTCAGGAACCAAAAGCTGAAAGTAGCCAAGCTAGAGGAGCTACAACCTTGAGATACCGGAGATTTTTCAGAAACTGAAGGACAGTATGACCATGGTTCATGTGAAGGATGTTGAAACCAGAAGTTTGGAACGCAACTCGAGAATATTAAAGGACATCACGAGTGTCAGGACCCCGACTCAATGCCACATAGATCTAGCATGTAACACTTCATATCACTTTGCGGCCTCACGCACGGTATTCCACGGGTGTCGCCTTACCTTTACCCGGGACCGTTTGCGCCTTTTGGCACACGTATATGACAGTGTCGCTAGCATCCATATGATAAGGAGCCCGGGCTGACATGGCTAGTCGTAAACTTTCAGCATGACGTTGGCATGACGTCAGCAGGTCAACGGGCGCCGTCCAGGTCAAACCTGACGTGTGGGGTCCACACGTCAGTGACACAGGAGCTAATCCCGGTCAAACCCAGCGCTGACTGGGGTTTGACCAGGGGTGGGGCCCACTGTCAGTGGCTGTGGGGATGTTTAGTGTGGTCATTAGTGCTAATTAGGCGTGCCACATCGGCAGTCGCCGGAGTTTCGCCGGCGGCGACCATTCCGCACGGCGGGGGAACGCCGACTTGCGCTAGGGGCATCGGATCGACGCGCCAAAGGCACCAGGAGGTAGCCCGCGCCTGTGCGCATCTAGGGGGACCAACGGGAGGTGCGGGGGTGGCCGGGGTTCGCCGGAATGGAGCCCGAGGCGGCGGCCGGAGCTTGGGGTTTCGCGGGATCGGCGCTGCAGTGCACGGGAGGACGAATGGTTAAGTGCTTTGGGTTCCTGAGGTTGCGGTGAGCACGCGGGTGGGCTCAGGAGCGAGCTGCGGTGGCTGTGGCCACGGCCACGCCATGGCCGGCGGCGAGGAGCAATCGGCTCCGGTGAAAAGGCGGCTAGGGTACGGGAACGAGCGCGAGGAGGAGGGGAAATGGAAGAGTAGCTCACAGGGGTTGCGACGGTGGCCTCGGGGAGCTCGGGGAGGCACCGGAGCCGACGAATTTGACGAAGATGGCCGGCGGTCCCGAGGTTGAAGAAGACGGCGGTGGCGATGTTGCAGGGGCTCCCGCGGTGCGCTTCTCGGCGAGGAGGAAGAGGTGGTCGAGGCGGATCTCCTGGGTACTTCGGGTGGCAGTGAGGAGCACGGTGGCTACGGCGAACGGCGTCGGCGACGACGAGCTCCGCTTGGGCGCGTGCAGGGAGAGAGCAGAGGAGGGGGAGAGTGAGCGAGGGGGTCAGCGGGATCGGGACGACACGGGGAAGTCGTCCACGCGTCCAGGGAATCGTCGGCAAGCAGGAGGTGGCCGGGAACGCACGCGCGCACGCCACGCTTCCCCTCTGCCTACTGGCAGGAGGAAGAAGACAGGAGGAGGTGGGTTGTGCCGCGCTGGGCCGGTCCTGTTGGCCACCAGGTAAGTGGCTGGAGGAACTGGGCCAGGTAGGTTTCTCTTCTTTTATAATTCTGTTCTGTTTTATCTTTTCTATTTTCTGCAATTTGTTTTTGATTTGATTTAAAATATCAAATCATTTTATAAAATCCTGGAAACAGTTATGGGTGTTTTCTGAATTATTTCAGTGACCCCTAACAATTTTCCAACATTTATTTGAACATTTAAATTATTTATAGTATTTAAATGCCCAAAGTCAAATACAATATGGTTTAATTCAGTGACCAAATATGCCCTGCAAAAATATAAACCATTTTTGGTAGATGCTTCCACCTCAAACCAGAAATGTTGAACATTTTTAGAGGACATTTTGAGTTCAATGAAAAAGGTTTTATTTTGACCCTAGTTGAATTCATTTGGTGCTAGGGCTTAGTCAATCCCCATCTCAGGTTTAAATGGAATTTAAACATGATATAACACTCTAATGCATGCACTAGGCATTGTCAGAACTAGGGATGTGACAACTCACCCCCACTAAACAAGAATCTCGTCTCGAGATTCAAGCGTAGGGTAAGGTGAAAGGTAAACGCAACTATTATAATCTTCACGATCCAGGGTGCACTTCAGTTGAACGTTGATTCATTCACCATCATTGTCTTGAAGTCTTGCCTTGAGAACTCCAACTATCATGACAACGAGAGGAAAGGAAAGATCCTAAAAGAATGGTTCTTCTTGAAGGTTGAACAACTCAGGATTAACTCACGGAATGAGACATAGCAACATCTCTTGAGCTGAGAGACGAAGCACAGATCCGAAGAAATGGAGTAAGACAAATGACGAGGGTTCACTAAGTAGACAACAATTCCATACTTAAGAATGTGGCGATCGGTTGTCAACGTAGCGAGGAGTTGGATTGCCATGATACCACAACGAGGCATCTTAGGGATGGTGACTCGTAGATATATCCCCTTAAGTGGCAAAAAGAATTACCTTTGATTCAAAGATCATTGAAACTCTTTATACCAGCCTAAGGCAATCACAAGCAATCGATTGGCGGGGTCGGTAGAATGGCATACTCGGACTTGGATGATGTGGATTACCTTGTTGAAGACAACGTAATGGATGAATTTGCTTATCACCGGAAATGGATGAGACCCATGGTAGAATGGCACATTGGCGGTGCAAGCTGGGAACAAAATGCAAATGTTGGGAATGATTCTGGTAACTGGGGAAGAACCCAACAATAGAGAGTGAATTCACTGTTTGAGTAGGTCATAGTATTGCCGAGGAAACTGAGAGCAACCCAGCTAGTGCCGAGGATAACACGTAGCGCTTGTGCGTGCTCTCAAGAACTTGAGCATTTCCACATTCATCAAGGTTTTACCAACATCCGTGTCAAGGGTCCGGTAAACACAACTTACTACCATGATGAATGGTGATGGAAGATGCAGATGCAAAGGAAGATAACACCTTCTCAGATTTCACCTTAGCAAGGCCAAGGAAATAAAAATCTGGATGATCGACCGAGAGACATTTAGCACTCCGCTTCTAATGTTCTCCTTGATGTGCTAGTGTAACCCATTCATAGATATGGTTTGGTATCTAGAACATCAAGTAAGGTCAGACTTCGGGAGCACAAAAATCCATAGGGGCAACTAGGGAGTAAATCCTACGAAATCCTTATGGGGAGGTGGCCAACTTCCTCAAATCAAGATACTACAACAGGAGGTCTTTCGGCTGGGAGTGTTGGCCACGACATCCACCTTACCGGTTATCGAGAGACCAATATTATAGATCTTGGGGAAATGTTCCAACCATCATATCTGCCTGAGATTCAGATCTGGTTGGTGTCAGGATATTCCAGGCTCATCGAGTCTAGGAAGAAAAATGAAAGTTTGCAACACAAATCGACGAGATGACGTTGCGGGATTCTCGGGAGATGAACTACGATAGCAAGCTCCAAAACATGAGCTGGTTCTGCTACAAACATGTGAACACGTTGTCCCAGACAAGCATGCCCACATGGTAGTCTTACAATAAAACACTACCGAGTTCTGGTTGGGAACCATCAGCGAGGATATCGAAGTTCTTTCATAAGTCCGGATTAGCTCTTATGAAGATACTCCTTCTCCTTGAACAAATCAATCAGTGGCTTGGTGTGCTAGGGATACATATAGATTGAAGGTTGCAAGTCTTCAAACCACAGCATTCTTTGCACGTGTGCATGACTGATTTGGAATAATTCCAGAGGAAGCAAAACTAACTTTCTCAAATTCACGGCGGCAACTTTCACCAAATGCACGTGTATAAAAGGAAGTCACTCCTTTCATCAGCAAATACTTCATGAGCTAGCATGAAGAAAATGCTTTCAAAAGTTTCCAACACTAGCTTATGGTCCAACAAAATCATGGAGGAGATAAGGATGTTGTCAATGGGCTCAACAACAACTCATCTGGGTTTCCTCTTAAAAGGAATTCCATAGTTAAGTGAACAAGTGATAGCATTGGTCAGACCAAAGATGTAATGGTGTATGCTCGAGGGATCAACCACGAATAAGACAACATTACGAGCATCATTGGTACTGATTTGATTTGACGATAGCCCACACTCAAATCAAAGGATTGATAAGACAATAGGTCCAGCGACTGATCACAGGGACCAATCGATGAAGATATCATCTTTCTTCAACACACACTACACAAGATTATCCCTTTGGAACGAACTAAGTCAGGCAAGCTTTTATCTTCCAACTCTCCAAGTTGTTGTCTAGCTTAACCAACTAGCTCAGGGATATCTAACACCAATTCTTGGAGAGAAGGTGGTTCACAAGAAACCAACTTGATCACGAGCTCAACATAACAGTCAGGGGACAACCTGGTAATACTTCCGAGAAGATATTCGGAAAATCACGAACCACCGGTATGTTACTAAGCTCGAGAACAATCTCGCTTTTGAGGGCAAGACGATATGATCGAATGAGTGAGGACTTAGCAAATCCTATCTCATCAATCGAGGAGTGCACCAGGAAAATGGACAAGGTAGCACGATAAATCTTAGAATGATGATTCAAAAACCAACACGCTAAGAATGAGGTTATCGTCCATTTAACTACCAAGCAACGAGGTTGCTGGGAGTATTGATTTCACACACCATGATTCACTTGTCGGCACTCCGGCTGCAACAACACGGAACCGAGGAATGAAAAAGGATGGCGTGAAGTATCACTATGTCAAAATTCATGAGAGTTGGTGCAGTTCTCATGACAATTCTGACATAAAGGGGGTAATACTCCAAGGTAGAACAGAACCAAAAGCTGGATTGGCATTTGATCTGCGGCATACAACTTCTTTGACTCAATCCTGGATATGGAAGAGGTACTGGAGTTTGTTTCTCCAAGTCATTCAGGACAGAATGGCTTGACGGACCACAAGGGTAATAGGCATCGATAAACGAATGCATGCACACTCTTGACTATCAATTGATAGACGAGGGTCAGAAGACAACTAAAGAGGGACAACTCAAAGGAACATACGATTTTCTGAGTTGTGGATGCATGGTTTAGCATGTCGAACGAATTCCACATATTTCTTCCGGATAACCCATGCAGAAAGGTAGAACTGGCAGAGTCACAATGTAGAATCGAGAACCCATCGAGAGCACTCTGGTTGTGATCTTTCGATCAGCGAGGAACATCTGCCATAAGCGGTTCATAGTATTTGGAGGAAAGGAATACCACGAACATCGAGGAATAATGCAAAGGTTACTAATAACCTAAAGGAACGAGCAAAACTATCAACATGAAGCAAGTAGGGTGAATCTCGGGTTCAAAACCCAGGGATAGAATACCTACTACTAAATGGCATCACGGGATGCTTTCGATAATGACGGCCAGAGTCATCACACTGGAACATAAATCATGGCTAGACTACTAGATGATCCCCTAAGACACCTAGGGTCATAATAATATCTCCAACATATATGTCGAGGCAATAAAATACCTCAACTCAACAATTAGTGTGATTGAGCTGGCATAAAGGAACATCGAAACCAGAGGGAAAGGATTTTGCAAATGCATCAGACTCTTTAGAAACCTGGGATGACTCGGACAGCATAACGGCTGTAAATGCTCAGAAAAGATTTGAGACATTCACAAAAATGGTGGCATAACCACTCAGAAGCACAATATCAAGATTTCGAGATCAACAATTAACATACGGAAGTAGTAGAAACTGAACTCAAGCTTAAATCCAACAATCTATAAGTCTACGGATTAGTAACGCGTGATCCTGATAGAAAGAGGAGATAGCCTAGTTCTTAATCCCCGTAGAAGAGAAGATGATGACTCAGATCAGAAGGCATAAGGTATAAGGAGTAAAAGAGCCTTACGTTCCATCCCACAATCAATTCCCTTATATAACTAAGGAATTTCTAGACTCAACTTCGACCAGTTTGGCTTGGTAGTCCTACAGGCAGTCAAGCTCTGATACCAACGCTGTCAGGACCCCGACTCAATGCCACATAGATCTAGCATGTAACACTTCATATCACTTTGCGGCCTCACGCACGGTATTCCACGGGTGTTGCCTTACCTTTACCCGGGACCGTTTGCGCCTTTTGGCACACGTATATGACAGTGTCGCTAGCATCCATATGATAAGGAGCCCGGGCTGACATGGCTAGTCGTAAACCCAAAGTGGCACAAACTTACAGGGACAGGCATCCATGACCCAGCATCGAACGTGTCGGTCATCAGCGAGTGAATCCAGGCTGTAGCACTGGGCTAGCAGGACTCCGGTGAACCGGGCTGTAGCGGGCTAACAGGACTCCGGTATTCATCGCGTGACATTTCCCCGTAGGGACAGACACAAGAACGAAGAAGGACACATGCCGGCCAGCCTAAGTGTTCCGGAGCAGTAGCAAGCTACCATGGCTCGGTGGAAACACTAGGAGACATTTCCCGGTAAGAGAGGCTACTAAAGATAAACAACTAGATGGTCAGATCCCACACATACCAAGCATTTCAATAGCATACACACAATATGCTCGATATGTGCAAATACAACATGGCATCACAACATGACTCTATGACTCAAATAGTTTATTCATTAGGCTCCGAGGAGCGAGATATTACAAACAGGGGTCTCATGACCCAACAATCAGAGCATACAAATCAAAGCACAAGCGGAAGCTATCATGTCTGAGTACAGACATCTATAAATGAAAAAGGCTGAGAAGCCTGACTATCTACCAATCCTGCCGAGGCACAAGATCGTAGCTGAGGTAACAAGCTAAACGTCGAAGTCCACGTGGAACTACTAGTGAGACCGAAGTCTCTCTGCAAAAACATAAAATAGGCAAACGTGAGTACAAATGTACCCAGCAAGACTTACATCAGAACTAACTACATATGCATCATTATCAACAAAGGTATGGTGGGGTTTAACTGCAGCAAGACAGCTTTGACTCGGTGGCTATCCTGAACTACGACTGCAAGCGACTCTTTTGAGGTGGCGCACACGAGTCCACATATTCACCATATCAATACACCACTATGGATCTGCTCCCGTCTCCCTACGAGAACGCCATCCATAGCACTCACACTTATCTTGCGCATTTTAAAGTATCCACTTTCACTTGTCTATGAACTGATATAAGCAACCCAGAAGTCCTTTTCCGCGGACACGGCTATTCGAATAGATCATATTAACCCTGCAGGGGTGTACTTCTTCACACACGCTCTCACCACTTACCGCCGTTTACACGACATGTACTCGGCAACCTTCAAGCGGAAGCCCAACGTGGGTGTCGGCCACGGCCTGCCTAAACACTCAAGTCTCTAGTCCAGGTTTATCGCCTATTCGGGTTCCATCCATGAGGAGATCCGGCCGGAGTTTCGCTCACAGCCCCAAACGATGTGAACAGGGTTCCGTGACACCAAACGGGCGCCCGGTTTACCCGGCCACGTGCCTACCGCATCACAGCCCACCCCTACGGTCAGCGCTGCGCACGGCCTCCAGCATACTACAAACACCAGAAACTACTTGCAACTCCTGGACAGAGGACAAGGGTGATCAAGAAGCCGAGAGGGTCCATTGGTTTCGGGCCCAATGTGTGGTAGTAGCTGAATCATGGATCACAAACACAGAACTCAGTTCCTGAGGACGGCTGCAATGAGACAACCCACCATGTACTCCTACATGGCCTCTCACCGCTACCTTTATCAAATCGTGTTCACACACTTAGCTCACACACAGTAGGACATGTTCACACACCTCTGATTCATCCCCGATGAATCAGACCTGACTCAACTCTAAGCAGTAGCAGGCATGACAAACAAGCATGAATGAGTAGGCACAACAGGGCTCAAGCAACTCCTACTCATGCTAAAGGGTTTCATCTATTTACTGTGGCAATGACAGGTCATGCAAAGGATAAAGGGGTTCAGCTACCGCAGCAAGTAATAGATGAATCGTTGTTGTCCTAATGCAGTAAAAGAGAGCAGGAGCGAGAGAGTGGGATTGTATCGGAATGAACAAGGGGGTTTTGCTTGCCTGGCACTTCTGAAGATAACATTGAGTCTTCATCAGTGTCAACGATCACATCATCGGTATCACGTCTATCGAGAGGGGACAAATACCGGCAACACAGAAAGGAACACAATCAATGCAATGCACAATATGATGCATGCTCATGACATGGCAATATGAATGTGTTTTGAGCTAATGCAACTAGCAACAGATTAAATGAAGTTGGTTTGAATATAAGATTCAAATTTAACCCCATATGTGATTATTCAAATGCCATTTAATTGATTTGTGCTAAACAGCAGCTATAAGTTGTTCTAACATGCATTAAAATGGTACAGATGGATTCCTTGAATTTTTCTGATAATTTTTCATATATAAATTATTTAATTTGGAGTTACGGTTGAATTTCTATGATTTTTAGAAGTTTTGGGCATTTTCTGGAATTTTCTGAATATAATAAAATAAACTAAATTCCAGAAAATGAATATTGCGTCAGCATGACGTTGGCATGACGTCAGCAGGTCAACGGGCGCCGTCCAGGTCAAACCTGACGTGTGGGGTCCACACGTCAGTGACACAGGAGCTAATCCCGGTCAAACCCAGCGCTGACTGGGGTTTGACCAGGGGTGGGGCCCACTGTCTGTGGCTGTGGGGATGTTTAGTGTGGTCATTAGTGCTAATTAGGCGTGCCACATCGGCAGTCGCCGGAGTTTCGCCGGCGGCGACCATTCCGCACGGCGGAGGAACGCCGGACTTGCGCTAGGGGCATCGGATCGACGCGCCAAAGGCACCAGGAGGTAGCCCGCGCCCGTGCGCATCTAGGGAGACCAACGGGAGGTGCGGGGATGGCCGGGGTTCGCCGGAATGGAGCCCGAGGCGGCGGCCGGAGCTCGGGGTTTCGCGGGATCGGCGCTGCAGTGCACGGGAGGACGAATGGTTAAGTGCTTTGGGTTCCTGAGGTTGCGGTGAGCACGCGGGTGGGCTCAGGAGCGAGCTGCGGTGGCTGTGGCCACGGCCACGCCATGGCCGGCGGCGAGGAGCAATCGGCTCCGGTGAAAAGGCGGCTAGGGTACGGGAACGAGCGCGAGGAGGAGGGGAAATGGAAGAGTAGCTCACAGGGGTTGCAACGGTGGCCTCGGGGAGCTCGGGGAGGCACCGGAGCCGACGAATTTGACGAAGATGGCCGGCGGTCCCGAGGTTGAAGAAGACGGCGGTGGCGATGTTGCAGAGGCTCCCGCGGTGCGCTTCTCGGCGAGGAGGAAGAGGTGGTCGAGGCGGATCTCCTGGGTACTTCGGGTGGCAGTGAGGAGCACGGTGGCTACGGCGAACGGCGTCGGCGACGACGAGCTCCGCTCGGGCGCGTGCAGGGAGAGAGCAGAGGAGGGGGAGAGTGAGCGAGGGGGTCAGCGGGATCGGGACGACACGGGGAAGTCGTCCACGCGTCCAGGGAATCGTCGGCAAGCAGGAGGTGGCCGGGAACGCACGCGCGCACGCCACGCTTCCCCTCTGCCTACTGGCAGGAGGAAGAAGACAGGAGGAGGTGGGCTGGGCCGCGCTGGGCCGGTCCTGTTGGCCACCAGGTAAGTGGCTGGAGGAACTGGGCCAGGTAGGTTTCTCTTCTTTTATAATTCTGTTCTGTTTTATCTTTTCTATTTTCTGCAATTTGTTTTTGATTTGATTTAAAATATCAAATCATTTTATAAAATCCTGGAAACAGTTATGGGTGTTTTCTGAATTATTTCAGTGACCCCTAACAATTTTCCAACATTTATTTGAACATTTAAATTATTTATAGTATTTAAATGCCCAAAGTCAAATACAATATGGTTTAATTCAGTGACCAAATATGCCCTGCAAAAATATAAACCATTTTTGGTAGATGCTTCCACCTCAAACCAGAAATGTTGAACATTTTTAGAGGACATTTTGAGTTCAATGAAAAAGGTTTTATTTTGACCCTAGTTGAATTCATTTGGTGCTAGGGCTTAGTCAATCCCCATCTCAGGTTTAAATGGAATTTAAACATGATATAACACTCTAATGCATGCACTAGGCATTGTTAGAACTAGGGATGTGACAACGAGAGACTTTGCGTCAACAGAGTTGATCTGGCAAAAGAACTTGAGAAAGACAAGCATGATCGGAAGAAGCCATTGGAGGCATGAACAAGGCTTGAAGAGTTTGGAGAGTTGAAGATTTATTGACCCTTAGAAGACCAAACCCCTGTTATATACCTACGTTAGATGCGACTTTTGTGAGCTGTCATTTGTTTGATGTTTTTCTCGACGGCCACAAATAAAATCTGTCTTTTCAAAACTGTTGTTTGCATTGTGTGTATCCCTCTCTATCTCCCTTATCTCACCCCAAATCCATGGACCCAATAGAGGATGAATGAAGATGAGCTTATATTTCCTGGACCGATAAGTCAATTGGAGACAGACCGATGGATTTAGAACATGGAGGATCACATGAAGAATAACCCTATAGTCGGAAAGGATATGACCCAGCATGCTCTTCAGTGCTTTGAAAGAGGTGCTGCTACTTGATGGAGGATGTACCAAACCATCAATGGATGGCAAAGAGTAACCACTTGGAAAGAATTTAAGTTGACTTTGCCAAAGTCTTGGTTTGTGTCCCAGGAGTTGAAGCCCTATGAAAATGATATGAAGAAGCATTGTGCATGCAAGATTTGTGGAGAAATAGGACACACCCATAAAGAACACAAGGATGAATGCCCTAATTGTGAAGGAAGTCACCCAGTTGAAGAATGCCCAATTAGGCAGATTACTTGTTTCTTGTGTGAAGGGACTACCCACTATCCTGCTCAGTGTCACATTTACCCCATGGTACAACGAACCATCCAGCAGAAGAAAGAAGTAATAAAAGGAGCCCTTATGGAAATTTTAGAAGAACCCGTGATGAAGGAAGAGATGAAGGACACACCTAAAGAAGACCCGAGTAAACCCTTCACTAAGTCTTGCTATTCATGTGGAGAAGAAGGACACATCTCCCAAAATTGTTTGAATGAGGATCTAGTAGAATTCCCGACAGAGGAAGTAGAATATGACCCACATGAAATAGAAACCCTGATTGGCATGAAAAGGTCTAGGAAGAGAAGCAGATTGGATTCCAGGAAGGATCCGAGTCATATCACCTGTTACAGGTGCAAGGAGTCAGAGCACTACCTCAACAAATGCCCAAAAAGGAAACCTCGATACTTGTCAGAAGTAATATGTTTTAGTTGTAATGGAGCAGGGCACTTAGCCAGAAAATGCCCCAAGGAGAAGGAAACTTGTACTAGATAGTTAAGGTTGCAACAAAAGAAATGGAGTAGTAGAAGAGAGAACATTTTATTTTATATTGAGGTGTTGAGTTGAGACATGTAATGGAAAAGCGAGAGATTGTAATCAATTGAGAGTGAATAAAGTTAGCATCGTTGGTACTGATAGGGATTTTATGAGTTGTTACTCTATGAAGAAGGATTTTTGAACATTTTTTAGGATAAGAGAAATATGGTCTATGGAATATTTGTACATTTTAAGGGTGGTAGTACCCTATAAGAACCCTTGATCCCTGGAAAAGATAAGGATACTCCACTGAGTGGATTTCGGACAAAATGAATACGAGTTTTGTCTCGATATGTGTGATACCCCAAGAGTATGTAGGATAAAGTTGGAGACCGTCAGTTGTTTGGACCAAATGTGATGAAGGAGTCAGAAGAGAATGTTAAGTTGATTCGAGATAGACTAGAGGTAGCTCAGTCCAGGCAGAAGAGTTATGCAGACTAAAAACGCAAGGAGGTAGTCTATGAAATTGGATACAGAGCATGTCTTCGTGTGTCCCTCTGCGAGGAGTTAAACAATTGGAGTTAAGGGACAGTTAGCCCCGATATTTGTAGGACCATACCGAGTTTTGGAGTGTATGATAGAAGTGGCCAACAAGTTGGAGTCACCCGAAGGACTGTCAAGAGTTCATGATGTGTTTCACGTTTCCCAGTTGAAGAAGTGCCATGCAGAGATGGCCAATATTCCCCTGTAAGGACGCTTGACCCTGGAAAGGATAATGATATTCCACGAAGTGCAATATGGACTTCATAAGTATAAGTTTTATCTCGGTATGAGGGGTATCCCACGAGGATGAAGAGATAAATTACTATTGGATATAAAGGAGGTATGATGTAGGAAATATGGATCAAGGGAAATTCCAGGATGAGTCTGAGTAATCATGTCCTAGTTTGGTGCCAATAGAAGGAAGGAAGACAATACAATTGGATGGATTTTAAGTATGCTAGGAAGCTGGAAGTTGGATGTTGGAATAATGATAAGTTGCCCAGAGGATAAGTTCAAGGTTTACAAGTGAAGAGATGGGCCATAACCCACAGGCCCCAGGACCTGCCAAGAAGCAAGCACACTCTTGCTGAAGGAAAAACCCTGGAAGAAGTTACGTTTATTGGCAAACGATCTTATAGAGTAACGCAAAACCTGAGGGTTGTGAAGGAACGATAGATGTTTGTTTGGCTTGCAGAATTAATGGATTTAACCGAACTTGGTTCGTCGACAAGAGAAATTCTGCAATGCTTGTGAGGATGACCGAGTGTTAGAATGCGAGATTCACTAAACCATATATAGGGTAATGATTTGGGTGCGGGATGGATTGATCACCATACCGACTTACTCTTATTATTCGCCTTGCTATGTGGGATGGTAAATCTGAGTGACTTACCTATAGTAAAGAGACGACGATCAAAACCCTGTTTAAACTTAGAATGGTATAAGCATTTTTCCCTTGTACATGGCAGCTTTTTGCCAACCCTAGGTTATACGGTGAGGATCAACCCAAACCCATTTCCTGCAGGAGAAACCCTAAATTGTTAACCACCATGAGATATCGATAGTTAGTTAGTATTGGTGCCAGACCCGTCAGGTAAGAAGACCCAGTCTCGAAATAACCTTACAAGATGAAAGGACAAAAGAAATGAGGAAAAGGTTAAGCCGTTACCGGAAGAGCCCAGAGAAAGGAATTATACTGAAGATCTGAGAAGACCGGCCCTGTCAAGAATAAGGATGGAGTATATGAGTATTGATGGGACCGTAACGATGTTTCTAAGGGTGGTAGCACCCCAGACCCCGGAGATGATTGATGAAATTTTGAAGAGACCCCGAACCTAACCTATTTATTTCTAGCCTCTCCGAATCTCGAGGACGAGATTCATTTTAAGGGTGGTAGGTTTGTAACATCCCAAAATTCTAAATCTTGGAATGTTATAATAAATAGATAGATAGATTGATTGTTTGATTGTTGTGTGAATGATTGAGTGAAATTCGAAACTTTTTGAAAGTTAAATGAGAGGGAATAAAAGGACTTTCCCAAACTTTCACCTTTTGCATTTTGATCTCCGTGAATTCAAATTCTTTTCAAATACAAAACCCTCGAGAGAAGATGACATGACTTCTTCCATTTAAATAAATGAAAAGGGTTTTGCAAAGATTTGAATTTCATTTGGAAATATTTTTTAATTCAGAAACTTCAAGCAACTCAATGATTTTCATGAGAGGAGATAAAATGACTTCTTCAAATTATATGAAATATGAGTTGGGAGTTTAAAAGGATCAAAATTTAAAATCCATTTGAAATTATTTTCAATTTAGAGTTATTTGAGTTTTATTCAAGTTATTTTTCTCCAAAAACAAAATACATGGAAAATAGGGTAACATGATTCCCTACAATAGAAAATTGGAGAAAAATTTATTTGAAATCATTTTGGTATTTTTAAAATGATTTTTATGGGATTTTATTAGACCAGTAGCACTCTTTGAATTATCTGAATTTTGGTGGATTTTATTTGGCATTATAAAAATGTTCATGTCGTAGAGAATCTTTTTTTGAAAATTTTAATATATAATATGCCTATATAAAATTTTTATTTTATTTTGTTATTCGGTTTCCCTTCTGTTTCTATTTTAAAAAAACTGTATGTGCGGCCCATATTTATTTATCGCCTACATGCGCAGTATAGTAGCTTCTGGTGCCCCATTGTTTTTTTCTCTCTTAAATAGGCCAGGCCCAGCCAGCCTTTTCTTTTTTTTTCTCTTTTTTCTCTTAGGCCGAATTTTGTAAAAAGAAAACTACAACGCAGCGTGCGCGCGGCCGGCCGAAGGCCTTTATGCCCATTCGCCTTTTTTCTTTTCTGTTTCGTATATTTTCGTCTACATTTAGTGCCACATTGTCTAGCCTTTGACCCCTAAAACTCTTTTCCACCAATAAATATATACCCATAGAGCCTCCAAAAATCATCCGATTCGGGTTAAATTAATATTTTGGTTTGACTAGATCCATTTAATAAAAATAGTTTTCTCCTCTCCGGCGCGACTTCTGGAAGTTATCTCCTCTCTTGAAAGTCGTCTTTTCTCTGCCTTATAAAAGTATCTTTCTTTATTTTTTTTCTTCATATACTTCCGTAGTTTATTAATTTTAGGCTAATACGATAAAATAATTAGATTATCAATTAGTCCACGTATTTATACGTTAGACCTTAACCGTAGCTATTTTTTTCTTTCGTAAAACAGCTTGGCCCTGATTTTTTAAATAGTCATAACTTTTCCCTCGTTTATCCAAATTAGATTAAACCAGCGCCTATAGTTTCGTCTTGTTTTCACCTATCCAGTGAACCTGTCACATCAACTTTTTGAAATTTTCAAATTTCGAATTTTGTTCAGATTCATATTCAAACTTCTTTTGATCATATCTTTTTATCCGTAACTCCGTTTGAGTTGATTCTTTTTGCAAATTAAAGCTCTTGGCCTAAACTTTCTGATAAGGCCAAATTCACATAATTTTGGTACTGTTAAAAATTGTTTTATGTTGCAAGAGCTATTTGCTTGGTTCCGAATCGACTTCTTCGATCTTTCTGGTCTTTTGAGTGATTGCTTATGTGTGATTACTATTGCTTGATTACGATAGATTGACCGGTGTGTGACGAGTAGAGCTATCAAGATTTTTGAGTGCGAATCATCTTCATCAACATTCCAGGCAAGTTCACACTTTGATCATACCTTTTTCATACCCAGTTTTTATTGCATTAGATCAAACCTCCAACATTGCATGATTAGGATCTAATTAAATTGTGGGTATTGGGAAGTAGTTGATGAGGTAGGAACCTATTGCCCTGCATTCAAACCTTGGGAGTTACTATTACGTTATGATTATAGTGCCATGCTATGCTCGTAGACGTGGATTGGGTTTTGAGAGTATTCATGACAAATGTGAGATTGTTAATTAATGGTTTACTTAAGGTGCCAACTTAAACACACATCTGGGTGGATTGAGGTACCTGGGTATTCCAGGATTGCCTGTCTAGGCACCTGGGTAGACCAGGATTGCCTGTTTTTTTATGGACCGCCACCCAAGCTCAAAGGGATCATGAGAGTTTTCATAATAGAAACTTCCGTGTGCAGCCACAAGCTATTATGGGCTCTAGCATAGTTGATTAAGTCATGCGAACTCTTACAGGGTAGACTAGCAGATGTAGGGGAAAGTAGGTGTAACGGTCTATCCATCATAAGGTGCTAGCGCTTCTGAAAGACTATGTCTCGGTCATCCATCTTCTCAAACACCATGTAGTGCGAGAAACCAAACGGAGGCGATCGAGTCTTGTGGGGAAAAGTGCGTAAACCTCTGCAAAGTGTATAAACTAATCATGATTAGCCGTGTCCCCGGTTATGGACACCTTGAGTATCTAGTACCTGGATTATCATGTGAATCTCAACATGTTACTCTAAAATTTAATTTTGTTGGTTTTGTTTAATGATGATGCTTAATTGGGATTGAGGATGCTGTCAACCATTCTCAATGTTCAACAACCACCATGATAGTTAAATAAAATTTATTCCTTTGTAGTAGGGAAAAATTGGCTTTTCGCAAAAACCTTATAACCATAGAGCTTTCCCACCAGCCATATATGCATGTAGTGATAGCCATTATTCATCATTGATCTACAGTGTGAATTTGCCAGTACATTCAATGTACTGACCCTTTGTGGCTGCAACGTCTCATGTTGCAGGATTTCTTACGATGAGTAAGTGATACATTAGGGTTACGATTTCTACACTCAACTTTGCTGTTGGTGTTGATGGGAATCCACAACCTTGTTACTTCCGCTATTTGGATTGAGGTAATAGTATTTACGTTACTTTTACATGTGATTTACCTCTGTCATAAATCCTCGAGTACTGTGTGTGTCAGCATACCGATCCAGGGATGGCAGTTAAGCACAGAGACTTGATCCATTCGGGTCGGGTCGCTACACGCGCCCTAGTGTGTAGTCCTACTAGGACTCCCTAGTCCTAGTAGGATTCCACCTCCCACATGGAATAGGAAAAGGGGATGGGAGAAGGAGAAGGAAGGAAGGGGACGCCCCCTTTCCCTAGTCCAATTCGGACTAGTCCATGGGGAAGGGGCGCGGCCACCCTTGAGGCCTATCTGTCCTTTCTCGTATGGCCCATTAAGGCCCAATACGAATTCCCATAACTCTCCGGTACTCCGAAAAATACCCGAATCACTCGGAACCTTTCCGATGTCCGAATAGAGCCTTCCAATATATCGATCCTTACATCTCGACCATTTCGAGACTCCTCGTCATGTCCTCGATCTCATCCGGGACTCCGAACAAACTTCGGTCATCAAATCAAATAACTCATAATACAAATCGTCACAGAACATTAAGCGTGCGGACCCTGCAAGTTCAAGAACTATGTAGACATGACTGAGACTCATCTCCGGTCAATAACCAATAGCGAAACCTGGATGCTCATATTGGCTCCTACATATTTTACGGAGATCTTTATTGGTCAAACCACATAACAACATACGTCGTTCCCTTTGTCATCGGTATGTTACTTGCCCGAGATTCGATCGTCGGTATCTCAATACCTAGTTCAATCTCGTTACCGGCAAGTCTCTTTACTCATTCTGTAATGCATCATCCCGCAGCTAACTCATTAGTCACATTGCTTGCAAGGCTTATAGTGATGTGCATTACCGGGAGGGCCCAGAGATACCTCTCCGACAATCAGAGTGACAAATCATAATCTCGATCTATGCCAACTCAACAAACACCATCGGAGACACCTGTAGAGCATCTTTATAATCACCCAGTTATGTTGTGACGTTTGATAGCACACTATGTGTTCCTCCGGTATTCGGGATTTGCATAATCTCATAGTCATACGAACATGTATAAGTCAAGAAGAAAGCAATAGCAATAAACTAAACGATCATAGTGCTGAGCTAACGTATGGGTCTAGTCCATCACATCATTCTCTAATGATGTGATCCCATTCATCAAATGACAACACATGTACATGGCTAGGAAACTTAACCATGTTTGATTAACGAGCTAGTCAAGTAGAGGCATACTAGGGACACTCTATTTGTCTATGTATTGACACATGTACTAAGTTTTCGGTTAATACAATTCTAGCATGAATAATAAACATTTATCATGATATAAGGAAATATAAATAACAACGTTATTATTGCCTCCCACTTGCACTAGAGTCAATAATCTAGTTCATATCGTCATGTGATTTCACACCAATAGTTCACATCTTTATGTGATTAGTTCACATCTTCATGTGACTAATACCCAAAAGGTTTACTAGAGTCAATAATCTAGTTCACATCGCTATGTGATTAACACCCAAAGAGTGATCATGTTTTGCTTGTGAGATAAGATTAGTCTACGGGTCTGCAACATTCAGATCTGTATGTATTTTGCAAATTTCTATGTCTATAATACTCTGCACGGAGCTACTCTAGCTAATTGCTCCCACTTTCAATATGTATCTAGATCAAGACTTAGGGTCATCTAGATCGGTGTAAAAAAGCTTGCATCGACGTAACTCTTTACGACGAACTCTTTTATCAACTCCATAACCGAGAAATATTTCCTTAGTCCTCTAAGGATAATTTTCACCGCTATCCAGTGATCTACTCCTAGATCACTATTGTACTCCCTTGCCAAAATCATGCTAAGGTATACAATAGGTCTGGTGCACAGCATAGCATACTTTATAGAACCTATGACTAAGGCATAGGGAATGACTTTTCATTCTCTTTCTATTTTCTGCCGTGGTCGGGTTTTGAGTCTTTACTCAATTTCACACCTTGCAACACAGGAAAGAACTCCTTCTTTGACTGTTCCACTTTGAACTACTTCAAAATCTTGTCCAGGTATGTACTCATTGAAAATATATCAAGTGTCTTGATCTATCTCTATAGATCTTGATGCTCAATATGTAAGTAGCTTCACCGAGGTCTTTCTTTGAAAAACTCCTTTCAAACACTCCTTTATGCTTTCTAGGAAATTCTACATTATTTCCGATCAATAATATGTCATTCACATATACTTATCAGAAATGTTGTAGTGCTCCCACTCACTTTCTTGTAAATACAGGCTTCACCACAAGTCTGTATAAAACCATATTCTTTGATCACTTTATCAAAGCATACATTCCAACTCCGAGATGCTTGCACCAGTCCATAGATGGATCGCTGGAGCTTGCTCACTTTGTTAGCACCTTTCGGATCGACGAAACCTTCTGCTTGCATCATATACAACTCTTCTTTCAGAAATCCATTAAGGAATGCAGTTTTGACATCCATTTGCCAGATTTCATAAAATGCGTCAACTGCTAACATGATTCGGACAGACTTTTAAGCATCGATACGAGTGAGAAAATCTCATCGTGGTCAACACCTTGAACTTGTCGAAAACATATTGCGACAATTCGAGCTTTGTAGATAATAACACTACTATCAGCGTCCGCCTTCCTCTTGAAGATCCATTTATTCTCAATGACTCACCGATCATCGGGCAAGTCAATCAAAGTCCATACTTTGTTATCATACATGGATCCCATCTCAGATTTCATGGCCTCAAGCCATTTTGCGGAATCTGGGCTCATCATTGCTTCCTCATAGTTCGTAGGTTCATCATGGTCTAGTAACATGACTTCCAGAACAGGATTATCGTACCACTCTGGTGCGGACCATACTCTGGTTGACCTATGAGGTTCGATAGTAACTTGATCTGAAGTTTCATGATCATCATCATTAGCTTCCTCACTAATTGGTGTAGGAATCACTGGAATTGATTTCTGTGATGAACTACTTTCCAATTCGGGAGAAGGCACAATTACATCATCAAGTTCTACTTTCCTCCCACTCACTTCTTTCGAGAGAAACTCCTCTAGAAAGGATCCATTCTTAGTAACAAAATAACTTGCCTTCGGATCTGTGATAGAAGGTGTACCCAACAGTTTCTTTTGGGTATCCTATGAAGACACACTGCTCCGATTTGGGTTCGAGCTTATCAGTTTGAAACTTTTTCACATAAGCATCGCGACCCCAAACTTTAAGAAACGACAGCTTTGGTTTCTTGCCATACCATAGTTCATACGGTGTCATCTCAGCGGATTTAGATGGTGCCCTATTTAATGTGAATGCAGTTGTCTCTAATGCACAACCCCAAAACGATAGTGGTAAATCGGTAAGAGACATCATAGATCGCACCATATCCAATGAAGTACGATTACAACGTTCGGACACACCATTATGTTCTAGGTGGCGTGAGTTGCGAAATTACTCCACATTGTTTCAAATGAAGACAAAACTCGTAAGTCAAATATTTGCATCCGCGATCAGATCATAGAAACTTTATTTCCTGTTACGATGATTTTCCACTTCACTCTGAAATTCTTTGAACTTTTCAAATGTTTCAGACTTATGTTTCATTAAGTAGATATACCCATATCTGCTCAAATCATCTGTGAAGGTCGGATAATAATGATACCCGCTGCGAGCCTCAACACTTATCGGATCGCATACATCAGTATGTATTATTTCCAATAAGTCAGTTGCTCGCTCCATTATTCCGAAGAACGGAGTCTTAGTCATCTTGCCCATGAGGCATGGTTCGCAAGCATCAAGTGATTCATAATCAAGTGATTCCAAAAGCCCATCATCATGGAGTTTCTTCATGCGCTTTACACCAATATGACCTAAACGCTAGTGCCACAAATAAGTTGCACTATGATTATTAACTTTGCATCTTTTGGCTTCAATATTATGAATATGTGTATCACTACGATTGAGATTCAATAAACCATTCACCTTGGGTGTATGACCACAGAAGGTTTTATTCATGTAAACATAATAACAATTATTCTTTGACTTAAATGAATAACCTATTGCAATAAACATGATCCAGTCATATTTTGCTCAATGCAAACACCAAATAACATTTATTTTAGGTTCAACACTAATCCCGAAGATAAAGGGAGTGCATGATGGTGATCTTATCAACCTTGGAATCACCTCCATCACACATCGTCACCTCGCCCTCAACTAGTTTCTGTTCATTTTGTAACTCCTGTTTCAAGTTACTAATCATAGCAACTGAACCAGTATCAAATACCCTGGGGTTACTATGAACACTAGTAAAGTACACATCAATAACATGTATATCAAATATACTTTTGTTCACTTTGCCATCCTTCTTATCCGCCAAGTATTTGGGGTAGTTCCGCTTCCTGCGACCATTCCCTATGCAGTAGAAGCACTTAGTTTCAGGCTTAGGTCTAGCTTTGGGTTTCTTCACGGGAGTGGCAACTTTCTTGCCATTCTTCTTGAAGTTCCCTTTCTTTCCCTTCCCATTTTACTTGAAACTAGTGGTCTTGTCAACCATCAACACTTGACGCTTTTTCTTGATTTCTATCTTCGCCAATTTCAGTATCGCGAAGAGCTTGGGAATCGTTTTCGTTATCCCTTGCATATTATAGTTCATCACGAAGTTCTAGTAACTTGCTGATAGTGACTAGAGAACTCTGTCAATCACTATCTTATCTGGAAGATTAACTCCCACTTGATTCAAGTGATTGTAGTACTCAGACATTCTGAGCACATGCTCACTAGTTGAGCTATTCTCCTCCATCTTGTAGGCAAAGTACTTATCAGAGGTCTCATACCTCTCGACTCGGGCATGAGTCTGAAATACCAATTTCAGCTCTTGGAACATCTTATATGCTCCGTGGCATTCAAAACGTTTTTGAAGTCCCGGTTCTAAGCCGTAAAGCATGGTGCACTAAACTATCAGGTAGTCATCATACCGAGCTTGCCAAACATTCATAACGTGTGCATCTGCTCCTGCAATAGGTCTGTCACCTAGCGGTGCATCACATGATTCTTCTATGCAGCAATGAGGATAATCCTCAGATCACGGAACTAGTCCGCATCATTGCTACTAACATCTTTCAACATAGTTTTCTCTAGGAACATATCATAAATAAAAGGGGGAAGCTATACATGAGTAATTGATCTACAACATAGATATGCAAATACTATCAGGACTAAGTTCATGATAAATTTAAGTTCAATTAATCATATTACTTAAGAACTCCCACTTAGATAGACATCCCTCTAATCATCTAAGTGATCACATGATCCATATCAACTTAACCATGTCCGATCATCACGTGAGATGGAGTAGTTTTCAATGGTGAACATCACTATGTTGATCATATCTACTATATGATTCACGTTCGACCTTTCAGTCTTAGTGTTCCAAGGCCATATATGCATATTCTAGGCTCGTCAAGTTTAACCTGAGTATTCTGCATGTGCAAAACTGGCTTGCATCTGTTGTATGTGAACGTAGAGCTTATCACACCCGATCATCATGTGGTGTGTCAGCACGAAGAACTGTCGCAACGGTGCATACTCAGGGAGAACACTTATACCTTGAAATTTTAGTAAGGGATCATCTCATAATGTTACCGTCATACTAAGAAAAATAAGATGCATAAAAGATAAACATCACATGCAATCAAAATATGTGACATGATATGGCCATCATCATCTTGTGCCTTTGATCTCCATCTCCAAAGTACCGTCATGATCTCCATCGTCACCGGCATGACACCATGATTTCCATCATCTTGATCTCTATCAACGTGTCGTCACATGGTCGTCTCGCCAACTATTGCTTTTGCAACTATTGCTATCGCATAGCGATAAAGTAAAGCAATTGTATGGCGCTTGCATCCTATGCAAAAAAGAGAGAACCATAAGGCTCCTATCAGTTGCCCATAACTTTAACAAAACATGATCATCTCATACAACAATTTATATCTCATCACATCTTGACCATATCACATCACAACATGCCCTGCAAAAACAAGTTAGACGTCCTCTACTTTGTTGTTGCAAGTTTTACGTGGCTGCTACGGGCTTAGCAACAACCATTCTTACCTATGTATCAAAAAATCACAACGTGGTATAGTGATTGCTTTTTGATCTTTAGAAAGAACCATGTTCATTGAATCTGATTCAACTAAAGCTGGAGAAACAGACACCCACTAGCCACCTGTGTGCGAAGCACGTCGGTAGAACCAGTCTCGCATAAGCGTACGCGTAATGTCGGTCTGGGCCGCTTCATCCAACAATGCCGCTGAATCAAGAATCAACTAGTGACGGCAAGCAATATGTATATACTGATACGTCTCCAACGTATCTATATTTTTTATTGTTCCATGCTATTATATATTCTGTTTTGGATGTTTAATGGGCTTATTTATACACTTTTATATTATTTTTGGGACTAACCTATTAACCGGAGGCCCAGCCCAAATTGCTATTTTTTGCCTATTTCAGTGTTTTGCAGAAAAAGAATATCAAACGGAGTCCAAACGGAATGAAACCTTCGGGAGCGTGATTTTTGGAACAAACGTGATCCAGAGGACTTGGAGTGGACGTCAAGCAATCAACAAGGAGGCCACGAGGCAGGGGCCGCCTACCCCCTGGGCGCGCCCTCCACCCTCGTGGGCCCCTCGTGTCTCCACCGACCTACTTCTTCCTCCTATATATACCTACGTACCCTGAAAACATCAGAGGGCACCACGAAAACCTAATTCCACCGCCGCAACCTTCTATACTCGTGAGATCCCATCTTGGGGCCTTTTCCGGTGCTCCGCCGGAGGGGGCATTGATCACGGAGGGCTTCTACATCAACACCATAGCCCCTCCGATGATGTGTGAGTACTTTACCTCAGACCTTTGGGTCCATAGTTATTAGCTAGATGGCTTCTTCTCTCTCTTTGGATCTCAATACAAAGTTCTCCTGGATTCTCTTGGAGATCTATTCGATGTAATCTTCTTTTGCGGTGTGTTTGTCGAGATCCGATGAATTGTGGGTTTATGATCAAGATTATCTATGAACAATATCTAAATCTTCTCTGAATTCTTTTATGTATGATTGGTTATCTTTTCAAGTCTCTTCGAATTATCAGTTTGGTTTGGCATACTAGATTGATCTTTCTTGCAATGGGAGAAGTGCTTAGCTTTGTGTTCAATCTTGTGGTGCTCGATCCCAGTGACAGAAAGGGAAACGACACGTATTGTATTGTTGCCATCGAGGATAAAAAGATGGGGTTTATATCATATTGCATGAGTTTAACCCTCTACATCATGTCATCTTGCTTAAAGCGTTACTCCGTTCTTATGAACTTAATACTCTAGATGCATGCTGGATAACGGTCGATGTGTGGAGTAATAGTAGTAGATGCAGGCAGGAGTCGGTCTACTTGTCACGGACGTGATACCTATATACATGATCATACCTAGATATTCTCATAATTATTCGCTTTTCTATCAATTGCTCGACAGTAATTTGTTCACCCACCGTAATACTTATCCTATCTTGAGAGAAGCCACAAGTGAAACCTATGGCCCCCAGGTGTACTCTCCATCATATAAGTTTCCAATCTGTTTTATTTTGCAATCTTTACTTTCAATTTATATCATAAAAATACCAAAAATATTTATCTTATTATTATCATCTCTATCAGATCTCACTCTTGCAAATGGTCGTGAAGGGATTGGCAACCCCTTTATCGCGTTGGTTGCGAGGTTCTTATTTGTTTGTGCAGGTACGAGGTGACTGGCGCGTGGTCTCCTACTGGATTGATACCATGGTTCTCAAAAACTAAGGAAAATACTTACGCTGCTTTGCCGCATCACCCTTTCCTCTTCAAGGGAAAACCAACACATGCTGAAGAGGTACCAAGAAGGATTTCTGGCGTCGTTGCCAGGGAGCTCTACACCAAGTCAAGACATACCAAGTACCCATCACAACCCTTACCCTTCGCATTACATTATTTGCCATTTGCCTCTCGTTTCCCTCTCCCCCACTTCACCCTTGCCGTTTTATTTGCCCTCTTTTCCTTTCGCCCTCTTTTTCCGTTCGCCTTTTCTTCGCTTGTTTGCTTGTGTGTTGGATTGCTTGCTTGTCACGATGGCTCAAGATAATACTAAATTGTGTGACTTTGCCAATACCAACAATAATGATTTTATTAGCACTCCGATTGCTCCTGTTACCGATGCTGAATCTTGTGAAATTAATACTACTTTGCTGAATCTTGTCATGAAAGATCCGTTTTCTGGCCTTCCTAGTGAAGATGTCGCTACCCATCTAAACAACTTTGTTGATTTGTGTGATATGCAAAAGAAGAAATTTGTGGATAATGATATTGTTAAACTTAAGCTATTTCCGTTTTCGCTTAGAGATCGTGCTAAAGCTTGGTTTTCGTCTTTGCCTAAAAATAGTATTGATTCATGGAATAAGTGCAGAGATGCTTTTATCTCTAAGTATTTTCCTCCCGCTAAGATCATCTCTCTTAGAAACGATATTATGAATTTTAAGCAACTTGATCATGAGCATGTTGTACAATCTTGGGAGAGGATGAAATTGATGGTACGTAATTGCCCTACACATGGTTTGAATTTATCGATGATTATACAAAAAAATTATGCCGGATTGAATTTTGCTTCTAGAAATCTTTTATATTCGGCCGTGGGTGGCACTTTTATGGAAATCACTTTAGGTGAAGCTACCAAACTCCTAGATAATATTAAGGTTAATTATTCTCAATGGCACACTGAAAGATCTACTAGTAAAAAGGTGCATGCAATTAAAGAGATTAATGTTTTGAGTGGAAAGATGGATGAACTTATGAAATTTTTTGCTAATAAGAGTGATCATACTGATCCTAATGATATGCCTTTGTCTACTTTGATTGAGAATAATAATGAATCTATGGATTTGTATTTTGTTGGTAGGAACAATTTTGGTAATAACGCGTATAGAGGTAATAATCCTAGGCCGTTTCCTAGTAATTCCCCTAATAATTATGGTAATTCCTACAACAATTCTTATGGAAATTATAATAAGATGCCCTCTGATTTTGAATCTAGTATTAAAGAATTTATTGGTTCGCAAAAGAGTTTCAATGCTTTGATTGAAGAAAAATTGCTTAAGATTGAAGAGTTGGCTAGGAACATGGATAGAATTTCTCTTGATGTTGATTCTTTGAAACTTAGATCTATTCCACCTAAGCATGATATTGTAGCGACCAGACCTCAAACAGTCTGATCTCTGTGCTCCGGTGTCATCCCTGGATCAGTAATGCTGACACCACACAGTACTCGGAGGATTTATAGCAGAGTAGCAATCACACACTTATTACATCGAGTGTCTCATAAGAGAACCTATTACAATAAATATGGCTTAAGGCCATCTAATAACGATAACAGCGGAAGGCTTGGAAGATAAGTGAGTCCATCAACTCCAACGGCATCACTGAGTATAGAACCACGACCTAAAAACTCCTTAATCGTCGTCTGAAAAGCCTGCAACATTAACGTTGCAGCCCGAAACGGGTCAGCACATGGAATATGCTGGCAAGGTAACACATAGAGATTAATGGAATGAAATAACTATACTATATGCATATTTGGCTGGTGGAAAGCTCTATGGTTACGGTTTTGCGTAAAGCTAATTTTTCCCTACTTCAAAGGAATAAATTTATTTAACTATCATGGTAGTTGTTAAACATTGAGAATGGCTGACAGCATTCTCAATCCCAATTAAGCATCATCATTAAACATAACCCAACAAAATTAATTTAGAGTAACATGTTGAGATTCACATGAAAATCCAAGTACTAGATACTCAAGATGTCCATAACCGGGGACACGGCTAACCATGATTAGTTTATTACACTCTGCAGAGGTTTGCGCACTTTTCCCCACAAGACTCGATCCCCTCCATTTGGTTTCTCGCACTATAGGGTGTTCGAGAAGACGGATGACCGAGACATAGTCTTTCAGAAGCGCTAGCACCTTATGATCGGGTAGACTGTACCACCTACATCCCCTACATCTGCTAGTCTACCACTGTAAGAGTTCGCACAACTTAGTCAACTATGCTAGAGCCCATAATAGCTTGTGGCTGCACACGGAAGTTTCTAGTATGAATAGTCTCATGATCCCTTTGAGCCTGGGTGGCGGTCCAAAAGAAAATAGGCAAGTCCTGGAATACCCAGGTGCCTCAATCCACCCAGATGTGTGTTTAAGTTGCCACCTTAGATAAACCATTAATTAACAATCTCACATCTGTCATGGATATCACTCACCCAATCCACATCTACTAGCATAGCATGGCAAAATAAGCAAACGTAGAAGTAACTCCCAAAGGTTTGATAATAACAGGTAATAGGTACTACCTCATCTACTTCCCATCCCACAATTTAATTAGATCCTAATCATGCAATGTGTGAGGATTGATCTAATGCAATAAAACTGGGTAGTATAAAAGTATGATCAAAGTGTTACTTGCCTTGCTGATGATCCGCGAAACCTAACGATTCGAAGTAACAGGCGGCGCACTCCGGGTATTCTATCGCAGACAAACAAACAAGCATACAATAAGTACTAATATAATGCACAGGAAAAACTCAAATAAGAGATCTAACCAGAAGGTTCATCTTAAGAACTCCGGTTGGCAAAAATAATCAAATCGAACGAAGCAACGAAAGTCAAACGGCGAAAGAAAACAACTTCGTTCTAGTAATCTGGATCTAGGGAAAATTTTACAGTAGCAAAACCTTGCTTAAGTTGGTTAAACGGATAGAGGGTTTAGAGACGAATCTCTAGGCGCTTGAATCGCCTGATTCCGATAAACGAGCGAAAAGTTATACTAAAACGAAAATCGGATCAGGAATCACGATCAGAAAAATCGCGGATTTAATCTGAGAAAAAGAAAAACGACGAACGCTTGCTAGAATGAACGAACGGACGAACACTCACTATTTAAATAAACCGGAAAACCCGATCTATTTAAAAAAAACCGAAACTAAAAAAAACCGACGAAAACCGATCTTTTTTTACGACGGCATGGAAAACGAGGCGCGGCGAACCTCGGCGGCGGGATCCGACGGCGGCGGCGCGGCGGTGGTGGCGGCGGCGGCTTGGGGCAGCTTAAGTTTTCCCCCCGGGGCTGGGCCTCAGCTTATAAAGCCCTCCCGGGCCAGTGTCCAGGTCGGACACGGCCCGTTAAGTCGGTTCGCATTTTTTTTTAAATTATTCCGCTCGGAAGAAAAATAAAAAGAAATACTAAACGGACTCCAAAAATTCCAAAATAAATTTTCACTGGCTTCTAAAATCAAGCCGCACAAGGTGAACATTTATTTGGGACCTAAATGCAATTTTGAAAAATGCACATTTTTCCTAAATTCAAATAAAACACCGAAAAACTCCGAACTAAAATCTTATTTGATTTTATTATTAAATCCTCAATATTTCTTTATTTTGGGAAATTCATTTTATTCCCTCTCTCATATTTTTGTAATAGAAATAATTGATGATAAAATAAATAAAATCAAATGATCCTATTCCCAAAATTTGAGAAAACTCAAATATGAAAATAACAAAATCCCCAACTCTCTCCGTGGGTCATTGAGTTGCGTAGAATTTCTAGGATCAACCAAAATGCAAAATAAAATATGATATGCATGATGATCTAATGCATAACATTCCAAATTGAAAATTTGGGATGTTACAGATATCAATGAGTCTCTCAAAGCCATGAGAATTTCCATTGATGAGTGCAAATAAAGAACCGATAGGATGCGTGCTAAGAAAGATTGCTTTGTGAAAGTGTGTTCTTCTAGTTTTCATGACAATAAAGATGAAGATCTAAAAGTGATTGATGTGTCCCCTATTAAATCCTTGTTTTGCAATATGAATCTTGATAATGATGGGACTGGAGATGGGTCAACTTTAGTTAGAAGGCGTCCCAAAAATTCGGAGTTTTTAGATCTTGATGCAAAAATTGGTAAAAGTGGGATTGAAGAGGTTAAAACTTTAAATAGAAATTAACCCACTATCTTGGATTTCAAGGAATTTAATTATGATAATTGCTCTTTGATAGATTGTATTTCCTTGTTGCAATCCGTGCTAAATTCTCCTCATGCTTATAGTCAAAATAAAGCTTTTACCAAACATATCGTTGATGCTTTGATGCAATCTTATGAAGAAAAACTTGAGTTGGAAGTTTCTATCCCTAGAAAACTTTATGATGAGTGGGAACCTACTATTAAAATAAAAATTAAAGATCATGAATGCTATGCTTTGTGTGATTTGGGTGCTAGTGTTTTCACGATCCCAAAAAACTTTGTGTGATTTGCTAGGTTTCCGTGAATTTGATGATTGTTCTTTAAAATTGCAACTTGCGGATTCCACTATTAAGAAACCTATGGGAAAAATTAATGATGTTCTTATTGTTGAAAATAGGAATTATGTTCCCATAGATTTCATTGTTCTTGATATAGATTGCAATCCTTCATGTCCTATTATCCTTGGTAGACCTTTCATTAGAACGATTGGTGCAATTATTGATATGAAGGAAGGGAATATTAGATTCCAATATCCGTTAAGGAAAGGCATGGAACACTTCCCTAGAAAGAAAATTAAATTAGCATATGAATCTATTATGAGAGCCACTTATGGATTGCCTACCAAAGATGGCAATACCTAGATCTATCCTCGCTTTTATGCCTAGCTAGGGGCGTTAAACGATAGCGCTTGTTGGGAGGCAACCCAATTTTATTTTTATTCCTTGCTTTTTGTTCCTGTTTAGTAATAATTAATTTATCTAGCCTCTGTTTTGGTTGTGTTTTTTGTGTTTAATTAGTGTTTGTGCCAAGTAGAATCGTTGGGAAGACTTGGGGAAAGTCTTTTTGATCTTGCTGTAAAAAACAGAAACTTTAGCGCTCACGAGAATTTCTGCCATTTTTATTGGAGAGTGATAACTAGTTAACTATTTTTGAAGATGATTAATAGATAAATTACTCACGTCCAGCAATTTATTTTAGAATTTTTGGGGTTCCAGAAGTTTGCGTTAGTTACAGATTACTACAGAGTGTTCTGTTTTTGAGAGATTTTGTTTTTCGTGTGTTGTTTGCCTATTTTGATGAATCTATGGCTAGTAATGGAGTTTATAAACCATATAGAAGTTGGAATACAGTAGGTTTAACATAAATATAAATAAATTATGAGTTTATTACAGTACCTTGATGTGGTGTTTTGTTTTCTTTCGCTAACGGAGCTCACGAGATTTTCTGTTAAGTTTTGTGTTGTGAAGTTTCCAAGTTTTGGGTAAAGATTTGATGGATTATGGAACAAGGAGTGGAAAGAGCCTAAGCTTGGGGATGCCCAAGGCACCCCAAGGTAAAATCCAAAGACACCAAAAAGCCTAAGCTTGGGGATGCCCCGGAAGGCATCCCCTCTTTTGTCTTCGTTCATCGGTAACTTTACTTGGAGCTATATTTTTATTCACCACATGATATGTGTTTTGCTTGGAGCGTCTTGTATGATTTGAGTCTTTGATTTTTAATTTACCACAATCATCCTTGTTGTACACACCTTTTGTGAGAGACACACATGAATCGGAATTTATTAGGATACTCTATGTGCTTCACTTATATCTTGTGAGCTATATAGTTTTTGCTCTAGTGCTTCACTTATATCTTTTAGAGCACGGTGGCAGTTTTATTTTATAGAAATAATTGATCTCTCATTCTTCACTTATATTACTTTGAGAGTCCTTTAGAACAGTGTGGTAATTTTCTTTTAGGCATAATAAAAACTTTCATATAAGTGCATTGAATACTATGAGAAGTTTGATACTTGATAATTGTTTTGAGATATGGAGATGGTGATATTAGATTCATGCTAGTTGAGTAGTTGTGAATTTGAGAAATACTTGTGTTGAAGTTTGTGATTCCCGTAGCATGCACGTATGGTGAACCGTTATGTGATGAAGTCGGAGCATGATTTATTTATTGATTGCCTTCCTTATGAGTGGCGGTCGGGGACGAGCGATGGTCTTTTCCTACCAATCTATCCCCCTAGGAGCATGCGCGTAGTACTTTTTCGATAACTAATAGATTTTTGCAATAAGTATGTGAGTTCTTTATGACTAATGTTGAGTCCATGGATTATACGCACTCTCACCCTTCCACATTTGCTAGCCTCTCTATTACCGCGTACTTTTCGCCGGTATCATACACCCACCATATACCTTCCTCAAAACAGCCACCATACCTACCTATTATGGCATCTCCATAGCCATTCCGAGATATATTTCCATGCAACTTTCCACCGTTCCATTTGTTATGACACGCTTCATAATTGTCATATTGCCATGCATGATCATGTAGTTGACATCGTATTTGTGGCAAAGCCACCTTTCATAATTTTTCATACATGTCACTTTTGATTCATTATCCCGGTACACCGCCGGAGGCATTCACATAGAGTCATATTTTGTTCTAAGTATTGAGTTTTAATTCTTGTGTTGTAAGTAAAAAGAAGTGTGATGATCATCATTACTAGAGCATTGTCCTAGTGAGGAAAGGATGATGGAGACTATGATTTCCCCACAAGTCGGGATGAGAATCCGGACGAGAAAAAAGATGCCAAAAGAAAAAAAGGCCCAAATAATAATAATAATAATGAGAGAAAAAGAGAGAATGGACAATGTTACTATCCTTTTTCCACACTTGTGCTTCAAAGTAGCACCATGATCTTCATGATAGAGAGTCTCCTATGTTGTCACTTTCATAAACTAGTGGGAATTTTACATTATAGAACTTGGCTTGTATATTCCAATGATGGGCTTCCTCAAATTGCTCTAGGTCTTCGTGAGCAAGCAAGTTGGATGCACACCCACTTAGTTTCTTTTGTTGAGCTTTCATACACTTATAGCTCTAGTGCATCCATTGCATGGCAATCCCTACTCACTCACATTGATATCTATTGATGGGCATCTCCATAGCTCGTTGATATGCCTAGTTGATGTGAGACTATCTTCTCCTTTTATCTTCTCCACAACCACCATTCTATTCCACCTATAGTGCTATGTCCATGGCTCACCCTCATGTATTGTGTGAAAGTTGAAAAGGTTTGAGAACATCAAAAGTATGAAACAATTGCTTGGCTTGTCATCGGGGTTGTGCATGATTTAATACTTTGTGTGATGAAGATAGAGCATAGCTAGACTATATGATTTTGTAGGGATAACTTTCTTTGGCCATGTTATTTTGAGAAGACATGATTGCTTAGTTAGTATGCTTGAAGTATTATTATTTTCATGTCAATATTAAACTTTTATCTTGAAACTTTCGGATCTGAACATTCATGCCACAATAAAGAAAAATTACATTGAAAAATATGTTAGGAAGCATTCCACATCAAAAAAATTGTTTTTATCATTTACCTACTCGAGGATGAGCAGGAATTAAGCTTGGGGATGCTTGATACGTCTCCAACGTATCTATAATTTTTTATTGTTCCAAGCTATTATATATTCTGTTTTGGATGTTTAATGGGCTTATTTATACACTTTTATATTATTTTTGGGACTAACCAATTAAGAGGAAGCCCAGCCCAAATTGTTGTTTTTTGCCTATTTTAGTGTTTTGCAGAAAAAGAATATCAAACAGAGTCAAAACGGAATGAAACCTTCGGGAGCGTGATTTTTGGAACAAACGTGATCCAGAGGACTTGGAGTGGACGTCAAGCAATCAACGAGGAGGCCACGAGGCAGGGGGCGCGCCTACCCCCTGGGCGCGCCCTCCACCCTCGTGGGCCCCTCGTGGCTCCATCGACCTACTTCTTCCTCCTATATATACCTCTGTACCCTGAAAACATCAGAGGGCACCACAAAAACCTAATTCCACCACCGCAACCTTCTATACCCGTGAGATCCCATCTTGGGGCCTTTTCCAGCGCTCCACCGGAGGGGGCATTGATCACGGAGGGCTTCTACATCAACACCATAGCCCCTCCGATGATGTGTGAGTAGTTTACCTCAGACATTTGGGTCCATAGTTATTAGCTAGATGGCTTCTTCTCTCTCTTTGGATCTCAATACAAAGTTCTCCTGGATTCTCTTGGAGATCTATTCGATGTAATCTTCTTTTGTGGTGTGTTTGTCGAGATCCGATGAATTGTGGGTTTATGATCAAGATTATCTATGAAAAATATCTAAATCTTCTCTGAATTCTTTTATGTATGATTGGTTATCTTTTCAAGTCTCTTCGAATTATCAGTTTGGTTTGGCATACTAGATTGATCTTTCTTGCAATGGGAGAAGTGCTTAGCTTTGGGTTCAATCTTGCGGTGCTCGATCCCAGTGACAGAAAGGGAAACGACACGTATTGTATTGTTGCCATCGAGGATAAAAAGATGGGGTTTATATCATATTGCATGAGTTTATCCCTCCACATCATGTCATCTTGCTTAAAGCGTTACTCCATTCTTATGAACTTAATACTCTAGATGCATGCTGGATAGCGATCGATGTGTGGAGTAATAGTAGTAGATGCAGGCAGGAGTTGGTCTACTTGTCACGGACGTGATACCTATATACATGATCATACCTAGATATTCTCATAATTATTCACTTTTCTATCAATTGCTCGACAGTAATTTGTTCACCCACCGTAATACTTATGCTATCTTGAGAGAAACCACTAGTGAAACCTATGGCCCCGGGTCTATTCTCCATCATATAAGTTTCCAATCTATTTTATTTTGCAATCTTTACTTTCAATTTATATCATAAAAATACCAAAAATATTTATCTTATTATTATTATCTCTATCTGATCTCACTCTTGCAAGTGGCCGTGAAGGGATTGACAACCCCTTTATCGCGTTGGTTGCGAGGTTCTTATTTGTTTGTGTACGTACGAGGTGACTCACGCGTGGTCTCCTACTGGATTGATACCTTGGTTCTCAAAAACTAAGGAAAATACTTATGTTGCTTTGTTGCATCACCCTTTCCTCTTCAAGGGAAAACCAACACATGCTCAAGAGGTAGCATATACCCATGCCCACAACTCCTTTGTGTTCTACTCGTGCATATAACATCTACGCATAAACCTGGCTCGAATGCCACTATTGGGGAACGCAGTATTTTCAAAAAAAATCCTACCCACACGCAAGATCTATCATGGTGATGCATAGCAACCAGAAGGGAAGAGTGTCGCCCACGTACCCTCGTAGACCGTAAGCGGAAGCATTATGACAACCTGGTTGATGTAGTCGTGCATCTTCGCGATCCGACCGATCCTAGTACCGAAAGTACGACTCCTCCGCGATCTGTACACGTTCAGCTCGGTGACATCCCACGAACTCTCGATCCAGCTGAGTGTTGAGGGAGAGCTTCGTCAGCACGACAGCGTGATGACGGTGATGATGAAGCTACCGGCGCAGGGCTTTGCCTAAGCACCATGACGATATGACCGAGGTGGATTATGGTGGAGGGGGGCACCACACACGGCTAAGAGATCAATGATCAACTTGTGTGTCTATGGGGTGCCCCCAGGCCACGTATATAAAGGATGGAGCGAGGTAGAGGACGGCCATCATAGGGCGCGCCCAAAGTGTGTAGTCCTACTAGGACTCCCTAGTCCTAGCACTACTAGGGAAAACCCTAGCAGTAGCGCGTGTTTAAAGCCTATCAGTAGCGCGGGTTGCAGCGCTACTAGTAAGGCGCTACAGCTAAAGGTTAGCAGTAGCGTGGGTTGGACCATGTTACTGGTATGTCGACTTAGTAGCGGCGCTTTGTACTATGAGCGCTAGTGGTAATTAGTAGTAGCGCTTCTCCTAGCACGCGCTACTACTATTATTCCGTATTTATTTTTTATTTCATGCTATATTCATACACATTTATACAAGTTTTCATACCGCAGCAATTTTGAGAATGATTTTACATCATAATGAGTTATTACATCACTAGCAGAAAGAACCGTGGACTAGTTTCAATTGGATGGACATCCACTTCAAACTAATCCACGGTTCTTTCACCCAATGATATAATATATCATCATCATCATCATATCATTAACAACTTATCATCATAATACATCATTGTCATATAACACCTCCTCATGATCATCGTTTTCATCAATGAGACATCACATACAAGTTGGTCACTAGAAATAATCACAACTACTCATCATCATCAACTCTCATAAACATATTGTACCTCATAGGACCTACTATATTATCTTAGGTAAAATAGCATAAAATAAGATAGACCCTGACTCTCCATTATGGAGAATGGAGATTATCCTGTCTCCAATTCTTGCCTTTCGCACAATGTTGCTTCCAAGAACCTCCTTACGACTGTCCATACATTTTTTTCCATTCTTTGATTATCATGTGTTCACCGATTTTAGAAACCCGGTATGGACAGCTGAGATTCGTAGGACGACCTGGCTGTATGTTCAAACCATCAAGGCGACCATTCTGATACATCAAATGAGGCACACAATCCATCAGGATTTTCTGTTGAAAAACATAGTAATAACTTTTTAGTTAGCAATGTAGTTCAGTTTTAGAAATATGCAAAACATGCACGGATGTCGTAATAGTAAAAAATCTTACCAGCATATCTCCATGGAAGTTATCGTGGTTCAACACGTGCGCTAGCTGCACGTATTGACCATAATTTGGAGGAGTTCGCTAAAAGGCATTGTAATTCTCAAGATCAGTACAATATGCGACCAGATGACTTTTCTCCTGATAAGTTAACTCAGAGCCATCGGTGTAGTTGGTTCTGTCTACCATCTTCCGCACATTCTTTGAAGAATGAAAGTAAGCTATCAATGGAAATGAGTTGTCAACTATTTTGAAATAAACAATATATATTACTTAATAACTATGTTTGAGGAACTCACATAGCGGTAGAATTAGAAGTATCAACAAGGACCCAAATGTCCAAATTGTCTTGGTCAATGTCAGGATCACCAAGATCCATGGTGACAGACATACCCTCTTGAAAATCATACATCTTGCAAAGTGCTTCCCAACCCGGGCAACCAAAATGGGATACGCTCTCAAAAATGTATAGATTTACCTCAAAATCCATACCATGATGGGTCCTTAGGTTAATTTTCTTTGTTTCATTCCTCTCATGATCTTCAAAACCCATCCTCTCCAAGACATACCGTCTTTCATGGCATGGGATAAGCTAGTCGAATTGTAAAAGACGAAAATTACACGTTGAAGTAGTAGAAGTCGAGCTTAATTACGAAAAAACACTTTGCATCGTAGCTTACCGTATCACAATCGAAGGCCTCCTCGATCTTTAATGCTAAAACGCCGACCTTCGTCCAGGTGAGGCCTGTCGCAGAACCCCGGTCATCGTGGCACCAGTCGCACTCCCCCGGGAGACTTTTGTCGTCCGGGTACGACATTTCCTATGTTCATAATTCAAATATTAAACTTGTACAATTAAATATATGTACTAAAAAACCTAAATTAGATCATTATTATTCATCACAGGTTGACTATTGATCTGTCGAGTCTATTCTTGAAAACTAAAAAAACCCGGAGAAGAAGGAGAAATGACCCCCACGACAATAGTCGGGATTCTTCGGCCTCGACAGACTTAAAGTCAACCCAAAATATCGTTTATCTTTCTAGAAAATGCAGGCCACTTGATATTTCTACATATTCTAGCACAAGTCATGCCAAAATTCACGGAAAATTCCGGCATGACCTTTGCTAAAACAGGACATATCGAGCGCCTGAAATTTGCCGGAACGGAAATTAATCAACACTCCGGCAAAACATAGGCCACTCTGAGGTGTAACCTGAACATGACCGGCCACTTGGGAAACCACATATCCTATTTGAGCAACACAAGATATACATGTTTTTATCTAGATCATATCTTATAGGACTCATATTGAAATGGAGATTTGGCTGGTCTCACCTCGAGGTTGGAGCGGGTCGGTGACGGGGACGACGGCGGGGATGATGGAGGGGCTCCTTGATTTCTGCAAAAACAAAAACCCTATAAGTTATCACTAATACATCCTGAATAGTATCATACATATAACATCACTAATACAACTAAAACCCTAGCGAACGACGGGTATCGACGACGAGGATGCGGGATAGGCATCATCGACGTCGATGCGGGAATAATTGCTTAAACTAAAAAAATAACAACAAATGTGACATGTTCAACTAGTTCTATTAATTCAACTAGTTCTTACTAAATATGAACTTACTATAAATAGAAATAAACTAGTTCTTTCTAAAAATATACTAGTTCAACTAGTTATATTGATTTTCTTACTAAAAATACATTAGTTCTATTAATTCAACTAGTTCTTACTAAAACTAAACTAGTTCAAGTAGTTTATTAATTTACTTACTAATTATTTTAAACACTTAATAAAAACAATAAAAACCCACATTATACAATAGTAAAAAACTACAGTGAAAAACAGAAAAAAAAGATGGAGGGAGGAGGGAAGGGAGGAGGAAGGATAAAAGAGGAGGGGAAGGAGGCCGGTGGGATCGGA
>NC_041388.1:290854330-290861006 GCF_002162155.2 Triticum dicoccoides
GGAGAGGGGGCGGCCGAAGGAGGAGGAGGGAGAGGGGCAGTGGGAGGACGGCGGCCGGAGGAGGAGGAGGGGGGAGGAGGGAGGAGGGAGTACCTCGGCGAGGAGCAGCGCGGCGGGGGCGGACGACGTACGGGTTCGGCGCGGGCGAGAGTGAGTGAGATGGAGTGAGTGTGAGAGGGTGAACCGCTCCAGGATAAGGTAAGTAAGTAGTAGCGCGTTTCAGAGAAATGCTCTAGTACTGCGGGTCGTAGCAGTAGCGCTGGTCAGTGGTACGCGCTACTACTAAGTGGGGCTAGCCATCTCCGCCCAGTAAAAATATAGCAGCAGCGTGGTTTCGCAGAACGCGCTACTGCTAAAGTAGTAGTAGTAGCGCGATCTATTTAAAAATGCTACTACTAAGTAGCAGTAGCGCCCTGTTTTATCCAGTGCTACTGCTAAGATGTTGTGTATAAGGTTTTTCCTAGTAGTGTAGTAGGATTCCACCTCCCACATGGAATAGGAAAAGGGGAAGGAAGAATGAGAAGGAAGGAAGGGGGCGCCCCCTTTCCCTAGTCCAATTCGGACCACTCCATGGGGAAGGAGCGTGGCCTCCCTTGAGGCCTTTCTCTCCTTTCCCGTATGGCCCATTAAGGCACAATACGAATTCCAGTAACTCTCCGGTACTCCGAAAAATACCCGAACCACTCGGAACCTTTTCGATGTCCGAATATAGCCTTCCAATATATAGATCTTTACGTCTCGACCATTTCGAGACTCCTCGTCATGTCCCCGATCTCATCCGGGACTCCGAACAAACTTCGGTCATCAAATCACATAACTCATAATACAAATCGTCACAGAACGATAAGCATGCGGACCCTACGGAATCGAGAACTATGTAGACATGACCTAGACTCATCTCCGGTCAATAACCAATAGCGGAACCTGGATGCTCATAGTGGCTCCTACGTATTCTACGAAGATCTTTATCGGTCGAACCGCATAACAACGTACGTCGTTTCCTTTGTCATCGGTATGTTACTTGCCCGAGATTCGATCGTCGGTATCATCATACCTAGTTCAATCTCATTACCGGCAAGTCTCTTTACTCGTTCCTTAATGCATCATCCCGCAACTAACTCATTAGTCACATTGCTTGCAAGGCTTATAGGCATGTGCATTACCGAGAGGGCCCAGAGATACCTCTCCGACAATCGGAGTGACAAATCTTAATCTCGATCTATGCCAACTCAACAAACACCATCGGCGACACCTGTAGAGCATCTTTATAATCACCCAGTTACACTGTGACGTTTGATAGCACACTAAGTGTTCCTCCGGTATTCGGGAGTTGCATAATCTCATAGTCATAGGAACATGTATAAGTCATGAAGAAAGCAATAGCAATAAACTAAACGACCATAGTGCTAAGCTAAAGGATGGGTCTAGTCCATCACATCATTCTCTAATGATGTGATCCCGTTCATCAAATGACAGCACATGTCCACGGCTAGGAAACTTAACCATCTTTGATTAACGAGCTAGTCAAGTAAAGGCATACTAGGGACTCTCTGTTTGTCTATGTATTCACACATGTACTAAGTTTCCGGTTAATACAATTATAGCATGAATAATAAACATTTATCATGATATAAGGAAATATAAATAACAACTTTATTATTGCCTCTAGGGCATATTTCCTTCAATATCATTTCATTCATCTTCGAGAGGTAACTATAAAGATGGGGGACGAGTCTACGAAGAAAGACCGTTGTATCACCTGCAGCAACTTCAACCATCCTTTGGTTTGAAGGAATATCATAGGAAGTCTATATGATATGATTTTATAGGATTTTTTCCTTTAGAGCCAATTGGTTCATAGGAATAGATTCATATACTCCACATTTCAAAGGAAATAAACATGATATCATTTTTATAGCTTTAGAGCCGCTTGGTTCATATGAATGGATTCCTATACTCCCATAATTTCAAAGGAAAATAAACATTAGTGTATATTCAATAGAAAAGTTCCTATGATGTGAACCAAATGACATCTCTTTTCTAATCCCTCCTCATAGGAATCGAGATACATGTCATCTCTAGATTCAAGAGAAAAGTTCCTATGATGTGAACCAAATGACATCTCTTTTCCAATCCCTACTCATAGGAATTGAGATACATGTCATCTCTTTCCCTACAACTTCCATATACACATCTTCTATTCCTAAATAGCTAGTACAACCCACTAGTAGCTTTTTTCCTAGACATGCAACTACGGCACAAGAACACGTCATGCATGCAAGTCATAAATCACATTGTTTTTTCTACTCTATGCATGCAAGCACCACATCATCAATTTGTGTGTGTTACTCATAAGTTATTTCTTGCATTAAATTTTGCATTGACAATGTATGTGCTGGTCACGTGCACACATATGTAGTTCACATTCACATTTTTGTTAGAAATGTCATTCTTTTAACTACAATTCATTTTTCTCTTTGTACTCCCTCCGTCTAGGTGTGTAAGTCATCTTCCGAAAACCAAATAATCCCAAAACGCTTTGGCACGGTACATTAACTCCCTCCTTGTTTCTTGTTTCGTGACATATCAACCAATAAGATATGTGGGCCGTGCATGCTTTCCCAAAACATAAGCACTTCTCCTTTATTCTAGAATCTTCCGTATCATAATTGCCCAAAAAAAATTCTAAATGAATTGCCATTATTTGGTTTTGACTTTATGCTTTACAATGCACAATCCCATGAATCTTAACCTTTTTATAAAACTAATTGAATTTGAATGAGATTAACTATAAGAACTAAACAAACATCTACATCATGCATATATGACTCAAAGCTTCGCATGCTATAGTGTGTATTTATTCATAATTTGGTTTCCAAATCTCATGTGTTCAATGCATGTGTACCTTACTAGTTTTAGGTAGAGTAGCAAATTTCACGCAATCGTGGGTATATCAAAATGCAGGGCCCATGCATCATTGCCTTTCGAACCTACATCCACAATTTTTTGTATGTATATCTCTATTGGTCCCCGAACCCAAAATGATGCCTCGTTCCCGTAAAACCAAGCGGCCCACACATATTAAGGCATCGACCTGAACTCAATCCCTCTCCCGTTTACTACTACATGGCCCCGCATGCTGTAGTATCCTACAAACCCTACCGCTACATGCATCGTCGGTTTTCTTCAAGAGGACGAGGGAGAAGCGGATTTGTAGTGGAGGCGCTTTAAAAATGGATTTGTAGTGGAGGCCCCCACCCTAGGGTGCCCTAGGTAGCTGCCGCATGCATCATTAGTTTGCTCTTTTCTTTATGCTCTTGTGCCCTAGAGTGAAATGATGGTTGCTTCGTCCGTCCAGCTTAATGCGGGAAAGGTGGGGCTTCGTGATTTGACCCCTCATCGCTCATTTACTACTACTGCGGCGCTACGACCGGGGTGCCTCCAAGTCCAACCGCTTGTAGCGACCCGACCTCAGACGGTCAAGTCTTTGTGTATCTGTGCCATCCCTGGATCGGTATGCTGGCACACACAGTACATCAATGTATATATCAAAGTGCAATCACATGTATAAATAATGTAAAACTGATATATACCTCATAAGTCCCAGCGGAAACAAATAATCAGGTGTGGAGTCCCATCAACGCCATCGGCAGGTTGAGTGTAGACCATAACCCTGTATTGTAACTCTTACTCGTCGAAGAAATATCTGCAACATGATACATTGCAGTCGTGTAGGTCAGTACATAGAATGTACCGGCAAGATCACAATAAGAGAAAACAAATGATAAACTATACTGTATGCAATATGGCTGTGTGGCTCTGTATCTGAGTTTTGTTTGCATAAAAGCTGGTTTTATTTTCCCTACAACAAAGGAATATTAGGAGTCTGTACTACGGAGTTTTCTGTCATGATACCATATCTGTAGCGACCCGACCTCAGACGCGGTCAAGTCTCTGTGTATCTGTGCCATCCCTGGATCGGTATGCTGGCACACACAGTACATCAATGTATATATCAAAGTGCAATCACATGTATAAATAACGTAAAACTGATATATACCTCATAAGTCCCAGCGGAAACAAATAATCGGGTGTGGAGTCCCATCAACGCCATCAGCAGGTTGAGTGTAGACCGTAACCCTGTATCGTAACTCTTACTCGTTGAAGAAATATCTGCAACATGATACGTTGCAGCCATGTAGGTCAGTACATAGAATGTACCGGCAAGATCACAATAAGAGAAAACAAATGATAAACTATACTGTATGCAATATGGCTTTGTGGCTCTGTATCTGAGTTTTGTTTGCATAAAAGCTGGTTTTATTTTCCCTACAACAAAGGAATATCAGGAGTCTGTACTACGGAGTTTTCTATCATGACATGGTTCCGCCAACCGATGTCTCCTACCCAAATCATCATGAGTTGCCCACAATTAAATTATCAGTCCGGTGTTGAGAGTTCCGGGATAGATCCAAGTCCAGAGGCTCAAATTGTCCGTAACCGGGGGCACGGCTAATCGATTTGGTTTTAACCCTCTGCAGAGGTTTGTACACTTTACCCGCAAGATTCGATCCCTCTCTTTACATTCTTGCACTTCATGGTGTTTGAGAATAAGATGACCGAAACATGGTCTTTCGAAGAGTTCCTCTGACCACTGTCCGGTGCTCATCCAATCCTACCGTAGTTCTACATCTGCTAGCACCGTCCCAGCCAGAGTCACCACTAAGGTCAACCAAGCCAGAGCCCATAGTGACTTGCGGTTGCACAAGTAAGCTTCCAGGCATGAAGTATTCTTCCATCTCTTTGAGTCTGGGTGAAGCTTTCCGCAAGATGTCATGGCGCTTCTCCATGCATCCCGGCCAACCACTGGTTTCTCCAGGGTGACCGTCAACCGTCCTTCACCCAGTAGTGTGTATTGAATTCTTGTCTTGAGTCTCGAAATCTTGAGGAGTCCAGAAGATGCAGTCCTTGCTGGTGCCATCATGAAGTTGTCTCCATTGACGTAGAGTCCTCCTTCTTCACACCACTCTCATGCACTCATACCAAACCCTGTCTACCATAGCGTAACATTAAAACTATATAACGTCCCGGGCTTGATAACAGGGAGATGGGTTCCTACCTCATGCATTCTACTCAACTACAAGAAATCAATATCACTACTGGCGGGATTATTGAAAAGGTGCTACTACATGCAAATAAAACATAGGTATGAAAAACATGGTCAAAGTGAACTTGCCTGGTAGGTTGATGAAGATAACAACGCTCTCGAAACTAACTTGATAGGACTATTCGCAACTCTCTGATGAAATCTATAATAACAAACATGACATTCGCATAAGCAAGCATTCTAGCAAGCAAATCTAACAATCAAAATAAAACCCAATAAGAAAAACCCAACACAAAACAAATAGCACATCGAAAGAACTAATAGGGGAAAACTATAAAGAACCTACTAGGAAAACCTTTTGCCTTAACTACAGAAATAGTTTTGTCCTAAGCAAAACTTAACAAAGAAAATACTAAACTAATAAATTAACTTAAAATAAAAAGTAAAACAACTAAGTTAACAGAAAGTATTTTTCATAAAACTTTATTTGCAAAAAGAAACAAATAAAAAGCTTTTATAAAACTCTAACTATGACCTATACAAGTTTCCATACAAAACTAACCAAAAATAAATTTTTTAAAATACGAATAAAATTGTCTACAGTTAAATAACAGAAACAAAACTAAATTTGTCAAAAGTGACAAAAAGAAATAATTTAAAAACAATTAAAACTATAAAAAAGGTTAAAACAAAAGTAGAACTAAAACAGTACTGTTTTGCTAAAAAAACTTAATTTAAAATAAACTAAAATAAATCACTATATGACTCTGGATAGACAAAACAATAACAAAACAGTAGCAAAAAGAATCAATCAAAAATATTTAACAAAACTCATGATACGGCCAAAATAGTGATTTGAACAAATTTCATCAAACTCAAATTTACACTACTCAATTTGGAATCCAAAGGTACAAACAGAAACTTCAACAAATTTTGAATCTAATGCGAAAAGAATCATTCAATTTGGAACTAAAACATAAAGGTTATAAGCAATAAAAAATCAGAACTATTCTGATTTTTAAACAGAAACAGAAATAACAAAAAAAACTAACGGGCGCTACCGGGCCGAATTGGGTGCGATCTGGAACTAAACAGCGCGCATACGTTTAATAGGATAATATAGGTCTATGGCTAAACAGAGTAAACCGATCGGCTAAACCGACTAAACCTGAATCGATCTAAACCGAATAAAAACTGAAACAAACCGGAACTAAATTGATCTAACAAAATAAACCAAACTGTTCGATCTAATCTAATCTAATGCGTTGACAACAGATCCGACGGCTGAGGGTGTTCCTGGTGCTTACAGTGAGGGCAGGGGAGCTCCGGCGTCGACGGTGTGGCGGCTCCGGTGATACTCCGGCGACGGCGACAGCACCAGGTGACGTAGAGGACGACGGCGATCACGGGGGTGGTAGGCGGCGAGCTTGGGGACGACGTAGTCGAGCAGGGTGAGATCGACGGCGGCGGTGATGCTCGGTGATGAAAGGGGCGATGATCCTGGCGGTTGTAGGCGGCGGTGGTGGTGTTCAGGCGATGCGGGGGAGCAAGGGCAGTTCGGGGGTGGTC
>NC_041388.1:290861294-290891719 GCF_002162155.2 Triticum dicoccoides
GATGGGTGGGGTGGTCAGGGTGATGCGGTAGGGCGGCAATGGCGCGGCGGCGGCGCTCTGCTCCGGCGAGCGACAGGCGGCGAGGGAGAGGGGTTTGGGGGTCGGGGAGGGGCGGAATGGGTCGAGGGGAAAAGGGGCATTTATAGGGGAGGGTACTTGGAGGAGAGGGAAGCTCCGGAAGGAAAGGGGAGCAGCGGCGGATCCGGTCGCCGGCGAGAAGGAAAGGGGCGCGGGGAGGAGGAAGGTGATCGCGCGAGACGCGCGAGTGGTCGGTGGGTCCCACGCGCAGAGAGAGGAGGGGAAAGGAAAGAGGGATCGGGTGGGCGAATCCTACGAGATTCGGTCGCGGTTGCGCGGGGCTGGGCCGGCCCGTCTGGTGGGCCGCGGGAGAGAGAGAGAGGTAGCCGGGCCTGGGTTCTTCAGTCGTTTTTTTTAAAAAGGTTTTTCCTATTCTTTTTAAACACAAAACAAAAAGAAAGAAATAAACAAACTAAATAATAAATGTATATGGGCCATATAATATATCAAAATGACCGCAAAAATAAATCCTACAACATGAACATTTTTACAAAGTGAAATAAAATACACAAAAATTCTAATAAATAAAAAAGTACTTCTGATGCAATTAAAATTCAAAATAAAACTACTTTAAAATACCAAAATTATTTCAAACTTAATTTTCTCCATGTTTCTAATGTAGGGAATCATTTTACCCTATTTTCTATATATTTTAATTTTGGAGAAAATAATTTGAAATAAAACCAAATAACTCCAAATGGTTTTGAATTTAAAAAAAAATTCAAACCATCTTCAAATCTTTCTTCATACTTCCAACTCATATTTCATATGTTTTGAAGAAGTCATTTTATCTTCTCTCATGAAAATCATTGAGTTGCATAAAGTTTATAAATTTGAAATACCTTTAAAATGAAATTTAAAAATCTTTCGAAACCCTTTTTGTTTCTGGAAGAAGTCATATTTTCTTCACTCTAGGGTTGTGGTGATGAAATAAATTTGAATTTCATTGAGATCAAACGCAAGGATGAAAGTTTGGGAAGTCATTTCATTCCCTCTCATTCAACTTTCAAAAAGTTTCCAATTTCACACAATCAATCACTCATAATCAAACAAATAATCAAAGTGATTTATTTAATATAACATTCCAAAATTTAGAATTTTGGGATGTTACACCGCTGCTCCGAACTGTAATTTGGTGCATCGCACGTGGAACAAGATGGTGGATGAGCCACATGTCGGCCAAAGGGGTCATGTTAAGTGTGTCACCATTTCGTGTGCGGACTGATCCTGCTTGAGGCCTCATTCGGTTTGGAGGATTTTCGTAGGAATAACATAGGAACAAGGATTCCGGAGGAAAATTTCCTATATATGCATTCGGTTTATAGGAAATGTGTATAGGAATTTTGTAGGAATACTACCAATTTCCTATGTTTTTGGAGGAAACTACACATCCACTCAAAGCTCATTTTGCGTGTAGGAACGAGGCAAGTCAATTCCTTAGGATGGCAAGTGTGACGCCCCCAATTTGACTGTACACTAATCATACATGCAAACGTGTACGATCAAGATCAGGGACTCATGGGAAGATATCACAACACAACTCTACAAATAAAATAAGTCATACAAGCATCATATTACAAGCCAGGGGCCTCGAAGGCTCAAATACAAGAGCTCGATCATAGACGAGTCAGCGGAAGCAACAATATCTGAGTACAGACATAAGTAAACAAGTTTGCCTTAAGAAGGCTAGCACAAAAACAACATCGATCGAAAAGGCAAGGCCTCCTGCCTGGGAGCCTCCTAACTACTCCTAGTCGTCGTCAGCGGACTGCACGTAGTAGTTGGCACCCTCCGGATAGTAGTAGTCATCAGTGGCGTCGTATGGCTCCTGGGATCCGTCATCTGGTCACAATAATCGGGTATGGGGGAAAAAGAAGTAGCAAAGCAACCATGAGTACTCATCCAAAGTACTCGCAAGACTTACATCAGATCTAAACTAAGTATGCATCTGTATCAAAGGAATGGGTTGTATCTGTGGACTAAACTGCAGAATGCCAGAAGGGAAGGGGAAAGCCTAGCCTATCGAAGACTAGCATCTTCTGGAATCCACCATCTTGCAGCAACAGGTGGGGGTAGAGTAGCACAAAGTCAAGTAGTAGAAGAGTTATCAACCTCGGCCAGAGATCCTTTCTCGACACCCTACGAGAAAGCAATCCCAAAGCCATACTATCCAGTTATCATCACATATCCAAGTCTCATCTCCATGTCTCATCTCAAGTATCCAGTTCTAGTTGTATCGATCGGGATACAACTCCAAGTGTCCGTTACCGTAGGACAGGCTATCGATAGATGTTTTCTTCCCTGCAGGGGTGCACCAACTTACCCACCACGCTCGCTTAACTCTGGCCGGACACACTTTCCTGGGTCATGCCCGGCCTCGGCCAAACAATACGCCGCAACCCGACCTAGGCTTAATAGAGAGGCCAGCACGCCGGACTAAACCTATGCCCCCAGGGGTCATGGGCCATCTCCCCGGGAACTCCTGCATGTTGCATGGGTGGCCGGTGAGCAGACCTAGCTGCCTCCTTCAACAAGGCAGGTGCTTACGCAGTCCAAACCGGCACGCGCCGCTCAGTCGCTGACGTTTATTAAGCTTCGGCTGATGTATACGACGCAGAACGCCCATACTATGCCCACGTGATGGTTAGTGCTATCAGGCCAGAGGCCCCTCAGATCAAATATCCAAATCGTAGTGGATTAGGAATGCGCGGTAACGAGCAGAGACTCACGATCGATGTGACCCCGTCGCCCTGTCTCGAGTACTTGCGGCAAGGGCTAAGAATGCCCGGCCACGCCTCGTAAGTATCTCGCGGGCACCTTCCAGGTCAACCCGACTCCACATCACTCGCAATTAAGCTCGCGCGGGTACCCCTTACGGTCGACCCGTCTTTAGTAACATGGCTCAGTGCAAAGTCATAGTAACCATAGTAACTGTGTGTCTAACACCAAGGAGAAAACCCGAGGAATCACCCCCGGTGAATTCCACTCGATATAATCATCAAGGTGAACGTAAGAGGATCCACCATTGAGGTTCACACTTGAGGGGTTGCACGACAGAGCCGTATCGGAAGTGGCTAAGGAGGAAATCACCCTCGATGACCATGACCGAATAGCTACTCTACAGAGGTCTCATCAGGAGTGATGTAAGAGGTTCCACCCTCGGCACTCGATGGTTACTCTACAGAGTCGTACAACTAAGGGGGGGTGATGTGTGGTGTCGGGGCCTGGACGTCGATCACGTTGATCGAGTCATCGAACATAAAGCGGGGCAACTAGGACAAGGTGGGGGTCACTAATGGATCACTAACCAACATATACCAAGTAGTTTAGGATAAATAGGTAAGGTATGAAAGTAGGTAACAACAACAGGCTATGCATCAGAGTAGGATCATACAGAAAGCAGTAGCAGTTCTAATGCAAGCATGAGAGGGAAAGGAATGGGCGATATCGGAATGCTCAAGGGGGGGTTTGCTTGACTGGTTGCTCCGGCAAGAGAGAGGGGTCGTCAACACCATAGTCGTACTGGGTAGCAGTGGCGTTGGTCTCGGTGTCTAGCGAGAGAAGAGGGGGAAGAAAACAATAAATATAATGCAAACAAAGCATCACAAAACATAATGAGGCAATACACGGTGCTAGGTATACCCTAACGCGGTAGGAGGTGATACCGACGAAGGGGGGAAACATCCGGCGAAGTATCCCCGGTGTTTTGCGTTTCCGGACAGATGAACCGGAGGGGGAAAGTTGCGTGTTTGCTATGCTAGGGATGTGTGGCGGACGAACGGGCTACGTATCCAGATTCGTCTCGTCGTTCTGAGCAACTTTCATGTACAAAGTTTTTCCATCCGAGCTACGGTTTATTTTATATGATTTTTCAAAGATTTAATCCATTTTTTCAAATTATTTGTATTTCAAAATTAATAGAAAAAATGCTATGGGTACCCATCCCTGTGTACACAGAATGTACACAAAGGCTGACATGTGGGCCAGTGGACCCAGTTGACTAGTCAAACTTTGATTGGTCAACAGGAGGGTGGGGCCTCCTTGTCATTGACTGCTTAGGTTTATCTATTAGTTTATTTAAGTTACTAACTAATTAGTTAGTTAATTAGGCAATTAACTAAGTTAATTAATTAAATTACCAATTAATTAATCTTATTATTATTTTTAGGGCGCTGGGGCCCATATGTCATAGATTAATTAGGAGGGGGAATTAGCACTGATTGGGGGTTATCCCCTAAACTAAATGGGGTCGGGCCCATGGGGTCGTGGCCCAAGCCAGCCATGACCACCAAGCCGCGCTCGATGCCCCCGTAGGCAACGACGGTGGCCCGGGGCGCCGGCAGCCACGGCAGCAAGGAGGAGCGCAGGTGGGAGGCGGCGGGGCACGCGAGGCCGGCGCGTGGGCGTGTGGCCCTGAGGTCGGGGCATGGCCCAGCGCAGCAGGGGAGAGGCAGTTGGGGCACGGCTGGGCGGCGGTGTCGGAGCTAGCGGCGGCAAGCGCGAGCAGCGGCAGCAGGAGCAGCAGCTACGAGAGCAGGGGCATGGCCCGGGCGGACATACGCGCGCGAGGGTGCGGCCTGGGGCGCGCCCGGTGTGGAAAAGGGCGGCCAGGGGGCGCACGGGAGCGGGGCAAGAGCAGCATGCGGGCGCGCACGCGGACGCGGCGAAGACGAGCTCGTGGACGATGACTACGGCACGGATGGAGGGCACAAGCAGGGGGAATGGAGGAGGAGCTCACCGCGGTGCGGTTGACGAGCTCGGGGGGGCGGAGATGGACCGGTGTGGCAGCAATCGACGGCGAGATGATGCCGCCATGGCGGAGAAACGACGATGAAGGCGACGATGTGTTGCTTCCCTGCTCGAACCAATTGCACTAGTGGATGGAGAAGTCGACGCCGGAGCTCGTGGACATCACCCTAGGCGCCGGGGAGCATGTAGGATGCGACAATGCAACGACGGGTGCGGTCACTGCGTGAGTTCTCGAGCTCGTTTTAGAGCAGAGGAGGAGGGGGCGCGATGGGGAAGAGGAGGGGAATAGGAGAGGGCGCCTAGGGTTACTGGGGGTCGCGGGCTTTGGCCTTATACATTAGGAGGGCGTGGGATGGCCGGCGCGTGGAGGATCCGGCCATGGACGATGGACAAACATCCACTGCGACCAGTGAACAGGAAAGAAGAGGACCGAGGGGAAGTTGGGTTGGGCCTGCACTATTGCCAGCAGGCCCAAGTGCACAGTGTAGGCTTTCCAGTTTTCTTTTCTTATTATGTATTTAAGTTAGCTACTAATTTGCATTTGTTTGACCACCAAATGACTTATGTAAAATATGCAACTGGACTAAACAAATACTAGGTATTATTTAGTACTACCGCAAAAATATTGGAGTTTGTTTGAATTTATTCAAATTATGTTTGCATTTAAAAGGTTTTGTTAAGTGTTGTTGGGCACTTATTAATTTCCAACGGATTTAACTGAGAGTCAAATGAACTTGGATTCATCACGTCCATGATCAAGGGGATTTATAGAATAGTGTGAACATTTTAGTTTTACTGATCGAAGAAATAATTTATTTGACTTTATTCTAAATTTGAATTTGAATCGGGTTTGAATCAACGCGAGATTAACGACAGTAATCATAGTGACGTGGCATCATTTGTAGAGGGTTACTGTAGCTTAATTATCTGGACGTCACAGCAAGTGCCATCCTATCAAATTCCTATATTACTCATAATTCCTACATTCTGATTTCCTCCAAACCGAACGAGCCCTGAGTTGCTACGCCATCACGACAGGAGCAGCCTACCACTTGGTTTTGCTCCTTGGTGAATCCTGACTATATTGATCTAACTAGCAATGTGCCCGTGCGTTGCAATGCATCCAAAATAGAATAATACATGTTCACAAACTTGAAAGAAAAACACTATAGGTTGGTGTATATTTCACTAAAAATATACTCGTATTAGGTTTCACTCAAAATATATTCCTTGTGGCTGTTTTGATGAGGTTGGGGAGGGATGTGGTTGGTTTCAACATACTAAGGGGTTTCTGCAAATTGGAGCAGAGGAGTGGGGTCTTGTTGCAAAAATGCCATGACTTACATCATAGTCGTTAGATGCAGATCTGATGGTTAGAAATGACGGATGGCAGACACACCATCATCACCAACTGAGTCTTTTATATGAGTAGAGAAAAGATACGTACTGTACTACCCTCTCTGTCTCGGTTTATAGGGCACGCACGTAGTTCTCGGTCATCCATTTGACTAACTAAATATCAGTTATGCTACCTCTTAGAGCACTATGTGGTTTTCCCTTGAAGAGGAAAGGGTGATGCAGTAAAGCAGCGTAAGTATTTCCCTCAGTTTTTGAGAACCAAGGTATCAATCTAGTAGGAGACCACGCGCGAGTCACCTCATACCTACACACACAAATAAGAACCTCGCAACCAACATGATAAAGGGGTTGTCAATCCCTTCTCGGCCACTTGCAAGAGTGAGATTTGATAGAGATGATAATAATAAGATAAATATTTTTGGTATTTTTATGATATAGATTGAAAGTAAAGATTGCAAAATAAAGTAGATTGGAAACTTGTATGATGGAGAATAGACCCGGGGGCCATAGGTTTCACTAGTGGCTTCTCTCAAGATAGCATAAGTATTACGGTGGGTGAACAAATTACTGTCGAGCAATTGATAGAAAAGCGAATAATTATGAGAATATCTAGGCATGATCATGTATATAGGCATCATGTCCGAGACAAGTAGACCGGAACGATTCTGCATCTACTACCACACATCGACCGCTATCCAGCATGCATCTAGAGTATTAAGTTCATAAGAACAGAGTAATGCCTTAAGCAAGATGACATGATGTAGAGGGATAAACTCATGCAATATGATATAAACCCCATCTTTTTATCCTCGATGGCAATAATACAATACGTGTCGGTTCCCTTTCTGTCACTGGGACCGAGCACCGCAAGATTGAACCCAAAGCTAAGCACTTCTCCCATTGCAAGAAAGATCAATCTAGTAGGCCAAACCAAACTGATAATTTGAAGAGACTTGCAAATATAAACCAATCATACATAAAAGAATTCAGAGAAGATTCAAATATTGTTCATAGATAAAGTTGATCATAAACTCACAATTCATCGGATCTCGACAAACACACCGCAAAAGAAGATTACATCGAATAGATCTCCAAGAGAATTGACGAGAACTTTTTATTGAGATCCAAAGAGAGAGAAGAAGCCATCTAGATACTAGCTATGGACCCGAAGGTCTTAAGTAAACTACTCACACATCATCGGAGGGGCCATGGAGTTGATGTAGAGGCCCTCCGTGATCAATGCCCCCTCCGGCGGAGCTCCGGAAAAGGCCCCAAGATGGGATCTCTTGGGTACAGAAGGTTGCGGCGGTGGAAATAGGGTTTCTGAAGGAAATATGGCCTAGAGGCAATAATAAAGTTATTATTTATTTCCTTATTTCATGATAAATGTTTATTATTCATGCTAGAATTGTATTAACCGGAAACATAATACATGTGTGAATACATAGACAAACATAGTGTCACTAGTATGCCTCTACTTGACTAGCTCGTTAATCAAAGATGGTTATGTTTCCTAACCATAGACAAAGAGTTGTTATTTGATTAACGGGATTACATCATTAGGAGAATGATGTGATTGACTTGACCCATTCCGTTAGCTTAGCACTCGATCGTTTAGTATGTTGCTATTGCTTTCTTCATGACTTATACATGTTCCTATGACTATGAGATTATGCAACTCTCGTTTACCGGAGGAACACTTTGTGTGCTACCAAACATCACAACGTAACTGGGTGATTATAAAGGAGCTCTACAGGTGTCTCCAAAGGTACATGTTGGGTTGGCGTATTTCGAGATTAGGATTTGTCACTCCGATTGTCGGAGAGGTATCTTTGGGCCCTCTCGGTAATGCACATCACATAAGCCTTGCAAGCATTGCAACTAATGAGTTAGTTGCGAGATGATGTATTACGGAACGAGTAAAGAGACTTGCCGGTAACGAGATTGAACTAGGTATTGAGATACCGACGATCGAATCTCGGGCAAGTAACATACCGATGACAAAGGGGAACAACATATGTTGTTATGCGGTCTGACCGATAAAGATCTTCGTAGAAAATGTAGGAGCCAATATGAGCATCCAGGTTCAGCTATTGGTTATTGACCGGAAATGTGTCTCGGTCATGTCTACATTGTTCTCGAACCCGTAGGGTCCGCACGCTTAAGGTTTCGATGACAGTTATATTATGAGTTTATGAGTTTTTATGTACCGAAGGAGTTCGGAGTCCCGGATGAGATCGAGGATATGACGAGGAGTCTCGAAATGGTCGAGACGTAAAGATCGATATATTGGACGACTATATTCGGACATCGGAAAGGTTCCGAGTGGTTCGGGTATTTTTCGGAGTACCGGGGAGTTACGGGAATACGGGAGAAGAAGTATATGGGCCTTATCGGGCTTTAGGGGAGAGGGAGAGGCAGGCCGCGCGCCCCCCCAAGGCCTAGTACGAATTGGACTAAGGGGAGGGGCTGCGCCCCCTCCTTCTTTCTCTTCCTTCTTCCCCTTCCTTGTCTCCTACTCCTACTACATGGAAGGACTCCTAGTTGGACTAGGAAAGGGGGAATCCTACTCCCGGTGGGAGTAGGACTCCCCTAGGGCGCGCCATAGAGAGGGCCGGCCCTCCCCTCCTCCACTCCTTTATATACAAGGGCAGGGGGCACCCCATAGACACAAGTTGATCCACGTGATCATATTCTTAGCCGTGTGTGGTGCCCCCTTCCACCATAATCCTCGATAATATTGTAACGGTGCTTAGGCGAAGCCCTGCGATGATAGTACATCAAGATCATCACCACACCATCATGCTGACGGAACTCTTCCCTGACACTTTGCTGGATCGGAGTCCGGGGATCGTCATCGAGCTGAACGTGTGCTAGAACTCGGAGGTGCCATAGTTTCGGTGCTTGATCGGTCAGGCCGTGAAGACAGACGACTACATCAACCGCGTTGTCATAACGCTTCCGCTGTCGGTCTACGAGGGTACGTAGACAGCACTCTCCCCTCTCGTTGCTATGCATCACCATGATCTTGCGTATGCATAGGAAATTTTTAAAATTACTACGTTCCCCAACAGTGGCATCCGAGCCTAGGTTTTATGTGTTGATGTTATATGCACGAGTAGAACACAAGTGAGTTGTGGGCGATATAAGTCATACTACTTACCAGCATGTCATACTTTGGTTCGGCGGTATTGTTGGATGAAACGACCCGGACCGACATTGCGCGTACGCTTACGCGAGACCGGTTCTCCCGACGTGCTTTGCACAAAGGTGGCTAGCGGGTGACAGTTTCTCCAACTTTAGTTGAACCAAGTGTGGCTACGCCCGGTCCTTGCGAATGTTAAAACAACACCAACTTGACAAACTATCATTGTGGTTTTGATGCGTAGGTAAGATTGGTTCTTGATTAAGCCCGTAGAAGCCACGTAAAACTTGCAACAACAAAGTAGAGGATGTCTAACTTGTTTTTGCAGGGCATGTTGTGATGTGATATGGTCAAGACGTGATGAGATATAAGTTCTTGTATGAGATGATCATGTTTTGTTGAAGTTATCAGCAACTGGCAAAATCCTTATGGTTGTCTCTTTATTGCATAAGATGCAAGCGCCCAATAATTGCTTTACTTTATCGCTATGTGATAGCAATAGTTGCAAGAGCAATTGTTGGCGAGACGACCACGTGACGACACATTGATATAGATCAAGATGATGGAGATCATAGTGTCATGTCAATGACGATAGAGATCATGACAGTACTTTGGAGATGGAAATCAAAGGCGCAAGATGATGATGGCCATATCATGTCACATATTTTGATTGCATATGATGTTTATCTTTTATACATCTTATTTTGCTTAGTTTGACGGTAGCATTTTAAGATGATCTCTCACTAATTATCAAGAAGTGTTCTCCCTGAGTATGCACCGTTGCGAAAGTTCTTCGTGCTGAGACACCACGTGACAGGTGTGATAGGCTCTACGTTCAAATACAACGGGTGCAAAATAGTTGCACACGCGGAATACTAAGGTTATACTTGACGAGCCAAGCATATACAGATATGGCCTCGGAACATGGAGACAGAAAGGTCGAGCGTGAATCATATAGTAGATATGATCAACATAGTGATGTTCACCAATGAAGCTACTCCATCTCACGTGACGATCGGACATGGTTTAGTTGATTTGGATCACGTGATCACTTAGAGGATTAGAGGGATGTCTATCTAACTGGGAGTTCTTAAGTAATATGATTAATTGAACTTAAATTTATCATGAACTTAGTCCTGGTAGTATTTTGCAAATCATGTTGTAGATCAATAGCTCGCGTTGTTGCTTCCCTGTGTTTATTTTGATATGTTCCTAGAGAAAATTGTGTTGAAAGATGTTAGTAGCAATGATGCGGATTGGATCCATGATCTGAGGTTTATCCTCATTGTTGCACAGAAAAATTATGTCTTTGATGCACCGCTAGGTGACAAACCTATTGCAGGAGCAGATGCAGATGTTATGAACATTTGGCTAGCTCAATATGATGACTACTTGATAGTTTAGTACACCATGCTTAAACAGCTTAGAATCGGGACTTCAAAGACGTTTTGAACGTCATGGACTATATGAGATGTTCCAGGAGTTGAAGTTAATATTTCAAGCAAAAACCCGAGTTGAGAGATATGAAGTCTCCAACAAGTTCTATAGCTAAAAGATGGAGGAGAATCGCTCAACTAGTGAGCATGTGCTCAGATTGTCTGGGTACTACAATCGCTTGAATCAAGTGGGAGTTAATCTTCCAGATAAGATAGTGATTGACAGAATTCTCTAGTCACCATCACCAAGTTAGTAGAACTTCGTGATGAACTATGATATGCAAGGGATAACGGAAACGATTCCCAAGCTCTTCATAATGCTGAAATTGACGAAGGTAGAAATCGAGAAAAGCATCAAGTGTTGATGGTAGACAAGACCACTAGTTTCAAGAAAAGGGCAGAGGGAAGAAGGGGAACTTCAAGAAGAACAGCAAGCAAGTTGCTGCTCAAGTGAACAAGCCCAAGTCTGGTCCTAAGCCTCGGACTAAGTGTTTCTACTGCAAAGGGACTGGTCACTGGAAGCGGAACTACCCCAAGTGATTGGCGGATAAGAAGGATGGCAAAGTGAACATAAGTATATTTGATATACATGTTATTGATGTGTACTTTACTAGTGTTTATAGCAACCCCTCAGTATTTTATACTAGTTCAGTTGCTAAGATTAGTAACTCGAAACGGGAGTTGCAGAATAAACAGAGACTAGTTAAGGGTGAAGTGACGATGTGTGTTGGAAGTGGTTCCAAGATTGATATGATCATCATCGCACACTCCCTATACTTTCGGGATTAATGTTGAACCTAAATAAGTGTTATTTGGTGTTTGCATTGAGCATGAATATGATTTGATCATGTTTATTGTAATACGGTTATTCATTTAAGTAAGAGAATAAATTGTTGTTCTGTTTACATGAATAAAACCTTATATGGTTACACACCCAATGAAAATGGTTCATTGGATCTCGATCGTAGTGATACACATATTCATAATATTGAAACCAAAAGATGTGAAGTTAATAATGATAGTGCAACTTATTTGTGGCACTGCCGTTTAGGTCATATTGGTGTAAAGCGCATGAAGAAACTCCACGCTGATGGGATTTTGGAATCACTTGATTATGAATCACTTGGTGCTTGCGAACCATGCCTTATGGGCAAGATGACTAAAAACTCCATTCTCCGGAACAATGGAGCGAGCAAGTGACTTATTAGAAATAATACATACTGATGTATGCGATCCGATGAGTGTTGAAGCTCGTGGCGGGTATCGTTATTTTCTGACCTTCACATATGATTTGAGCAGATATGGGTATATCTACTTGATAAACATAAGTCTGAAACATTTGAAAAGTTCAAAGAATTTCAGAGTGAAGTGGAAAATCATCGTAACAAGAAAAATATGGTTTCTATGATCTGATCGCAGAGACAAATATTTGAGTTACGAGTTTGGTCTTTAATTAAAACAATGTGGAATAGTTTCACAAATTCGTGCCACCTGGAACACCACATCATAATGGTGTGTCCAAACGTCATAACCATACTTTATTGGATATAGTGCAATCTATGATGTTTCTTACCGATTTACCAATATAGTTTTGGGATCATGCATTAGAGATAGCTGCATTCACGTTAAAAAGGGGCACCATCTAAGTCCGTTGAGACGACACAATTTGAACTATGGTTTGGCAAGAAACCAAAGTTGCCATTTCTTAAAGTTTGGGTTTGTGATGCTTATATGAAAAAGTTTCATCCTGATAAGCTCAAACCCAAATCGGAGAAATATGTCTTCATGGTATACCCAAAGGAGACTGTTGGGTACACCTTCTATCACAGATCCGAAGGCAAGACATTCATTGCTAAGAATGGATCCTTTCTAGAGAAGGAGTTTCTCTTGAAAGAAGTGAGTGGGAGGAAAGTAGAACTTGATAAGGTAATTGTACCTTCTCCCTTATTGGAAGTAGTTCATCACAGAAATCTGTTCCTGTGACTACTACACCAATTAGTGAGGAAGCTAATGATAATGATCATGTAACTTCAGATCAAGTTACTACCGAATCTCGTAAGTTAACCAGAGTGAGATCCGCACCAGAGTGGTACGGTAATCCTGTTCTGGAAGTCATGTTACTAGACCATGACGAACTTGCGAACTATGAGGAAATGATGATGAGCCCAGATTCCGCGAAATGGTTTGAGGCCATGAAATCTGAGATATGATCCATGTATGAGAACAAAGTATGGACTTTGATGGATTTGCCCGATGATCGGCAAGCCATAGAAAATAAATGGATCTTCAAGAGGAAGACAGACGCTGATAGTAGTGTTATTATCTACAAAGTTAGAATTGTCGCAAAAGGTTTTCGACAAGTTCAAGGTGTTGACTACGATGAGAGTTTCTCACTCGTATCTATGCTTAAGCCTGTCCGAATCATGTTAGCAATTGCCGCATTTTATGAAATCTGGCAAATGGATAAACAAAACTGCATTCCTTAATGGATTTATTAAAGAAGAGTTGTATACGATGCAACTAGAAGGTTTTGTCGATCCTAAAGGTGTTAACTAAATATGCAAGCTCCAGCGATCCATCTATGGACTGGTGCAAGCATCTCGGAGTTGGAATATACGCTTTGATAAGTTGATCAAAGCATATAGTTTTATACAGACTTGCGGTGAAGCCTGTATTTACAAGAAAGTGAGTGGGAGCACTACCGCATTTCTGATAAGTATATGTGTATGACATATTGTTGATCGGAAATAATGTAGAATTATTCTGCAAAGCATAAAGGAGTGTTTGAAAGGATTTTTTCAAAGAAAACCTCGGTGAAGCTGCTTACATATTGAGCATCAAGATCTATAGAGATAGATCAAGACGCTTGATAAGTTTTTTTAATGAATACATACCTTGACAAGATTTTGAAGTAGTTCAAAATGGAACAGTCAAAGAAAGAATTCTTGCTTGTGTTACAAGGTGTGAAGTTGAGTAAGACTTAAAGCCCGACCACGGCAGAAAATAGAATGAGAATGAAAGTCATTCCCTATGCCTTGGCCATAGGTTCTATAAAGTATGCCATGCTGTGCACCAGACCTATTGTATACCCTACACTAATTTTGGCAAGGGAGTACAATAGTGATTGACGGTGTCCTGGACTAGGGGGTACTCACCATGTCGTCTCCCGATCTATAGATTGGGCCGAGGACCTCCGTGGCCGTATACTCATGGGCCAGTTCGGACAGCTGCCGCATACAAGGAAGATTCCACAAGACTTGGCGATCAAGACAAGGACTTCTCCCCACCGGCATATTCGGCTAGGACTCTTGTTAACCTAGGCCTCTGGTGCATTATATAAACCAGGGCCAGGCTAGTCGATAGACGAGATATACAACAATCATACCATAGGCTAGCTTCTAGGGTTTAGCCTCCTTGATCTCGTGGTAGATCTACTCTTGTACTACCCATATCATCAATATTAATGAAGCAGGACGTAGGGTTTTACCTCCATCAAGAGGGCCCGAACCTGGGTAAAACATCATGTTCCCTGCCTCCTGTTACCATCCGGCCTAGACGCACAGTTCGGGACCCACTACCCGAGATCCGCCGGTTTTGACACCGACATTGGTGCTTTCATTGAGAGTTCCGCTGTGTGATCGACAAAAGGATCGATGGCTCGCCTGCAGATCAACTGCGACTTTGGCATCTTCGTCACCAGCTCGACTGGTCACCTTGGTTCGACCAAGAACTGCGCCCCGTGTTCGGATCACCATGTTCGGACAAGGGCCTTCATCAACACCAACTCCGATCTCTATCAAGATCATGGAGGAATCGTCCATGGAGCTCGGGGGCTCAACGTCAACATTACCCTCGGACGACCGTGCTGTTTTTCCGGACAGCAAACGCGTATCCGCCACCACCGCCTCCTCGAGCGTCGCTTTAACGATCGCTTTGGTGGAATTGTGCGGAATCAGTCTACAACAACCCTAGAAAATTTCGTCGAGTTCCGATGGAGGAATCTCTGGCAATCTATGATATACCGGAGCCCTGTCAAATCTGGACGGGAATCTGGACGAGTTTAGGGCGTGGTGTCCAGCTTCTAGCTCGGACGTCCTTTGAAAGATCCAACCGTTGATCGGCTGCGGAATTCCTATATCTAGCACCTCTCAAAATTTCAGCTCGATCCGACTGTCCAAACTCCGGGAACCTTCCGATTAGTGCATCACTTTTCGGATCTGTTTTCTGCGCAAAAACGAATCCGACCCGAGTCCGTGTTTTTTATGAACAGGATTTCGAACATCCCTTTTGAAGGAAGTTTTGTATGGGGTATTGTGTTTTGTTCCCGAACACATCCCACTAACTTTAAGATCTTTTGAACATGATCTTCAACATCATGCTGGTGTCAAACCAGTCCGGCAATATTGCTCCACGGCTGCCGACCTGCGCTAGACACGTCGTCACTTTGTTGAGCCGAGCTCAACTTCTTCGGATCATCATCTCGGCAAGCCGAATAAGAGTCCGGCATCGCGAAGGATAAATCATCACCAACATCGCCGCCCCACGGATTACACGGAGCGGGCATACCGGCATCACCGCACGGTCGCTTCATCAAGCCGGCATCGACCAAGTCACGACCTGCATCGGCAGGGCCGCACTATTGCTTCTTCAAGCTGGTGTCCATCACGCCGACCTACTTCGACTCATCGGCTGATATCGAGGCTTCGCCATATCTTCATCAACCTACTCCGTTTCCGTACATAGTCCGGCGAACGCCGCACTCGGAGCTTGGACCGACCTGCGAATTCAGGCTTTGCCACGCCTTTACCGCATCACGCCGACGCCCTACATCGACTTGACTTCGGCGCCAGGCCATATTTCTTTTATTACTCACTTTGGATAAATTATTTATTATGTAACGATTTTTTATCATTATTACTATTATCTCCGGTTTGCACTATTTTTTGTGCACGGGAAAATGATCCGGGGACTTCGGCGTCACTCTGCCGGTCTGCATTGATCGTGCTATGTCACCACTTCGGCGTGTCAAGCTCTCCGCTCCGCCACCTCGGGACCGGCTTGAGGGATGGAACCTTGCCCCGCATCAAGCTCGGACCGCGTCATCAATACCGAACACATTAACCAGCTAAGTCGCTTTCATGCTCAAAGCTTTAATTTCTAACTTGCGTTCGGTTCGACCAAGCATTATACTTTTTTGGAAAAAAAGTTGCTTCTAAAAAATTTCCTTGTCCAAACTTTGTTTGTGACGCATAAATTCAAATACCCCGTTTACTTGGGGGCTTCCTTCATGAAACTTTTCCTGTTGCATATGATTATACTTGTACGGCTTCGTTCCTTGTTCGTGTATTACGCCACAATATGCACCACATTGACTTAAGAGATTTGCAAGCTGGGTTGCCTCGCTCCTGTGTTTACCCCTACGTTGCCGATTGTTCGGCTAGGGAGTAAAGGGAGCACCTCTGCGATTGTCACGATCGGGTCACCCGAGTCGGACCTTAGACTGGGTGAAGCCGAAAGCTAGCGCTCTTATAGCTATTCAATGATGGTATGCACACAACGGAACTCATGAGTACAAAAAATCTATTGCACAAGTCTCATAATAACAATGAGCACCGAAGAAAGGTATCGGTGGGGGTACTATTTTCTTCGAAGATGCTTCTTACTCTTCGCAGTAATATAGCATAAGTTCCCTGAGCGCGCTTTATCTGTTACAGCCTTATGGCCTGATTGCCTGGTTATTGGAAACACCGTCGATATTCTCGACCGATGGAGTACATAACACTTTTCGGTCCTTAACCGAAGAGGGAGAAGCCGACGGTCGGTTAAGACGCGTTTAAAGTTCGGTTGAACATAGATATGATATAAGTACTTCGGTACATGCAATCATTCTTCTACCCAAGTCACTTGGGGGCTCTTATGTTTATTTGAGCCATTTTATAATAAGTGTTCTTCTTCTCCTCAGTCGTTGCAAAGTTCTATTATTATTATTTATCACTCCTTTTTCGACACGAGTGTGCGGTCACTAGCCGAGGAGCCTAATTTCTCTCTCAAAGCCGCTAGAGTTTAGTTTGCTAAACTGGCCTAATGAGAAGTACTCCACCCTCGGGATAGGAGGTTGAAGCCGTAGGCTGACCCGCTCGAAGTCTTGAGATAGGATGTGTCATGTTAAAGGACGACAGAAGCACTTCTTTTTTCTAAGACCAATTTTCGGATTGGCACCGAACACTTGATCTTGTTCAGACGTCATGTTTTTACTGACGTTTCTTGGTTTTCCAAGCTTTTTGGCACTTTTAAACTATTTGTGCTTTTCCAGCATTAGTCTCGCAGTGCAACGCCGTACACCTTTAGGGATTCGGCAAAAACATTCTCAGATATTGCTATATATGCATCGGTTTTGAATTGTGTCTTCGGTCAATAGTTGGGTTGCCCGGCTCCTGCACTTGCTTCCTACGTTCCGTTTTGTTCGGCTAGGTGTGCAAAGGGAGAACCACTACGATTGTGCTTCCAGCTCACATGGTTATGCACCTTAGTGGAGAAACCGAAAACTGACTGTCACAATAAGCGTAAACTGGTCAGCGATCCGATTACTATGATGGGCCATTCATAACATTGGCCGAAGTGTTTACGGCTTGACCTCGACTATCGCCGAACACTACCGGGGGCTATTAACTGGCCTCCCAAACTAAATCCTCGATATTTTGCTCTTACATTCGAGCTGAGGTTTCATGATCATGCTTAGCATGACAACCCAAAGAAAGGAACCGATAGCGGGACTATTTTCTTTGGAATACATTTCTTCTGTTAAACAGTAATATAACATATCTCTCTGCGTACCTTTGTTTATAAAACCGTGTGGCCAGATTGCCTTGTTTGTCGTAAATCTTTGCCCTCATAAAGGCTTTATAAAGTAGGACAAACACTCCTCGGCTACTGCCCAAGGAGGTGGAAGCCGATGGTCGGTCAACAAAGTTTTGTACAATGCGGATCCGAGCATTAATGACGTAAAGTACTTGGATACATAGAGTCATTACACATAATTTGTGATTTTACTATGGATATTGATCCTTAATTCGGCCACCCGTGCCCGCATTAAGGCTCGGGGGCTACTGGGCTTCGGGCTTATTATTTACAAATATTAAAGGGGCACATCGATCCCCTGATCTGGTGTTGCCACCCGACCAGTGTCTCGGGGGCTACTGCATTGCTTGTCCAATGCAGAAAATTTTATGTGCAATATAGTTTCCGAGGAGATTTTGATCCTCAGGTTGGTCGGCCGCACCCAACCTGAGTCTTGAGGACTGAGCATGCCGCTTTTGTGTCCCGAAGTATTCTGCCGAGCTAGGACTTGATCCTCAGGCCGATTTTGCAAATCAACCTGAGTCTCAGCGGCTACTGGGATCAGCGGTCTTATGTCATCCTTCATGTGCATCTCGGGTTTTAGACCGATACACACCTTGAGGGCTACTGGCTATATATCTCGGCAGAGAATAAATTGCACCAATAAAAAATATTGACAAAAAATCGGCCCATAGTCGGGGTGGTGCACCACCTCGGAAGCAGTCCGGCATAAAGCTCGGGCGCTAGTGGCTGGCTCCATAGAGGGCATTTCCGGCATTAAGCTCAGCTAAACTCCTTCAACTTTTTTGAACCAAGGTGATATGACACCTCGAATATAGTCCGATATTGGATCCTGGACACAGTTCGGCGTTGGAGCTCGGATATATTTCGGCGTTGGAGCTCGGATATACAGTCCGGCGTTGGAGCTCGGATACATAGTCCGGCGTTGGAGCTCGGATACATTCCGGCGCTAGAGCTGGAAAGCGGTCCGGCATTGGTGCTCGGCTGCAAAAGATACCTCGAATGCAGTCCGGCGTTGGAGCTCGGACGCAAGAGGACCCTGCCTCCCGGGAACAACTTCAAACCCGAGGTGTGGCATAAAAATAAACAAGGCATTGATAAAGGCCGGAAACTTAAAGGGGCTCCTCGGATACCCGACGTGTAAACTCGTCGAATGCATTTCGGCGATCCTCAAGATCGAAGATAAAGAAGATTTGTTGAACCAATTTTCAAGACCGGCAACCGAAGATGAAGAACAGTTTGGAAGAATCGAGGAGCGTCCCTAACTTGAAGACCGGTTAAGGGGGCTACTGACGGTGTCCTGGACTAGGGGGTACTCACCATGTCGTCTCCCGGTCTATTAGATTGGGCCGAGGACCCCCGTGGCCATATACTCATGGGCCAGTTCGGACAGCTGCCGCATACAAGGAAGATTCCACAAGACTTGGCGATCAAGACAAGGACTTCTCCCCACCGGCATATTCAGCTAGGACTCTTGTTAACCTAGGCCTCTGGTGCATTATATAAACCAGGGCCAGGCTAGTCGATAGACAAGATATACAACAATCATACCATAGGCTAGCTTCTAGGGTTTAGCCTCCTAGATCTCGTGGTAGATCTACTCTTGTACTACCCATATCATCAATATTAATCAAGCAGGACGTAGGGTTTTACCTCCATCAAGAGGGCCCGAACCTGGGTAAAACATCGTGTTCCCTGCCTCATGTTACCATCCGGCCTGGACGCACAGTTCGGGACCCACTACCCGAGATCCACCGGTTTTGACACCGACAGTGATCTAGGAGTATATCACTGGACAGCGGTCAAAATTATCCTTAGTGGAATAAGGATATTTTTCTCGATTATGGAGGTGACAAAAGGTTCGTCGTAAAAGGGTTACGTCGATACAAGTTTTGGCACTGATCCGGATGACTCTTAGTCTTCATCTGGATACATATTGAAAGTGGGAGCAATTAGCTAAAGTAGCTCCGTGCAGAGTATTGTAGACATAGAAAATTGCAAAAATACTTACAGATCTGAATATGGCAGACCCGTTGACTAAACTTCTCTCACAGGCAAAACATGATCACACCTTAGTACTCTTTGGGTGTTAATCACATAGCAATGTGAACTAGATTACTGACTCTAGTAAACCCTTTGGGTGTTGGTCACATATCGATGTGAACTATGGGTGTTAACCACATAAAGATGTGAACTATTGATGTTAGATCACATGGCGATGTGAACTAGATTATTGACTCTAGTGCAAGTGGGAGACTGAAGGAAATATGCCCTAGAGGCAATAATAAAGTTACTATTTATTTCCTTATTTCATGATAAATGTTTATTATTCATGCTAGAATTGTATTAACCGGAAACATAATACATGTGTGAATACATAGACAAACAGAGTGTCACTAGTATGCCTCTACTTGACTAGCTCGTTAATCAAAGATGGTTATGTTTCCTAACCATAGACAAAGAGTTGTTATTTGATTAACGGGATCACATCATTAGGAGAATGATGTGATTGACTTGACCCATTCTGTTAGCTTAGCACTCGATCGTTTAGTATGTTGCTATTGCTTTCTTCATGACTTATACATGTTCCTATGACTATGAGATTATGCAACTCCCGTTTACCAGAGGAACACTTTGTGTGCTATGCTACCAAACGTCACAACGTAACTGGGTGATTATAAAGGAGCTCTACAGGTGTCTCCAAAGGTACATGTTGGGTTGGCGTATTTCGAGATTAGGATTTGTCACTCCGATTGTCGGAGAGGTATCTCTGGGCCCTCTCGGTAATGCACATCACATAAGCCTTGCAAGCATTGCAACTAATGAGTTAGTTGTGAGATGATGTATTACGGAACGAGTAAAGAGACTTGCCGGTAACGAGATTGAACTAGGTATTCAGATACCGACGATCGAATCTCGGGCAAGTAACATACCGATGACAAAGGGAACAACATATGTTGTTATGCGGTCTGACCGATAAAGATCTTTGTAGAAAATGTAGGAGCCAATATGAGCATCCAGGTTCCGCTATTGGTTATTGACCGGAAATGTGTCTCGGTCATGTCTGCATTGTTCTCGAACCCGTAAGGTCCGCACGCTTAAGGTTTCAATGACAGTTATATTATGAGTTTATGAGTTTTGATGTACCGAAGGAGTTCGGAGTCCCGGATGAGATCGGGGACATGACGAGGAGTCTTGAAATGGTCGAGACGTAAAGATCGATATATTGGACGACTATATTCGGACATCGGAAAGGTTCCGAGTGGTTCGGGTATTTTTTGGAGTACCGGGGAGTTACGGGAATACGGGAGAAGAAGTATATGGGCCTTATTGGGCTTTATGGGAGAGGGAGAGGCAGGCTGCGCGTCCCCCCAAGGCCTAGTCCGAATTGTACTAAGGGGAGGGGCTGCGCCCCCTCCTTCCTTCTCTTCCTTCTTCCCCTTCCTTGTCTCCTACTCCTACTACATGGAAGGACTCCTAGTTGGACTAGGAAAGGGGGAATCCTACTCCCGGTGGGAGTAGGACTCCCCTAGGGCGCGCCATAGAGAGGGCCGGCCCTCCCCTCCTCCACTCCTTTATATACAGGGGCAGGGGGCACCCCATAGACACAAGTTGATCCACATGATCATATTCTTAGCCGTGTGCGGTGCCCCCTTCCACCATAATCCTCGATAATATTGTAGCGGTGCTTAGGCGAAGCCCTGCGACGATAGTACATCAAGATCGTCACCACACCGTCGTGCTGACGGAACTCTTCCCCGACACTTTGCTGGATCGAAGTCCGGCGATCGTCATCGAGCTGAACGTGTGCTAGAACTCGGAGGTGCCGTAGTTTCGGTGCTTGATCGGTCGGGCCGTGAAGACGTACGACTACATCAACCGCGTTGTCATAACGCTTCCGCTGTCGGTCTACGAGGGTACGTAGACAACACTCTCCCCTCTCGTTGCTATGCATCACCATGATCTTGGGTGTGTGTAGGAAATTTTTGAAATTACTATGTTCCCCAACAGTTTCATGGTGCTCCTGGATGTTTGCGGGGTATATGGATATATATAGGAGGAAGAAGTACATCGGTGGAGCAACGAGGGGCCCACGAGGGTGGAGGGTGCGCCCCCTGCCTCGTGGCCGCCTCGTTGATTGCTTGATGTCCACTCCAAGTCTCCTGGATCACGTTTGTTCCAAAAATAACGCTCCTGGAGGTTTCATTCCGTTTGGACTCCGTTTGATATTCATTTTCGGCGATACTCTAAAATAGGCAAAAAAAACAGCAATCTGGGCTGGGCCTCCGGTTAATAGGTTAGTCCCAAAAATAATATAAAAGTGTAAAAATAGGCCCATTAACAACCAAAATATATAATATAATAGCATAGAGCAATCAAAAATTATAGATACGTTGGAGACATATCAAGCATCCCCAAGCTTAATTCCTGCTCGTCCTCGAGTAGGTAAATGATAAAAACAGAATTTTTGATGTGGAATGCTTCCTAACATATTTCTCAATGTAATTTTTCTTTATTGTGGCATGAACGTTCAGATCCAAAAGATTCAAGATAAAAGTTTAATATTGACATAGAAATAATAATACTTCAAGCATACTAACTAAGCAATCATGTCTTATCAAAATAACATGGCCAAAGAAAGTTATCCCTACAAAATCATATAGTCTGGCTATGCTCTATATTCATCACACAAAATATTAAATCATGCACAACCCCGATGATAAGCCAAGAAATTGTTTCATACTTTTGGTGTTCCCAAACTTTTTCAATCTTCACGCAATATATGAGCGTGAGCCATGGATACAGCACTATGGTGGAATAGAATGGTGGTTGTGGAGAAGACAAAAAGGAGAAGATAGTTTCACATCAACTAGGCATATCAACGGGCTATGGAGATGCCCATTAATAGATATCAATGTGAATGAGTAGGGACTATAGATGCACTAGAGCTATAAGTGTATGAAAGCTCAACAAAAGAAACTAAGTGGGTGTGCATCCAACTTGCTTGCTCATGAAGACCTAGGGCAATTTGAGGAAGCCCATCATCGGAATATACATGCCAAGTTCTATAATGTAAAATTCCCACTAGTTTATGAAAGTGACAACATAGGAGACTCTCTATCATGAAGATCATGGTGCTACTTTGAAGCACAAGTGTGGTAAAAGGATAGTAACATTGTCCCTTCTCTCTTTTTCTCTCATTTTTTTATTTGGGCCTTCTTTCTTTTTTTGGCCTATTTTTTCTTTTTTTTCGTCTGGAGTCTCATCCCGACTTGTGGGGGAATCATAGTCTCCATCATCCTTTCCTCACTTGGGACAATGCTCTAATAAGGATGATCATCACACTTCTTTTTTACTTACAACTCAAGAATTACAACTCAATACTTAGAACAAAATACGACTCTATGTGAATGCCTCTGATGGTGTACCGGGATATGCAATGAATCAAGAGTGACATGTATGAAAGACTTATGAACGGTGGCTTTGCCACAAATACGATGTCAACTACATGATCATGCATGGAAATATGACAATGGTGAAGTGTGTCATAACAACGGAACGGTGGAAAGTTGCATGGAAATATATCTTGGAATGGCTATGGAAATGCCATAATAGGTAGGTATGGTGGCTGTTTTGAGGAAGGTATATGGTGGGTTTATGGTACCGGCGAAAGTTGCATGGTACTAGAGAGGCTAGAAAATGTGGAAGGGTGAGGGTGCGTATAATCCATGGGCTCAGCATTATTCATAAAGAACTCACATACTTATTGCAAAAATTTATTAGTTATCGAAACAAAGTACTACGCGCATGCTCCTAGGGGGATAGAATGGTAGCAAAAGACCATCGCTCGTCCCCGACCGCCACTCATAAGGAAGGCCATCAATAAATAAATCATGCTCCGACTTCATCACATAATGGTTCACCATACGTGGATGCTACGGGAATCACAAACTTTAACACAAGTATTTCTAAAATTCACAACTACTCAACTAGCATGACTCTAATATCACCATCTCCATATCTCAAAACAATCATCAAGTATCAACCTTTTCTTAGTATTCAATGCACTTATATGAAAGTTTTTATTATGCCTAAAAGCAAATTTCCATGTTGTTCTAAAGGACTCTCAAAATAATATAAGTGAAGCATGAGAGATCAATTATTTCTATAAGATAGAACCACTGCCGTGCTCTAAAAGATATAAGTGAAGCACTAGAGCAAAAACTATATAGCTCAAAAGATATAAGTGAAGCACATAGAGTATTCTAATAAATTCCAATTCATGTGTGTCTCTCTCAAAAGGTGTGTACAGCAAGGATGATTGTGGTAACTAAAAAGAAAAGACTCAAATCATACAAGACTCTCCAAGCAAAACACATATCATGTGGCGAATAAAAATATAGCTCCGAGTAAGTTACCGATGAACGAAGACAAAAGAGGGGATGCCTTCCGGGGCATCCCCAAGCTTAGGCTTTTTGGTGTCCTTGTATTTTACCTTGGGGTGCCATGGGCATCCCCAAGATTAGGCTATTGCCACTCCTTGTTCCATAATCCATCAAATCTTTACCCAAAACTTGAAAACTTCACAACACAAAACTTAACAAGAGAATCTTGTGAGCTCCGTTAGCGGAAGAAAACAAAACACTACTTAAAGGTACTGTAATGAACTCATTATTTATTTATATTGGTGTTAAACCTACTGTATTTCAACTTCTCTATGGTTTATAAACTCTTTTACTAGCCATAGATTCATCAAAATAAGCAAACAACACACGAAAAACAGAATCTGTCAAAAACAGAACAGTCTGTAGTAATCTGTAACTACCGCAAACTTCTGGAACCCCAAAAATTCTAAAATAAATTGCTGGACGTGAGGAATTTATCTATTCATAATCTTCAAAAATAATTGACTAAATAGCACTCTCCAATAAAAAATGGCAGCAATTCTCGTGAGCGCTAAAGTTTCTGTTTTTTACAGCAAGATCAAAAAGACTTTCCCCAAGTCTTCCCAATGGTTCTACTTGGCACAAACACTAATTAAACACAAAAAACACAACCAAAACAGAGGCTAGATAAATTATTTATTACTAAACTGGAGCAAAAAGCAAGGAATAAAAATAAAATTGGGTTGCCTCCCAACAAGCGCTATCGTTTAACGCCCCTAGCTAGGCATAAAAGCGAAGATAGATCTAGGTATTGCCATGATAATGATAAGGTAAATCCCGAAAGCTCATCTCATACTCCCTACGTTCAGCAGCAAGCTTTCTTTGTGGCAAGCAAAAGTAATCAAAAGGGCTAAATTTAATGGGACAAAAGTCCCCAAGATCAAGCTCGGGAGGTGTTGGTTCCTCCTTTGGCCCCTCATATTGCACAATCAGTTCATCATTATAAGCATTCTTTTGGAAAAAAAGTCATGAGCCTTTTCTCAAGGGAAAAACCTAGCCCATTGTTCTGGATGGCAAAATTATCATTAAATTCAGAGATCCTATTAACAAGAGCATCGGTACGAACCTTTTTTCTAAGGTTTTCATTAAAAGCAACATGATCTGAAGATCGTAAACGCATAATGTCTTCTTGATAGAAAAGGATTGCTTCTATGGGAGGACGGCCAGCATCCACCCTATAATGTGCAAAAAAATTCATTGGCTTCTTTTATTATAAATCTGAACTCCTGAGCTAAAAAGATGGTAGCAGCTCGCTTAACAGAAGAATGCTCAATATTAGAAAATTCTAGGAAAATCCTTTGTATGGAAGGATGCATATGTAAAAATTGTCTTTCAAGTTCAACTATGAGCAAAGATATAGCATCTGCGAGACTACTAGTTTTATGAAGGATAGATCCACTCATGGTGAGCAAAGCACCGACACAAGTAAAGAAATCTTGGATAACTCGCTTCACAATAATATTACCGCTACCAATGCGAAACTTTTTAGTGTGCAAAATAATAGGGTTTTCAAGAGGGTCATCAATAGCATCAAAGTTTTCCATATTATTATCCTTATCAATGATAACCTCCCCAGTTTCAGACATGCTGGCAAAAAATTGCAAAAAGAACGAGCACACAGAAGGCGGGAAGGGAAGAAAGGCGAACGGAAAAAGAGGGCGAATAAAACGACAAGGGTGAAGTGGGGGGAGGAAAACGAGAGGCAAATGGCAAATAATGTAATGTGAATGATAAGAGTTGTGATGGGTACTTGGTATGTCTTGACTTGGCGTAGATCTCCCCGGCAACAGCGCCAGAAATCCTTCTTGCTACCTCTTGAGCACTGCGTTGGTTTTCCCTTCAAGAGGAAAGGGTGATGCAATAAAGCAGCATAAGTATTTCCCTCAGTCTTTGAGAACCAAGGTACCAATCCAGTAGGAGACCACGCGCGAGTCACCTCGTACCTACACATACAAATAAGAACCTTGCCACCAATGCGATAAAGGGGTTGTCAATCCCTTCTCGGCCACTTGCAAGAGTGAGATCTGATAGATATGATAATAATAAGATAAATATTTTTGGTATTTTTATGATATAGATTGAAAGTAAAGATTGCAAAATAAAGTAGATTGGAAACTTGTATGATGGAGAATAGACCCGGGGCCATAGGTTTCACTAGTGGCTTCTCTCAAGATAGCATAAGTATTACGGTGGGTGAACAAATTACTATCGAGCAATTGATAGAAAAGCGAATAATTATGAGAATATCTAGGAATGGTCATGTATATAGGCATCACGTCCGAGACAAGTAGACCGAAACGATTCTGCATCTACTACTATTACTCCACACATCGACCGCTATCCAGCATGCATCTAGAGTATTAAGTTCATAAGAATAGAGTAACGCCTTAAGCAAGATGACATGGTGTAGAGGGATAACTCATGCAATATGATATAAACCCCATCTTTTTATCCATGATGGCAACAATACAATATGTGTCGGTTCCCTTTCTCTCACTAGGATCGAGCACCGCAAGATTGAACCCAAAGCTAAGCACTTCTCCCATTGCAAGAAAGATCAATCTAGTAGGCCAAACCAAACTGATAATTCGAATAGACTTGCAAAGATAAACCAATCATACATAAAAGAATTCAGAGAAGATTCAAATATTGTTCATAGATAAACTTGATCATAAACCCACAGTTCATCGGATCTCGACAAACACACCGCTAAAGAAGATTACATCGAATAGATCTCCAAGAGAATTGAGGAGAACTTTGTATTGAGATCCAAAGAGAGAGAAGAAGCCATCTAGCTACTAGCTATGGACCCGAAGGTCTGAAGTAAACTACTCACACATCATCGGAGGGGCCATGGAGTTGATGTACAGGCCCTCCATGATCAATGCCCCCTCCGGCGGAGATCCGGAAAAGGCCCCAAGATGGGATCTCTTGGGTACAGAAGGTTGCGGTGGTGGAAATAGGGTTTCGTGGTGCTCCGGGACGTTTGCGGTGTGTATGGATATATATAGGAGGAAGAAGTACGTCAGTGGAGAAACAAGGGGCCCACGAGGGTGGAGGGCGTGCCCAGGGGGGTGGGTGCGCCCCCCTTCCTCGTGGCCGCCTTGTTGATTGCTTGACGTCCACTCCAAGTCTCCTGGATCACGTTTGTTCCAAAAATAACGCTCCCAAAGGTTTCATTCCGTTTGTACTCTATTTGATATTCCTTTTCGGCGGAACTCTAAAATAGGCAAAAACAGCAATTTGGGTTGGGCCTCCGGTTAATAGGTTAGTCCAAAAAATAATATAAAAGTGTAAAAATAAGCCCATTAACATCCAAAATATATAATATAATAGCATGGAGCAATCAAAAATTATAGATACGTTGGAGACGTATCAACTTACTATGTCACAAAAAGTATATCATTCGATTTTTAAGTGGATGTAGTTTCTAAACATATACTGCTCATCCTATATATAGCCGGTTAAATTCTCAACCTAGAACGACATGCATCTCCTGTAAACCGATACGCAGGAAGTAGTAGAAATGAGGTGATTTTACCGACCGATCGGCGAGTGTGACGCCCCCGATTCGATAGTACACTAATCATACACGCAAATGTGTACGATAAAGATCAGGGGCTCACGGGAAGATATCAGAACACAACTCTACAAATAAAATAAGTCATACAAGCATCATATTACAAGCCAGGGGCATCGAGGGCTTGAATACAAGAGCTCAATCATAGACGAGTCAGCGAAAGCAACAATATCTAAGTACAGACATAAGTTAAACAAGTTTGCCTTAAGAAGGCTAGCACAAACAGGGATACAGATCGAAAGAGGCGCAGGCCTCCTGCCTGGGATCCTCCTAAACTACTCTTGGTCGTCGTCAGCGGGCTACACGTAGTAGTAGGCACCTCCCGAGTAGTAGTAGTCGTCGTCAACAGTGGCGTCTGGCTCCTGGGCTCCAACATCTGGTCGCAGCAATCGAGTATAGAAAGGGGGAAAAGAGGGAGCAAAGCAACCGTGAGTACTCATCCAAAGTACTCGCAAGCAAGGAGCTACACTACATATGTAAGCATTGGTATCAAATGGAATAAGGGTATCATATGTGGACTGAACTGCAGAATGCCGGAATAAGAGGGGGGTAGCTAGTCCTTTCGAAGACTACGCTTCTGGTAACCTCCATCTTGCAGCAGGAGAAGAGAGTAGATGGTAAGTTCACCAAGTAACATCGCATAGCATAAACCTGACCGATGATCCTCCCCTCGTCGCCCTGTGAGAGAGCGATCACCGGTTGTATCTGGCACTTGGAAGGGTGTGTTTTATGAAGTATCCGGTTCTAGTTGTCATAAGGTCAAGGTACAACTCCAAGTCGTCCTGCTACCGAAGATCACGGCTATTCGAATAGATTAACTTCCCTGCAGGGGTGCACCACATAACCCAACACGCTTGATCCCATTTGGCCGGCCACACTTTCCTGGGTCATGCCCGGCCTCGGAAGATCAACACGTCGCAGCCCTACCTAGGCACAACAGAGAGGTCAGACGCCGGTCTAAATCCTATGGCGCAGGGGTCTGGGCCCATCGCCCATTGCACACCTACACGTTGCGAGGGCGGCCGGAAGCAGACCTAGCCTAGCAGGCGTTCCAGTCCAATCTGGCATGCGCCGCTCAGTCGCTGACGTCACGAAGGCTTCGGCTGATACCACGATGTCGAGTGCCCATAACTGTCCCCGCGTAGATGGTTAGTGCGTATAGGCTAGTAGCCAAACTCAGATCAAATACCAAGATCTCATTAAACGTGTTATCTTGAAATAACCGCGAACGCCGACCAGGGCCAGGCCCACCTCTCTCCTAGGTGGTCTCAACTTGCCCTGTTGCTTCGCCACAAAGATCCACATAGAGGGCCGTTGGGACAAAGGTCCTTTCAGCCCCCAATCTGTGAATCACTCGCGGGTGCTCCACGAGCCGACCCGACTTTAGTCACCACATGTATCATGTATAAAGTATATAGTATATACCCGTGATCACCTCCCGAGTGATCATGGCCCGATAGTATAGCACGGCAAACGGACAAGAATGTAGGGCCACTGATGATAAACTAGCATCCTATACTAAGCATTAGGATTGCAGGTAAAGGTAACAACAGTAGTAGCAAGGACAGGCTATGCATCAAGATAGGATTAACGGAAAGCAGTAACATGCTACACTACTCTAATGCAAGCAGTATAGAGGAGAGTAGGCGATATCTGGTGATCAAGGGGGGGGCTTGCCTGGTTGCTCTGGCAAGAGAGGGGGGTCGTCAACACCGTAGTCGTACTGGGTAGCAGCGGCGTCGGTCTCGGTGTCTAGCGAGAGAAGAGGGGGAAGAAACAATAAATATAACGCAAACAAAAGCATGACGATGCATCACATGACAAAGCATGATGCTAGGTGTGCCCTAACACGGTACGAGGTGGTACTGGTGAAGGGGGAAAACCTCCGGGGAAGTATTCCCGGTGTTTCACGTTTTCGGACAGATGAACCGGAGGGCGAAAGTTGTGTGTTTGCTATGCTAGGGATGCGTGGCGGACGAACAGGCTGCATATCCGGATTCGTCTTGTCGTTTTGAGCAACTTTCATGTTGAAAATAATTTAATCCGAGTTACGGATTAAAAGATACGATTTTCTAAAGATTTTATTAATTTCTAGAATTTCATTAATTACTTAATTTAATTCAAAATTGGATTTATGACATCAGCATGATGTCATGCTGACGTCAGTAGTCAACAGGGATTGACTGGGTCAAACTGACGCGTGGGTCTAGTGGGACCCACCTGTCATACTCTATTAGGTTAATTAAGGTTTAGTTAATTGATTAGGTTAATCTAATCAAGATTAATTAGTTTAATTAATTCTTTAATTAATTAATTGAGATTAATTAAGTTAATTAATTAATTAATAATTTTATTTATTATTATATTTTTAGTCCCTTTTTAAAAAAACGTTCTGGGGCCGTGGGGCCCCTCTGTCATTGGCTAAGGGGCCTTAGCGGGCACTGGGTGCAGGAGGGTGCGGGCGTAACCCGTAGCCCGATTGGGCGCTGGTGCCCGAACGGGCGAAGATGGTCGCCAGTGAACGGGCGGGGGCATTCGGGGCCGTCCCACGGGCGGCCGCAGCGAGCAAAGAAGACGCGGGCGCGCGGCGTGCGAGGCTGAGGCGGCGGCCGGAGCAGGGCAACGCTCGACAGCAGGCATAGGGGGGGCAGCGGCCGGCGGCGGGTGTTGTGAGCGATGGACAGCGCGGCGAGGCGCGGTCGGCAGCACCAGTCAGCAGCGGCAGCGGGAGGCACCGCACGACCAGAGCGACGCGCGGGCACGGCAGCAGCAGG
>NC_041388.1:290892197-290901589 GCF_002162155.2 Triticum dicoccoides
TGGCGGAGCAGAGCCACGGCAGCGGAGCGGCACGACAGAGCAGAGGCGAGGCCGCGAGCGAGTGCGGGCACGCGAGTGCGGTCGACGGGCGCGCGGGGATAGGGGAGAGAGGGGAGGCGCGGGGTGCGGGCGCGTGCACGGTTCGGCGCGGCCAGGAGCAGGGAGTCGGCCACGGCGCGGGCACAGCGTGTGCGGGCGCGATGTCGCTGGCGAGGGCGTGCACGGGACGAGGCAGAGGAGAAGAACGAGGGCTCACAGGCGGTTCGTAGGGTTCGGGGCAATGGTGGTTGGGGAGGACGACAGCGACGATCCGGCGGAAAGGAAGCAGGTCCGCAAGGTCGAGGCAGGGGGGCACTGGCGTGGTGGCGACGGCGGGGTTCGATCCGGGCGGCGGCGTCGGGGACGACGTCGGTGGCCTCCCTCCTCGATCCCGATCGGGGAGAGGGGGAGATATTTCGGGGAGAGTGGGGCGTGTCGGTGGGGGTCTAGGTAGTGGAGGGTTAAGGAGTGAGGGGGGCGGCCTGGGCCTGGCCTGGGCCTGGCCTGGTTGGCCTCTGTTGGGCCGGTGGCCTGCTGGGGTTTCTCTTTTTTTTATTAGTTTGTTTTCTCTTTTGTATTTTCTTTCTTTTATTTCTTTTCCTTTTCTGTTTTATTTAATTTAGGGTATTTAGGTACTTTAGAAAATTGTGTCTTCTACACCATAATTACATATACAATTTATGGCACCGCCCGAACATTTTTGTTTTAACTTTTGAAAATTTTATTATTTAACTTTATTTTAAATTTGAATTTGACTCGGTTTTGAACTAACGGTAGATTAGCAACAGTAACCGTGGTGACGTGGCACCATTAGCGTGGATTTACTGTAGCTTGATTACCCGGGCGTTAAAAACTCCTCCACTACAAGAAATCTCGTCCCGAGATTTAGGAGGTAGAAGGAAATAGTGCGAGGTATTCATCACGCAGGCGGTCCTCACGTTCCCAAGTGGCTTCGTCTTCAGAGTGATTCGACCATTGGACTTTGAGGAACTTGATCGCCTTATAACGTGTGCGGTGTTCAGCTTGGTCGAGAATGCGGACCGAATGCTCTTTATAGGAGAGGTCCTGTTGCAATTCGAGCACTTCATGATCCACTACTCGGATTGGATCCTTGAAGCAACGGCGGAGTTGTGACACGTGGAACACATTGTGAACCTAGGAAAGGTTCGGCGGAAGTTCCAGTTGATATGCCACTTTTCCACGCCTTTCGAGAATAGTGAAGGGATCGATATAGCGAGAAGCTAGCTTGCCCTTGATCCCGAAGCGGTGAGCACCCTTCATTGGTGTAACTCGAAGATAAGCCTTTTCGCCAGGTTGATAGACCATGTCTTGGTGATGACTGTCATACTGACTTTTCTGACGTGACTGAGTAGTCTTGAGATTCTCGCGAATAATGCGAACTTGTTCTTCGGCCTGTTGGATAATATCCGGTCTGAAGAGTGGACGTTCCCCGGTTTCTGACCAGTTCAGAGGGGTTCGACACTTTCGTCCATATAGCACTTCGAAGGGGGACATCTTCAGACTAGCTTGATAGCTATTATTATAAGAGAACTCGGCATATGGGAGAGATTCCTCCCATTTCTTGCTGAAGGAAACTACACAAGCTCGAAGCATGTCTTCGAGAACTTGGTTGACACGTTCAACTTGACCTTGCGACTGAGGATGAAACGCAGTACTGAACGACAGATGAGTTCCCATAGCTTCTTGGAAACTTGCCCAGAATCTTGAAGTGAATAAGCTGCCACGGTCTGAACTGATAACCAGTGGAATACCATGAAGTGAAACAATTCTGGACATGTAGAGGGTTGCAAGCTGGCTAGCAGTGATTGTTTCTTTGACCGTCAGAAAATGTGCAACTTTAGAAAGCCGGTCAATGACGACAAGAATAGCATCATTACGTTTGTGCAATTTGGGAAATCCAGTGATGAAGTCCATTTCAACATGGTCCCATTTCCATTCAGGAATAGAGATAGGTTGCAGAGCTCCAGCAGGCCTTTGATGCTCTGCTTTGATACGACGGCAAACGTCACACTCAGCAACATATCAAGCAATGTCTTGCTTCATATTAGACCACCAGAATCTCTGACGGATGTCTTGGTACATCTTTGTACTACCAGGATGAATAGACAAAGGCGTATCATGAGCTTCTTTCATAACTTTTTAGTCTGATCCAGGTTTTTCCTCGAACGTGGTACCACTAGGCGGCCTTTGAAGTACAAGGCACCATCATCGATGATAGTGAGGAATGAGGATTTTCCTTCTGCTAGATGGCGTTTAATCTTATGGACCTCAGAGTCATAACCTTGAATAGTCTTTATACCATCTACAAGATCTGGTACGACAGCCAGGGTATTTAGAGAACCCTTAGTAACAACACGAAGATTCATCTTCTAAAACTCTGGGGGAGGGGGAGGCGAGTGCTCCAGGAGGAACAATATGAAGGTTCAGCTTTCTAAATTCTTCGACAAGCGAGGGCTAAACTTTGTGAACCTGGAGGTGGTTGCAGTAAGACTTGCGGCTCAAGGCATCATCCATTACATTAGCCTTGTCGGGGGTATATGATATACCCACGTCAAAGTCTGCAACAGTCTCCATCCATCTCTGCTGACGGAGGTTCAGATCTGGCTGAGTAAACAGATACTTCAGACTTTGGTGGTCGGTGAAGATCTCGCAACAATTACCGAGAAGGTAATGTCGCCATTGCTTCAGTGCATGAATGACAACAGCAAGCTCGAGGTCATGAACTGGGTAGTTTTCTTCGTGAGGGCACAGTTGAAGAGAGGCATAAGCAATCACTCTGCGCTCTTGCATTAGGACACAGCCTAATCCTTGACGGGAAGCGTCGCAGTAAATGACGAAGTCCTTCTTAGTATCAGGTGGAGCAAGCACTGGGGCAGAAGTCAACTTGTCTTTGAGCGCCTGGAAACTTTCCTGACACTTGTTTGTCCATTCGAACTTGACGCCCTTATGCAATAGATTAGTCAGAGGCCTGGCAATCTTGGAGAAGTTCTCGACAAATCAACGGCAATAGCTGGCGAGACCGAGAAAACTTCGGACTTGCTTGACATTCTTCGGAGGAGTCCAATCGAGAATAGCCTGAACTCATTCAGGGTTGACGGCAATACCATCCTTGGAGATGACATGCCCAAGATAGGTTACTTTGGGGAGCCAGAATTCACACTTGGAATACTTAGCATAAAGTTGATGCTCTCGAAGCTTTTCCAGCACAAGACGAAGATGTTCAGCATGTTCTTCTTTGTTCTTGGAAAATACAAGGATATCATCCAGATAAACCATGACGAACTTGTCGAGGTAATCCATGAATATATAGTTCAGCAGACGAGAGAAGGTGGCGGGAGCATTCGTTAAGCCGAATGACATGACGGTGTACTCGTATGATCCATACCGAGTCACGAAGGCGGTCTTTGGGATATCCTCTTCATGAACACGGATCTGGTGGTAACCCAACCTCAAGTCGAGGTTGGAGAACACTGATGAGCCAGCCAGTTGATCATAAAGATCATTGATCCGAGGAAGAGGATATTTATTCTGAATGGTAGCTTGGTTTATAGGACGGTAGTCTTGGACCAATCGGTTTGTCCCATCCTTCTTCTTAACAAAGAGAGAAGGTGCTCCCCAAGGAGAGCAACTTGGGCGAATGAAACCTTTGACAAGAGATTTGTCGATTTCCTCCTTAAGCTCAATGAGTTCATGCGGCGGCATCTTGTAGGGTCGTTTGGCTATAGGGGTGGTGCCGGGTTTCAAGTCGATGATGAATTCGACAGCTCTAGCAGGGGGAATCCCTGGAAGTTCTTCCGGGAAGACGTCTTGTAATTCACGAACGATGGGAATGTTTTCAATGCCCTCGAGTGGTGCAGCGTTCAACGCATTCAAGGCATAAAGTTGTGCCTCGGCGTTCTGAACTAGATGAGCCTGGTAAGCAATTATTTCATCAGAAGGGTGTAGCAGATGGACGACCTTAGTGGCGCAAACTATAGAAGCAGTATGCGCTTTCAACCAATCCATTCCCAGAATGAGGTCGATGCTACAGGACTTTAGTACGATGGGAGAGGCAAGGAATTCCAGTCCTTCAATTTCAACGGGGACGTTGTTGCAAATCATGGAGGTCCGACACTGGCCCGCGGGAGTGTGTACTAATTGCGAAGTGTTCATGTCCTTGCTTTTAATGCCATGCATGAATGCAAAATACTCTGATATGAATGAATGTGATGCACCTGTATCAAATAAAACATATGCTGGTGCTAAATTTACGAGGAGTGTACCCATCACGGTAGCGGGCTGGTCTAGAACTTCATTGAGATCAACGTGGTTGGCATGAACACGACCATAAGACTTGGCATTGTTGTTGCGGGGCTGGTTGCTTCCACGGCCAGTTGCTGGGAGGGCCAGTTGATTCTGGTTCGGGTTGCATTCCCTAGCACGGTGCCCTGGTTGACCACACCTGAAGCACAAACCATTATTGGGAGTGGGAACAGGAGCTTGGGGTGGTGGAGCTGGAAGCCTTGGCTACCAGTTGGAGGAGTAGGCAGACGTGGTGCAGCATAGGACTGCCTTGGAGCAGGTGCAGTTGGCTGGTACATGCTGTTGGGAATCCATATCATACGCTTCTGCGAGGACGGGCCCGAAGATGAGCCCGTGTCACGGTTGCGCCTGTGAGAGCTCTGTTGTTCCTGCAGACCAGTTTCGACATTGATGGCCTTGTTCACCATGGTGGTGAAATCAGCAAAGGCATGCACTAGAAGTGCGAGCTTGATGTCAGCTTGAAGGCCATCACGGAACTTCTCCTGTCTGCATGCATTAGTTGCAATGTCTTCTTCAGCATAGCAGGACAAGTCAAGAAACTCCCACTGATAAGCTTCAACAGTTTTGTTGCCTTGGGTGAGGTTGCGGAACTCACGCTTCTTACGGTCCATGACTCCCTGAGGAATGAAGTGAGCACTAGAGGCAGCTTGGAAGTCTGGCCAGGTGATGATTGTTCCAACTGGAAGAGTACGCCTGTGGCTGTCCTACCATTGAGCAGCGGGTCCCTTCAAGAAGAAGGAAGCAAAGGTGACATAGCTGGCAGGGGCTACATCAGCAGACTCCATCTCGTAGGTGATGTCACGGAGCCAGTCATCAGCATCCAGAGGCTGAGTTGAGCTGCGGTACACGGTTGGGTTGAGGCGCATAAAATCCTGCGGAGTCACTTGGGCTGGCAGCTGGTTCATATTGGGGCGAGGAAACTGAGCCATCATATTTTCTATGAATTGGCGGTTCAGCTCTAACTGTTGGATCATACCAGCCATGTACTCAGGCGGTGGTGGGGCATGGCCACCACGACCACGACCACCTGGTCTAACCATCCTGCCAATATATAACAGGGGTAGTTCGGCATTGAGAATTCGCAAGGGCAAAAATCATTCATGATGAAACATGCATAATGAAAGGAACGCGATAGATACTACATAGTAGTTGGCATTTCTTACAAAAGTGATCATGCATAGAGTTCGGTACACAGAGTTCAGTACATAGACTAAGAACATCATAGGCGGCACGCAGGCTCGCGGTGAATGCATCTAACACTAACAAGCAAGCCTACATCGGTCCCAGGAGGAACTGTGGAGGTACGTGTAGCCTGACAACTGGTAGTGACGCGAAGGGAAGACCTCCACGCGAGTAGCCTGGGGTCCGCGGATACTCTGGTGCGGAACCCGATGCGCAGGTGGCAGGAGAGGACCAAGTGCGGGAGAGTAGCCTCCCACATCTGGCCAGTCGATGCCCTAGGGCATCACGGTCCTGGAAGGGTAGATCGCAGAACGCGACAGATCACCAGATCGGACAGAGGGGTGCAACAGTGTCAGAGCACGGTACAGGTGCTGACGGGTGGTGTACAACTCGTGGCAAAGAGCTCGATTAGCTCTATCCATCCCATCAGCATGCAGAACCAGGTTCTGATGGTAGAAGGGCTCTCGGGTGACAGTGGAGTAGGCAGCAGTGTAGTATCCCTCCGCACCAACATCGGATGCGATAGCAATGTGCCTGAAGGGGGAGGTGTCCAACTCCTGGTACTCTCCACGAAGACGTGTCAGAGCAGCATAAGCAGCATCGTGGACCGCCATATCGATAGTCACTCCAACACCATGAGTAGTGTGCAGCATGGTAGTGGAGTCATACTCCCGAGAGTAGAGGTGGACGATGGCACGGTACTGCTCCTGGTTGAAGTCCTGGTACTCCTCGTAGACGGTGTACTCAGGGTGCCAGCGATAACCCAGATAGGTCATCATCTCAACCAACACAGCAGGTGATCCTGAGGCACCAATGGCCGTCATGTGGCGCATGACCTGTCTCGTGGGTTCCATCTGAAAACAAAGATGTTTTCACAGGAGTCAAATGACAATGTGGATAATGTTCAAATACTACTCTAGAGAATAACTAGGGCTTATCCAACTTTGGGGTGAACGTGGTCACAAGATCCTAATGTTAAAACTAGTAAAATCGTTTAACCCGAGTAGAAGAGAGTTCAGAGTCCCAGAGTAAGGATCGAGGAGTAAAAGATACTAATACCACCCAGATGGCAACGTGGGCCCGTAAGGCACACAACCATGTTAGTAAAAGTTTTTGTGATGTCTAGACTCGACTTCGGCCAAGGAGTGTGGAAGGGGGATTCCTACAGGCAGTCGGCTCTGATACCAACTTGTGACGCCCCTGATTCGATCGTACACTAATCATACACACAAATGTGTACGATCAAGATCAGGGACTCACGGGAAGATATCACAACACAAATCTACAAATAAAATAAGTCATACAAACATCATATTACAAGCGAGGGGCCTCGAGGGCTCGAATACAAGAGCTCGATCATAGACGAGTCAGCGGAAGCAACAATATCTGAGTACAGACATAAGTTAAACAAGTTTGCCTTAAGAAGGCTAGCACAAACTGGGATACAGATCGAAAGAGGCGCAGGCCTCCTGCCTGGGATCCTCCTAAACTACTCCTGGTCGTCGTCAGCGGGCTGCACGTAGTAGTAGGCACCTCCCGAGTAGTAGTAGTCGTCGTCGACAGTGGAGTCTGGCTCCTGGGCTCCAACGTCTGGTCGCAGTAATCGAGTATAGAAAGGGGGAAAAGAGGGAGCAAAGCAACCGTGAGTACTCATCCAAAGTACTCGCAAGCAAGGAGCTGCACTACATATGTAAGCATTGGTATCAAATGGAATAAGGGTATCATATGTGGACTGAACTGCAGAATGCCGGAATAAGAGGGGGATAGCTAGTCCTTTCGAAGACTACGCTTCTGGTAACCTCCATCTTGCAGCAGGAGAAGAGAGTAGATGGTAAGTTCACCAAGTAACATCGCATAGCATAATCCTAATCGATGATCCTCCCCTCGTCGCCCTATGAGAGAGCAATCACCGGTTGTATCTGGCACTTGGAAGGGTGTGTTTTATTAAGTATCCGGTTCTGGTTGTCATAAGGTCAAGGTACAACTCCAAGTCGTCCTGTTACCGAAGATCACGGCTATTCGAATAGATTAACTTCCCTGCAGGGGTGCACCACATAACCCAACACGCTCGATCCCATTTGTCCAAACACACTTTCCTGGGTCATGCCCGGCCTCAGAAGATCAACACGTCGCAGCCCTACCTAGGCACAACAAAGAGGTCAGCACGCTGGTCTAAATCCTGTGGCGCAGGGGTCTGGGCCCATCGCCCATTGCACACCTGCATGTTGCGAGGGCGGCCGGAAGCAGACCTAGCCTAGCAGGCGTTCCAGTCCAATCCGGCGCGCGCCGCTCAGTCACTGACGTCACGAAGGGTTCGGCTGATACCACGACATCGAGTGCCCATAACTGTCCCCTCGTAGATGGTTAGTGCGTATAGGCCAGTGGCCAGACTTAGATCAAATACCAAGATCTCGTTAAACGTGTTATCTTGAAATAACCGCGAACGCCAACCAGGGCCAGGCCCACCTCTCTCCTAGGTGGTCTCAACCTGCCCTGTCGCTTCGCCACAAAATCCACACAGAGGGCCGTTGGGACAAAGGCCCTTTCAGCCCCCAATCCGTGAATCACTCGCAGGTGCTCCACGAGTCGACCCGACTTTAGTCACCACATGTATCATGTATAAAGTATATAGTATATACCCGTGATCACCTCCCGAGTAATCGCGGCCCGATAGTATAGCACGGCAGACGGACAAGAATGTAGGGCCACTGATGATAAACTAGCATCCTATACTAAGCATTAGGATTGCAGGTAAAGGTAACAACAGTAGTAGCAAGGACAGGCTATGCATCAAGATAGGATTAACGGAAAGCAGTAACATGCTAGACTACTCAAATGCAAGCAGTATAGAGGAGAGTAGGCGATATCTGGTGATCAAGGGGGGGCTTGCCTGGTTGCTCTGGCAAGAGAGAGGGGTCGTCAACACCGTAGTCGTACTGGGTAGCAGCGGCGTCAGTCTTGGTGTCTAGCAAGAGAAGAGGGGGAAGAAACAATAAATATAATGCAAACAAAAGCATGACGATGCATCACATGACAAAGCGTGATGCTAGGTGTGCCCTAACGCGGTACGAGGTGGTACCGGTGAAGGGGGAAAACCTCCGGGAAAGTATTCCCAGTGTTTCGCGTTTTCGGACAGATGAACCGGAGGGGGAAAGTTGCATGTTTGCTATGCTAGGGATGCGTGGCGGATGAACGGGCTGCGTATCCGGATTCGTCTCGTCATTCTGAGCAACTTTCATGTTGAAAATAATTTAATCCGAGTTATAGATTAGAAGATACGATTTTCTAAAGATTTTATTAATTTCTGGAATTTAATTAATTACTTAATTTAGTTCGAAATTGGATTTATGACATCAGCATGATGTCATGCCGACGTCAGCAGTCAACAGGGGTTGACTGGGTCAAACTGACGCGTGGGTCCAGTGAGACCCACCTGTCATACTCTCTTAGGTTAATTAGGGTTTAGTTAATTGATTAGGTTAATCTAATCATGATTAATTAGTTTAATTAATTAATTAAGATTAATTAATTAATTAATTAATTAATTTTATTTATTATTATATTTTTTAATCCCTTTTAAAAAAACGTTCCCGGGCCGTGGGGCCCCTCTGTCATTGGCTAAGAGGCCTTAGCGGGCACTGGGTGCAAGAGGGTGTGGGCGTAACCCGCAGCCCGATTGGGCGCTGCTACGGGCACCAGCCCGAACGGGCGAAGATGGTCGCCGGTGAACGGGCGGGGGCATTCGGGGTCGTCCCACAGGCGGCCGCAGCGAGCAAAGAAGAGGCGGGCGCGCGGCATGCGGGGCTGAGGCGGCGGTCGGAGCGGGGCAACGCTCGACGGCGGGCACA